>NC_136635.1:27518009-27940509 GCF_949748355.1 Melanostigma gelatinosum
GCGGGTTTTACAGACCCAGCAGAACCTGATAGTGCTTGTGATACATCTTGAAATTAAATGAGCAGAATGTGGCTTCGATCAAAAGGGGGGAGCTGAGAGTTTGAGATTTCACTCGGACTGCACTGCAGGAAAAGGAGCCAACTATAGTCCCAAATGGCAGCCTTGCAAAAATAAGTGCTTTGTGTTATGAGGCATGTTGTTTCTGAGAGCAGATATCTCTGTGCAACAAACTCCCGTCTGCGTACTCCTGAGCAAAAAAACAAATCAAGGCCACCTAAGAACTGCCTGCCAACTACTATTCTTGTTGGCAATACTATGCAGCATGTGGGCTGTTAAAGCACGCATTAGTACCACCAGCTCCTGAGGCAGTCAGGGCATATCCAATTACATTTAAGCAGTCGAAATATGTACCATAATGACAGCAAGATGATTATTTCTTCAGACGACAGAGGCTTCACGAAAGCTTTGAAAAACAAATACCTCTTTGACGTCTTCGTACAACCACACTGGCTATGTAAATAAAAACGTACCCACATATTTGTAGCTTTTTTTTCTCCCCCCTTTTACAATCCAGGACTCATTTGTTCCACTAAACAGCATGTTAAACCGCTCCACTTACCGTCTTCAGTTTCCTGCCACACGATGCCTTCGAGATTGACACTCGTACCGGGCTCGCAGGGCCCCAAGCACTCGGGTTCGGTAGCCAGGGCCACGTCGGATGTGTTCACGGCCACCGAGCGTGTGCGCACCATTATCTGCTCACACGGCGAGGAAATCTCACTGTTGCCTACTGTGGCCAGGAGGTGGAGGGGGGGAGGAGCTGGCGTGGAGACAGGAGATTCCATCTGTGGAGAGGGAAGTGGGGGGTTTGAGAGAAAGAGAGAGAGAAGGAAGCACATGAGACACTTCAGAACCACTGTACGCACACGTGTGAAGATGCAGCCAGCGGACGCCACACTGAAGGCATCTGCATGGAAGGCATGCAAGTACGCCGCTGGCTAGCAATCTTAAACCAGAGCAAGAGTGATGCAGCACTTAGTGTTGTAATATAGACTTCTGTGTCTTTCCTCAACCTTAGAGGTGATTAGGAGGCAGGGGAGACAGGGAGGGACATGTGAACTGCTTTCACTACTGTGGAGGAACAGAATTAGTGATGCAGGATTGGTTAAACAGCCCCAGCTTTCCCTCCCTCGCACGCCGCTGAGCGAGACCCGTGACACCGAATCATCTCGCGGGCCGATCACTCATTAGTTCCCTCGACTAAAGAGCCAGTTGCGGTGAGGGAGTGTGCTGCTGAGGGTCAGTAATTGATTCCACCTGTTCTGACACACTGACAGCAGCGAAGAGACAGCGGGCCGACGTGGAACAAAGAAAATGAAAAGGAACAGGAAGGGAGGGAGACGATGAGCACGCCAGAGACAACTGCAGGAAGAGAAGTGTGTAGGCGGAAAAGAGCCTGAGAGGGGAAGACTAATGGTGATTTAAGGGCCACGGTGACACCGGGCTTAGTGCTCCTCGTTCAAGGCAGTCGACATTAAAGCGCTCCAAATCATTAGCACTGAACTGCAGGAGGAACGCCCCGCCGCAGCCAACACCACACATTTATTAATTGGGTATAAACCCATTCAGTGCTCGGGCATACGCTGCCAATGCTGGATCCCATTAGACTTAGAAGACAAAAAATAATAATTGACACGTTGGCTCATGAGCCTGTGCGCCCTTTAAATAATAGTTTTAATCTACTTACTGTTCCTAACGGAGCATGATGTGGAGAACTCAAACTAAGTTACTGCTCAATCCTGATCAATGTGGGGATGAAAATGTTGGTACAATGTCATGGTCCCCAGAAGATGTATCCCAATGATTGCTGATCCCACTTCATGTTTCCTCTAGCGCCACCAGCGGGTCTAATATTTAATGAATCGTAAGAAAAATCTCAGCATTTACTATATGGACTAGTACCAGATTTTCATTCATGGTTCCCAGATGATGAATCCTACTTTTGATTTGTCCATTGACCAAAAAAAACTACAAAACTACTGACATTTACATTTAGCCTCCACTGTACTTGGTATAAAGCTGCATTTAGTGCTTTTAGAGTGGCATACAAACATCACTAGGATGCTCTGTTACTACATTTAGACTAGACTTGCAATCATGCAAGAGCAAAAACTTACTATGATAACCAACCGAATAAAAGCATGAACCGTGTCAGGAAGACGGATGAGAAAGATTAGCATTTAAATATTATTATGTTGCGTCTCCATTCAAGATGTATTTTTAAAACCTATGATTCTGAATTAATTTCTGTCAATTTGAATGAGCTTGATTATTTGAGATTGAGAATGTGATTGATCATGATCTGTAAATCAAATTATTTGAGAGCGATACGGCCATGAATTACGCCGTGCGACACATTTCAGATCAATCAGCGAATGAGGAAACGGAATCCGCGATGAACCGAGTGCTTTGAAAAAGCAAAACATGAGTCCCTGATGAAATTTAATATTAGCTCAAGACTTGTCATCGCGGAAGCTCCATATTTCATGGTTTACAGAAATGAGCGTGGATAGGCCCGTTCCTCCCGGTGCTCAGAGGACGAGCAAATTAATGTGTGCAGGCGAGCGACGGAGAGCGAGGCCCTAACGACATCGTAATCACCGCGTGTCAGTCTCTGATGCACGATGTGGCCGAGCTGCAGGCCGGCTGAGTGAATGAGACGGGACAGGTAATCACCCGAGCTGTCACCGCACACTGTTCCCTTATGGAGACGCAGAGAGCCGCAGACATGACCACACAATGAACCCGCCTTCACAGTGACAGCAATCGGTGAAAGGTGCACACGGGTTCACGCAGAGCCTCCTCGAAATTGACTCGACTAAGGCGACTTAATAACGGCCTGGGAATAACCTTTCCTTAATTAAATTGTTAGGTTGGGTAGTAAGCTCGTATTATTAAGATTCACATTGTCAATTTCCTTCTTTCTTTTAGTGGGCCGTGCTCATCAATAGACTCGGAGGCCCAGGCGTGTTAAGGACTCATGTCAAGGTTTGTTTACTTAGTTGATCTACTGTCGAATGAGAGACGACATCTGTTCGCCTGCTTGTCTTTTGCTGAAGATTGTTAAACCGACGACCTCTAGACTTCCACAGCAAACAACCAAACGTGGACAGGAGCTTCTTTTATTAATACCGTTTGTGTCGGCGACTCATCTGGAGACGACTGAAACCCCTCGCAAGCCAGCCTTCAACTTCTTCCCTTTAGCCATTAGTATTTTCTCCGACACATGCACACTATTAGCTAAAAAGTGACCGTAGCCGGCATACCCTTTACTTGATTAGGAAAGAGTGAAAAATGGCTAATGTCTTCTTTTGTCCAACCAACAGTCCAATCCTAGAAAGACCTTTTCAGATGACATTAGCATTCTGAATAGCCCCTTTGTATTTCCTGTTGCATTATTTGCGAAAGCAACAGCTGGTTTACAAAGTTTACAATGACCAAACAGAGAGAAGCTGAAAGCTATTTTTGGCATTTTTACTTAAAGAAGTGACTCAATTAATCAACTAACTGCTGCAGCTCATGCTCACACCTGATCAGGTGATCAGTAATAAACCCCAAATTTAAATGTCAGGAGGCTAATAACATTTGGATGAATTAAATAAAAGAACAAGTCAAGTGTCGAAGCAGAGTGAAGTTCAAGGATTCAGCCGGTTTTCCAAGAAAAGCCTTCCGACTCTCCCATTGATTTGTTTTAAAAACACTGAATGCTGGCGATTCCCAGGAGAATCCCATCCAATATTCCAGAAGTCGATACATCTTCTATGAATTAAATCATCTTGATGAAATTCACAGCCATGTCGTACACTTTGAGATTGAGTACAACCTTTCCTTGATGGTCTTTGACTTCATCTTTACCACTTAAATCCTGGAACCAAGCAAGCGAATAAAAGACAGAAGAATGAAGTCTAATTGCACTGCCCAATAAAAGAACCCATTCTCTAATATATAATGGTGTAAATTAATTACAATCGGACAACAACGGATATGGGACCAGTGTACATACAATGTGCATGAACAGTGGCGCTCTATTTCCAAATTCAACCAATGGAGGAGTGAACAAAAGGACTTTCACTCTGAGGCTGCAGAATGTGAACCCACACGGGGAAATGCCTGATGTCTTGTCCAGTTTTTCTTTCTCGAAAAACCCACATGCGACCAAACTACACAACTTGTCCAATTACACAAGGCTCAACTCGATGCTCAGCTGATGCCAAATTCCATGATTCCTTCCCGACTTTACAAACGGATTTTTGAAATCTCCCCCTTAAAACCACACAATGCCTCAGTCTCACGCAAACCTTTTCTTAACTGAAACCCCATGCCGACTGCTGGAGAAAGCCACCACAGGCAAGAATAATGTCGAACTGACAGACAACAATCCTGTGAATCTGAAAGCACACCTCACGGCGCTGACAGAGTCTCTGCCTGGATTTGCAGCGATCACACAATAACTCACCTGTGGCAGACTAGACACTTGCTGCACCCTTCTTCTGGACACATTAACTTGGGCTTTAACTTGTTTATTAGAGTTGGGATTAAGAAACTGAGCACTGAGCTCGGGCGAGGATTACAAAAGGATTACTCTGCACTGGCATACGGAGACACCCGTCTACGCTGTACTCTGGGCGGTGCGGAGCGAGAACACAGTTGACCAAATAATATATTGTGGGGCTGCATAATTATAGTTGTGTTTTTAATATCGCAATGTCAACTTGCATGATAAACACACTGTGAAAGGTTGATATTGCACTCATGGATTTCTTTTTCATTGGTGCTTTTTGTATTCAGTTAAATTTTCAATTTGTTCAATAAAAGAATATTGGAAATAATTCCCTTTCGTCTTTGTTTTTTGTTTGTTCAACTGAATACATCTTAATATCCGTTTATTCATGGAATATAATACAAGTAATATCGTTATCGTGATATCTCTCTATCACTCTACTCACTATGAACATTTTGGAGACATGGAAAAATGTCCGTTAATGTCACAATAAATGAGCTGGGTGATTTGTTTTTGTAATATCCTTTGGTGTGGTCGAGTTTCTTCGTGTTAATCGTACTGTCGTACAAACAAAAGGACATGTAAGGGAGTCAACAGCTGACTATTATTACGGATCATTTGCCTTCAATAAAGCCACAGTAAAACACTGGACTGGTTTTGTTGAGCCAGCTAAAAGTATCAAGGCTCTGGATTTAAAACCATGTGACCTTGTGATGTTTGATACAGATATCATCTTTTCTCAACAACGAGACCTTTCATGCACAAACCTCATGTTTGACACAGGATAATAAATCTGTTCATGGTCACGGTTTACCCTTTCATGTGCGACTGCTGTTACAAGTCAGAGAATTATGTCTGCAACAGTAGTTCAATACACATCGCCGCTAAACCATTAAATCGCATTTCTTTCTGGTGCCTTTTCTGCATTACTTGCTATGAAATAAGCACGATAAGCAGCTTCTCTTTTACATGCCGATTCTGTGCGCCCGCTCATGATTTCTTTCTCGATTGAAATGCAGTTTGAACGGCAATAACATTAGGAGAGATACCCGGGCTTGATAGAAGTCTGTGTTTACCATTTCATACCAAAATCGAGAGCAGCGCTTCACCCCAGTTGGAAACAGGGTCCTGAGGTCAAGTCAGATAGCGCACACTGGGTCATTTGGACTACCTGCAGATCTCAGTCTCTCTCTTTATCATAAGATAGCTCTTTATGGGGCGATCTTGTTTTATTGTGGAGCATGCACTGTAAAAAGAGAGGCTTTTACTATATTGTCATGCATTATCTGTTTGTATACCAGCATCCAAGTATGGGAGTCCACAGGATGAGATAACATTGTCGACAAATCTGTTAATAAACACTTATATCTGCTTATATTATGATGTGTTATAAACAGTTTAATAAATGATAAATAGGGGTTGAAAGTAAAGGGTTGCCCATTAATCTGACTTTTTCTCATGACTTATTATGCTATTCTGAATGTTGTCAAACAGAAAAGGTCTGAAAATGGGTAAAGGTTTTGATGGAGTTGTAGCAACCTGAGTCTGAGAAGACTATAATTGGTCTAAAATGTCCCCTGTTGGTTGTTTAACCATTGAACAGTATATATTCTCCAGCCTGATAAAGCCCGGGGAGTTCAACCCCATTTCCAACATCAAAAGAGAGAAACATCTGTCTAGAAAAGAGAAAATGTAATTCTTCCTGACACAAGGGGCCATTATTTAGTAAAAAGGACTCCTTGCTGAAGTGCTATTAGTCGGCTGAGTTCTGTGTTCCCGCTTCAATTATGTAATTATTTTTGACACCGGGGGCAAACCCTGCGGACATCTTCGGTGAGTTACTGAGGTCAAAGGCCGGTGGAGATTACACTTCTTGCCGGCTCCGGTCGGTGCCTCGTTCAGCACCAAAGACACCCAGTTAAGAAACCTTTCTCCTTTATTTGACATGACCAAAGATCTATTTCTTTGTATTTTTCTATCCAAAATCCAATCATTTTTTTTCTTAATTAAACAACATATGAAGTGTGCTAACCTAAGCTAGTTCCAACCAATGATAGTATGACATCCATCAATCTGCAACTACTAGCATCAAGGGAGGCGTGTCCTCTGTAACTCCGTGTCGCGCAACATTCCAAGTCCGCCCACTTTTTGGCGGTCCAATAAAATGCAAAGGATTTGATTTAAATCCTTCTTGTAATACAGTTACAAGCACACATGTCTTATTTCATTGGGGAATACGTCACAGTGCAGAAGCTACAGGCGCTCTGGATTTAAGGAAAGCAGCATTCAAATTCTAACCAGCCCAGACGACAGCAGCGTCTGATCAGCACACAATCAGCTTTCCAAGTGAGCCGTGTTATTGAAGCATCATGGTTATTAGCATTAAGCTACAATTGAAAACAAATGCACAAGCCTCATTTAATTTGACTGCTTACATCAGCCGGGAGGTGGAAAAAAAGAGCGGTAAAGTGTCTGAATTCAAGTCGTGAAAGCCTACCCGGTTCTTTTCAAACGCTGCACACTGCCCTAATTCCTTCACTCAAAACCACACTCGCTCTCTTTGAAAGCTCAGAGTAATCACAGAAAGTGAAAGAGAAAACGGGAGAACACCTGACATCTATTGTAGACCACCAGCTGGTTTCTAGGCGACTCTTCTCAGTCTTAGCGGCTAATTGTGCTTTCAGGAAAGCACAGCGACACATAAATAATACAGAGAGGAAACTAAGCTGTGATGAAGTTGGTCACCCGTGACCCACAATCTCTTTGGAGCCAGTTATTGGCTGGAAAAAGGCGACTGTTTGCCATATGACTGTTGACATTGCAGGCGTATAAATGACACCAATTTCATATAGCAGATCTGCGAGTGAGAATGAAGTCTGAATTGATGTAAAACACATTTGTATTTAACTTAAGCCTAAAAAAAAAATGTAATTTTCTAAATGGCTGCAGGAAATTCTGACACATTTTGGCACTTAACGTTACAGCTCGTTTTTAATGAGGCAACAGAGCCTCCGCGTTAGGATACGGAGCCTTAAAAGTCGAGACATAAACATGAGAAACGTCTGCATGCACGCCGCACTGAGTAAACTTTCATCTCACAGCCTTTTGGCAACAGCTGTGAACTACAGCTTAACGCTTCCACATTTGCTGTAAAATTTCAGCAGGAATCAAATTTAATATCTTTTTAGTGCGACACGTTCATCAGAGCTGCTATTCAACGGAGGCCTGTTGATTATATACCGAAGGCGAAAGCGGCACACAAAGCCTCGTCGGAGAGGAACCTCTTCAGGTTTTACCTGTGGAGACACTCCCTCGTGAAAGGACAACACACATTAGTCAAGAGACGGCTCCTGCAGCTCCCAGCAACACGATGGGAAGGAAAAGTGATATAAAAAGACAGAAGGCACACGGGACCGCCGGGGAGAGGACTGAGCAAAGATAAGTGGAGCTTACCAATTTGCTCACTTATGAAGCAGTGGCCTAATTTGCCCGCTTAAGAAAAGTCTGAGGAAAAACAACAACCTCCTCTCCTTTTACTACGACTATGAAACAGTGTTTGAATGCTCGTAGTCACTGTAGTGCTGTTCGCAAAGTCGCCAGATTTCAGCAATTAAAACAAAAGTTGTGAAAAACAGAAGCTATGACTGGCTTTCCAGGGTATTATAAAAAGTATTAAAGAGGAACGTAACGCCCCGTTTTAGCTTCAACATTCCCCCCATCACATATTCACACATAGCTACAGCCATGCTAGCAACGCTGTGAAGCTGTACTTAGGCAAAGTGTTGCTTAATGCTAACATGCTAACATCATCGCAATTAAAACGCTACTTCAGTGTGTTGGCATGCTAACAGTTGCTAATTAGCACTTTGTTGTTTCCATCCTAAGAGGGACGTGAATGTTTGTACAAAAGTTCACATTAATTCATTCAATCGCTGTCCAGACGATTTACTCAAAACCACAAATATCAACGACCAATGGAAAGTCAGCGACCTCAAAACTAAAAGGAATTCGAAATGTAACCTACATTTCTTACGAAGAAAAGTTGACATCATTTGCACCTGCTTATCTCAGAGTATCTGGTCGGTGAGCTGGGTGCCTCGTTGGTTGACCGGCTCACACACCGCAGGTGGTTTGGTCCACTTTTCTCTTGGTTTAGTCTCTCGCTCTCTCTCGCTCTGGCTCAGCCGGCTGCCTTCAGCCCACGCCTGGTATTGTTTGTTAGACGACAGGGTGTGGGGGTTGGGTTGGAAGTGCACTGGGGCGGAGGTATTACGGGGACTAGAAGATCTCAACGTGAAAGCGGGGCAACCCGAACATCCCTTTGTGCTCGCTGCTGATAAAACGTGTTGAAAGCCTTCCTGAGGAAGTGTCTGCGTGTACTGTAGCTGTACTTTATGAACAGGAACACAACTGTTCTTCTTGCCTGGTTGGTTCAGAAGATCGTCTGTGGTTTTGACAGTTAGTGGTTAGTGGCTGGATGTTCAGCAACACATGACAACGCAACTCGAGATAGTAGTGCAACATTGAATACTGGCAAGACGGGCTGCAGCTGACAAATATTTTCGCGATCAACTGATCTGCCTGTGAAATTAATTGTCTGTAAAATGAAAGATGGTATAATTTACCACGGCTCAAGGTGCCGTCTTCAAATGTTTTTTTATCTGACCACCAGTCCAAAAAACAAAGATATTTATGTCATGCAGAACAAAAAAAAAGTATTAAAATGGTTGTTTGATTAAGAAAACAGTTACCAATGAATTATCTATCATAACCTGTGGTTTCACTGTTGATGGGTAGAGAACTTAATCCTGTCTGAATGCTGATTCTGCTTCGCTCCATTTGGTGATTCTCTCCCCGTCTCCCATTCCTCATCTTCCCACTCTGACCACAGGTCAGTTGACAACAACAGTATCTATTACAACAATAAACCACATTCTTGTCAAGGTCACCCACATGCGTCTGACTGGGAGGGAGAGAGAGGGAGGGAGAGAGGGACTGTGCCGCCAGCGAGAAAACCAGATTAAACAAAGCTGAGCCGACAAGGATTTCTTCTCCACAGTCGTAAACCTCGTCTCACGGCAAAGGGAAACCTGACAACAAACCCAGACGTTGTCATCAACAGCTCAGCCACTTAGATTACCACTCAAATACCAGTGATTCATTCTTTGACATCTTACAAGTCTGAGGCTTTGCGATCAGGCTAGAAAGAAATCTAGTTCCCTGTGTGGCAAACGGTTCATCAGAATGTTGACAGCTGCGACCAGAACTCCAGTTTCAGGCACCGAGACCTCACCTTCCTCAATTCAAAAGCCCGACGCAGTCGAGCTAACAGAAATGTTCCTCGACACACTAACCTTATCATCTGAGAAACACAAGATATCTATCAAGTCCCACGTATTATTCAAGGAAAACAAGTTGTTATTGAGGCTGGGAGATTTCCCCAGAGCCCCGAACCTCAAACTATTAATAGATGTTCTCCGTTACTCTGGGTCCCTTGTGTTGACGCTCGTTCTGTGGGTGGTGGCTTCCCCCAAACATTAGAAAGATAATACGAAAGCCACACATCAAGGAACACAACCTGAATTATGCCTTATTATTTTCCATTGTTTTGCGTTATATGGGCTGACAAAAATAAACAGAAAACAATGAATATTATACTTAGCACGACATAGACATGTCACTTTCAATGTGGGCGCCACAGTGTGGAAACTTGTGCAACATAAAACAACATTGGATGATATATTAAGTTGATTTTGGCAACAGGGCCAAAACAGTAAACAATTCATTAATAAAACGCCTAAATACACCTTGCATTACAGTCAGGAGGAGTCAAGTTATTAGCTTCCAAAGATCCATTCAAGGCAACTTAGAAAAGGAAAAGCAGCGGAGGTCTGCAGCTGCTCACGTGGACAAGCAGGTGATGAAGGTGCAGAGGTTCAGGCCGTGGCTGTGGAGTGCACTGCGCTCTGTTCTGCAGATACACTGATCGACCTGCTGGCCGTCTTCACAGAGCTCCCATTGAACCGTGTCTATCTTAATGTGCACCATTACTGAGCACTACATCCTCAAAGCCCTGTAGACTTTTTACGCCTTAAAACAGCTCGCACCTTTATGACAAATACTGGCGGGAGGAGAAAAGATAGTTGAGAAAGGCGGGTCACTGGAAGATAAGATAATCCTTTATTAGTCCCACGGCAGGGTGAGTTAACGCCACAGTTTATTTCCTGATCGCCGCAGCACATTCACGTCTTGCTTTTCGATAATTATAGTCTGGAGCTGACTTGAGTGTAATCCAGGGAGTTAAGTGAGAAGCGGCGAAACATGCCAAAACAGGCCGACCTGGAAACTAAGCTCCGTTAGAGAGTATCAAATCAGTCTAAAAGCTGCTCCAAACTGCTCGGTAGATGCACTTTGGCATGACAACAAAAGCGGATTGAAACGTTCCTGAGACGCTCGCTTAATCAGAGGACGTGTAGCGACGCGTCAGCACAATGCGGCCGCTCGGCGGGAAGCTAAAGAAATGATATCTCGGTGCCCTTCAGATCATTAAAAAGCACTAATAATCAGACTGAGGGGATGTCGAGGGAGTGAAGTGAAACCCACTATAAACGCACCAAAGGTCCTGTTCTCCGGTTCTCCGTCAGCTGCTTAGCAGAGCTCTGCTGCTCTCAGCCATCACAGTTTGATGACCTTGTTAGTTTGAGTGCCTAATCTGCTAATGCCCTGATAAAAATAAACAGTCAGTGCAGTCATTGTAGTGACTCCTCCTGCTGCGATCCATGAACACAAATGTTACCTCCGTCTTCATTTCTCCAGCGGACTTTATGTCAAACTGACAAACTGTCTTAAGAGCCAGAGGGAATAAGATCAACGCGTTTTTAAGGTGGCGTGACTATCAAACTCAGATATCTATATACCGGTACATCGGTAGAATGTTCAAGATGTAACATGTCTCGTCTTTTACACCGGGCAAAAAGATATTTGGCTTTTATTTTAAGACTTTTCCAAGTACATTTACTCCCAACACTTTGCCTCTTAGGACTTAATAATTTATCCTCAACATTGGATTTGAGAAGAGAGCAGAAGAAATAATTAAACTCACAGTAGATATATTTTTTTCACGATGAATCCATTCTTGCGTTTGAATTATTTATTGACTTCCACAAGTTCACACTTCACTGTGAACATCGGCTGATCAACATGTTTGCACATTGTGCACAAAACTGAACTCCCAAATACAGTTGTGTTACAGTATGTCTTATAGAGCAATTTTATAATATTGTATTGTGATTTCTCTTTACTGTGTTTATGTTCTTAACGGTGCTCTGCCTGTATTTTAACATTGTTAACAGCTTTATTGTATGCTGCAAACACCAAGGCAAATCTCATGTATGTGAATAGCATAATTGCCAATAAACCCTAATTCACCTTAATAGTCGAGCCCTGCAGCTAACAGCAGCACATCTAATACGATGAACCAATATATGAGTACGGTGTGCAACAATAAAGTGGATACATTGAGGTAACTAGATCAGGACACAACTCTTAGTCTGAAGGTCGAGCAGCACAGAAACAAAGCCTCCGATTTACGAGATATTAAATGTCACATTATTCAGCAATAACCAAACTGCCAGGACCTCGAGAGCAATATCCTCAGCCGTATTATTAACAATACAAATACACCCAAATAATGTGACATATGACTGCAGTGAATGGATTCAACAGCAAAACATCTCACTCTTAAAGAGATACATCAACCTAATGGATGTGATTAAGTATAATTTACTTTTCTAGATGGACAGCGAAGCCCCACTTACCAAACATGATTGAATGTGCGAGCTCAGCCCATCGCCGAGGACTAAACAACTCCCCGGCCTCCACTACAAAGACCAGCCTCATTTCCATATCAGCTTCACCTTCATTGATCCACTCAACACATGCTCCTCCTCCCATCGCCCCGACTCAAACACCCTCAAGTCCTTCTGGGAGACTTGGGGGTAGAAAACGTGGAGGAAAAGAAATGCACGCAGGACTATTTAACCATTCTTGGTTAACTGTCCATTTGTTTGGGTGGACTGTGAAAATCAACAACTACATGAATCACTAATTCAGGAAGCTTGCCCAGCATCAAGTCAGAGGGAAACCATTCTGAACGTGCCATCAAGCCCTCAGCCCATCTGTGCACCAGTGAAGTACTGTGAAACAAACACAGTAACCGCTCTGCTCATTTATTCATCATTAAGAATGATTTCACAGTTGCAACAAGGACATCCGAAGGTGCCGACAACGGTCCAAAAAACGGTGCGTGGCTGTTGGACAGTTACGCTTATTCGACAGCTGGTTAGCTACATGGCTAAAAAACGTAATCTGAACCAATGAAATCTTTGTATTAATCTTTGTCTTTGTGTTCTTATTGAACACTATAGATGCACATTGATCAAGAAAGGCAGTTTGAGTGATGCATCCAGGAGTTTGAAGGCTTATCAGATGCAAACGCTGCACAAGTGGTTAACAATACTATGAGGCCAACAATCACCTTACAGGTGAAGTGAAGACAGCGCTGTCGGTACCACTAACCTGCTGGTACCGTCTGTGCTTTTAGCTAGACCAGAGAATGTTCAGTTAAAACCCGATTCATGTGGAGTTAGCGCTGCTTCGAATGCTACATTGCTCGTCGGCAACCAGTCACATGGTGACTCAGGAGGCAATGAGGTATTGTGCGGTCTGATTAATGTGGCATGCAGTCATCGTTTTTAATAAAAAAACTCAACTCTGTTTTTAGGAAGAAAGAAATAACACAAGTTATTGGCGAACCAGCTTCAAAAGGAGACTTGTTTTCTTTTTTAATTGAGTTCTGTGGATTTAATTAATACCGATGTGAAGTGTTGTTCATGTGGATTTCAAAAAGTAACTGACAAATATCTAGAGAAGCTTTAGCGAAACTTGAAAGTGTTAAATTGGAGAACAGAATTTGGTGTGGTTGGTGGTTAATCAGCCCCCCAAAGCAAGAGCCCTGGGGGAAACACTGCATGTGGAGTGGAGAGGAGAGTATAGATGACTGTTTGCACGGGTTGGTTCCAGGTGGTTCTGGTTTCCTCCCAGTCCAACGTCATTCCTTTTGGGTGTACAGGGGAAAATAAAAAGCCTGTCGGTATGAATGAGGAAGAATAATAGCTGCTACGGTGTTGGCCGATGGGGATTCTGATGCACTAACATCCACGAGGATTCTTCTGGTTTTCTATTCTTATTTATTTCCAGCAGCTCTGTTCCCACATTGCAACCTCAGCCGAAACTGCCGTGTATATAAAAAAAACAAAAAAACAGACACGACTGCTGACCGAAAAGGGCCTGGAAGAGGGAAGGGAAACGTCCCAGCACGATATTTGATGAAGACTGTTTTGACAGGACTCTTCCTCTGCCTGCAACAGATAATGCAGCGCTTCTGTATTCAAGGACACCGATGCGATCTCCATTGAGCATATCAGCATTCATAAGAGGACTGTGCTGTGGCGGGGGTGACTTTGATGCATGTGCTACTCTTGTTTGAGGAGAGGAAGCAGCAGGAGAAAATCAAACCTCCACACGCTGGAGACTAGAGACGTCGTTGGCACTCAACCAATTTTTGAGGAGAGGTTGTTTTTGTGTGTGCAGAGGACGACCTACATTTATCACTTTCAGGCTTTTAATACAGTAAAGCAGCAGCGAGTGCAGATCATCTATAAGACACGGGGATCACAAGTCTGCAGTGTTACGAAGACTTCATTTGCTGGACAAAGAGGAGGAATAAAAGGATGACGGTATAAGATGTCAATTAGAATATTTTCTAACATTTAGTCAATAAATAGCTTCACACACACGGTTTACACTGGATGTGGGACAAGCTAGGCTCCGCCCAGTGTGACTTTTGTTTGGCATTAAATATTTCCCAAACTCGACACGAACTTTGCACTGCAGATGACTCAGCCAAGCATTAACTTCAGAGCTGGTGTATACGGTCGTTCTGCTGACAATAACTTCATCATAACTCTTTATATATATATTGTTATTTTAATACTCTCATCTCTTGATGGGCCAAGTCTGGCCCTGGTCTGGCCCTGGTCGAAGCCAGCAGCATGAATTTAAAATGGCCATGTAAACAGTGACCGACTCCTCCGTGCCAAAGTCAAATAGTTCCATGTCATCGGGTTTGAAAGGAGTTGGCAGCAAAGCACAACTTCAGTGAGGGCGGCAGAACAGTACAGTGTCTGTACACTTAGTGCGTATATGGTTTATGTATTTATCTATGTCTCTTTAAGAGCATTAGATTGGGGGTGAGGATTTAAGGGATCAGTGGTGATGAAGCGTTAAGTTGTTGGACCGACGCCCGGGTCAGCGAGCAACAAGATGAACAACCTCATTCTCAACATGGAGGGCTTCAGTGCGAAACTGATGAGAATCTCATGCCTCGGTTATTACGTACATCCAAGACAAACACTGCTGAAGAAAAGGAATGAGCCTCGAGTACCGATACTCTCTCCCTCGCAGTAATGCCGTTTTGTTAATGCCTTGCTGATGTACGCCAACGACATCCTGATTTATGCTCATGTGGAATCATTTCTAAATTCACTGGAACATTTCTTCCCACTCTCCACTCTTAAAAGACATCAATAAAAAAAACATTTTTTTAGTATTAGAACAATGACGGGTTAAAAAAAAAAAAAAATCGACATGCATAATTTGTAACGTAAAAACGTTTCATAGGAAGACACTATTCCTGGATGTGAGGGGGAACTCTGTGAACAACAAACTGCATGTCAGCGTATTCTCTCGTGCTGCCGTCTGCATGTTGATGAACTCATCTTTGGGATTCGTTTCCAGTAGCAACTCATATGTATTTGCATTAATAACCTCTACAAATATGATTTATACATCATGAAATAAGCAGTTTGGTATTGGTGGGGGGGAGAGGGGGGGGGGGGGCTTACAAAATGCAAACTGCTCCAAATTCAGCCCGATGTTGTGCACGACGCGAGCATCCATCGACTCATGAATGTTTGACATTGTTCCCGAAGGACGGACGTGTTCTCCCTTTAATTTCTATCAGCGGTATAATCCCCTTTTGAAACCCTTTTTAGGGTGAATTAGACGGGCACTGCATTCAAAGAGATGAGTGGAGAGAAGGGGGTGGGAATAATCACAAGGGCCTGGCTGTCTGTGTGGATTAGAATGGGAAACAAAATCCTTTCATCTCAGTTCTGTGCACTTCCAAGCTCGGGAGCATGCGTGCACGGACGCGACGCACCGAAAACCTTCAGAAAACTGCTCGCTAAAAATAAAGCCGGAGACCTCTATGCTGTTAAATGTTATTAATATACACGAAGCAGCTATTTATGTTTAAACAGATGTTATTCAATTATGCTGGAAATGGGCACGGTAGTCGCTGGATTCGAGAAAAGCTCGTATAAAAGCTTTGCTCTCGAGGCTGACCTCTCAGACGGGGCGCAGGGCACGCACACGATTTGACTGGCCTCTCTCAGACTTCTCAGGCTGGAACGCCGACCGCTGCTCTATTTCTGGCAGACGACAGGGATAACACCGGAGAAAGGCCGAAAAAAGATGACAACAGCGAACAACGCCGTGTGACAGATGAGAGAACGGATTAGCCATTATGTGTGTTTGCTCAGTTGTCTACCTCTGTGGGGGTTTAACGGAGGGTAAAATGACAAGAAGCCTGGCTGTGTGCAACAGGAGCTGACACTTCAAACACTGTGTGGCTGTGATAACATAAACATCTCTTATTCCTAGGGGAGAAACAATGGTTTTAGAACACCAAAGACATAGGAACATGCATTTCCATTGAGTTAAACAATATTAATAATGGGGTTTGTAAAACTGTAGACAACCGTTGTGTCATTAGAGTTTCTCCGGTGCGGTATCTCAGAGGAAACCTGAAACAGCCAAACAAGCCACACACACACACGTGTGTTTACTTGTTTTCCCAACAGGCTATACCGCCAGTCAAGTGGTATTTTTAGGACAATTATAGATAATCACACAGTGGGAGCTGCTATGCAGGACTGAGTTAAGAATCTGATTAGTCTGTACTGAAACAACTTGGACTGCTTATGTCTTCTCGGAAGCAAAAAAAATAAATAAAGAGAGAAAAAGACTTCCCGGGCCGACTGAATCGTCCCATCTAGATTAGATGTTAGCATAAAAATGTGTTGTGATTTCACCAACTTGTTCCATTTAACAACAACCTGGCTGCAAACAATCCCCATAGAAAAGTATTGGTGTGGGGGGGGGGGAGATGTAATCCTCTCTTTAATCACTCTTGCTCAAACACTGCTTCGCTGTTAACTTCCTCTTTGTTCAACTCAAAACCTTTCACAAGCTTTAAGCTCCTGGACTGCAAATGTCTCCTCATCCAGTGTTCCATGCCTTCAAAACAAGTCTCCATGTTGATAATTATTTGAACAAAACGTGTAAATTCAAGGGTCGATGTACCAAAGAGGACGTTCATTGTGGCCCAGTTAAACAGAGAAATCCTCTGAAAACTCTTCTACAACCGCAGCAAGTCAGTACAAACTTTTGTGCCACCTCGTTGGTCTCTCGCTGGTAGAAAATTCCAGTCGAGGGGGGGAGGGCTCGTCTGCTCCTCCCCACTGTGTGGGTTTTGTTCTGCTAATCAGACCACATGCCTCAAGGATTCAGGAATCCAAGAGCTCTCAGCCAGCTCCTCTCATTCCACATACAGCCGCAGCAGCCTGTGACAAACTATTCAGTGTTGGGGGGGTTAAAGACTATCCATTCATAACACTCTTCCTCCCTCCCTCGTCTCCTCTCCTAATCTCAGGCACTTCTTTAGCCTCCTCCTCCTCTTACCCCTAAAATGCCCTCTCTCTCTGCCCCCTCTCACCACAGCATCTATCTGCATACTGCTCACTGGGTCTGAATAGGCTCATGGTGTATTATTAGACGACGGTCCAACCGCACACCCACTACGGTTTTAAATAGAAAAAAAAACACAACCGGGCCTGCATGGAGAGTCTCCATATTCTCCTTCTTTATTCTGGTGTGTTTCCTGCCTGGCTCTCTCCTGTGCTACTCACGCATTGAGAGGCGCAATGAGGCACACTGGAAATGTGCAGCCTGACAATGGAAGACAGCTGCTCTCGCTGCATAAGTCTTTCATGAGCTGAATTAGTGGTACAAGCCTTCGCTCTCCCTTCCCCCCTCTCGTAGCTGATCCAGACGCAGCTAACACACCTCGTGGAAAGCTTTGGGAGAGAGAAAGACGGGGAGGGAGAAACAAAGCGTGACACAGGCTTTGTTTCACAGACCTGGGATTGATTTTTTCCCCCCAAAAAAAAGTAGCCCAACATTGTTTTGTGTCACTCTATAAGAAGCCCTCACGTCGATTCTTAATTATGTGTTTGAAGAAGAGGTTTCTAAATGATACTGATGTTGAAATAAAACTATTACCAAAGTGTCAAGGGGCTGAATGCCAGAAGCTTTTACAGACTGCACGTAAAAATAATAACAAAGGGAAACTAATAAAACAATCAACAATTATGTCACAGAGATCAAAATATATTAAAACACTGCACACAGAGCAGTATACTGATAATAGAAATTCAACATGTTTGTTACAAAACACAAAAAGAGCTTTCAGACTGTGATGAATAAAACCTCATGAAATCAAAATACTCTGAATTATATTACTCATTGAATAACCACGCTATCCAAATAAAATAAAGGAGCAATATTGCATTCACCTCAGGTATGATTTAAACACAGTATTCTGTTGACAAAGAGCGTCATGGAAAACAACGTTCAACACAAAACAAGTTCATTAAAAACATCCATGTTGATGCAAAGCTGGCCGTGAGGCTCTCGTTGTAGAATTGGATCAGAGCCGCAATAAACGCAACCAAGACTTCTCCTTCAACGTCTTCATCGCGCCGGATTGAACTTGCGGTAAAAGCAAAGCTTACTTTACACTCGATATCAAAAGTGACAACTGATCCCAAAAGCCTTCAGGAAGCGGTGAGATCATGGGACACAAATCAGGCTCCGCATCCAGCGAGGTCGAGGCGACTACAGGCGGCAGAGTTTATGACTGGAAAGACCTGGTTCCAGTATTAAATAGTTCCAAACAGAAAGCCTGTGGTTCCCCTAGACAGGGATTTCCTGAGCAACGAGGCTATAAACCTTGTGGGCCGGCGGCATTCTTCTTCTAATTCAATATCTGAATCTGTGGACTGCCGTGCAGGCTGTGTGGAATCTGGTTGATATGGTTTTCTGGGGTTACGGTTGATGACTGGGCTATAAAGCAATGAATCACCTGTAACTGGTTCTTGACTGCGACTGAGTGAAGGTGCAGAAATAGTGGACTGTGACTGAGATCACTACAAGGAGGTCTGCAAGATAACACTAGCACATTGTGTTATAAGATGCACTTAAATGATGTCTACATTTGTCCTCTTTCAAGCTCCAGTAATGTACCAACTGTAAGACTGAAGCTTTATATGGAAAAAGAATAGATTGAAAAATGTGTCTCAACTGCTTATTTATTATCCCTGATAAAAAGGAAATGGAGACATGAAGCGCAAACAAGTTGGACGTAAAAACACTGAAATTGCTTGAATTCTGCAGCTTTTTTGGGTTCACACCAAATAACGAGAGAGAGCCAACTAATCTTGGAAGCTGCGTGTATGTTCTGTGGCAGCTTGAGATGGAATTATTAAAAATGTATTCCCATCTCAGAATCAATCCCCTATTAAGTACTGCGAGGTTGTGTTCGTCTGATAAGGCCCGGAAACCTACATACATACATCATCAATAAGCATAAATAAACATTAGGGGTGTAACTGTACGCATATTCGTATTGAACCGTTCGGTTACGAGGCTCACGGTTCGGTACGCATGATGAACCGAATAAGTTTGAATAAAGAAAAAAATATATATATATCTTTTTTTTTTAAAACCTTTATTTAACCAGGTAGTCTCATTGAGATTAAAAATCTTTTTTGCAAGATGTAAGTAACAATACAAGATGTAAGTAACAATACTCCATAACATTAAGGAGCAGTTTTTGTTTTTTATGCTTTTTTATGTTGCTAAGAAGACACACCAGAAGATGGGTCACTCAGGTATAGTTCCATCATTGTTCAAAGTCAAAGAATAACTTTATGATGTTAGTTGTAATGAATAAATATATTTTAAAATAAAGTACATTTCTCTGACATTCATAGTTTTCTACTGTACCGAAACGTACCGAACCGTGGCTCCACTGTATCGTACCGAACCCAACCGTGAGTTTTGTGAACCGTTACACCCCTACTAAACATGTGGTGGGAAACACACTGGTGCAATTATGGTTATTTATTTATTTATTTATTTATATATCTATATATCTATATATCTATATATCTATATATCTATATATATATATATATATATATATATATAAATAAATAAATAATCAAGTAGGTGTTTTTTTTACCACTGTATGTTTATGGATATTTATCATGCGATTACACAGCCGATGGTGATTTACTCTGATTCTACTGGCATGTCAGTGAGGGATAAGACGCTGTAAACCGGGACCATGTGCGGTATGCATGGTATGCGTCTTAGTCTGCAGAAACAAGCAGTGTCCCTGGGACATGCACTTTCACATTAAATGAAAATGTAAAACGCCAACATTACTAAAAGTCCATTCCAGCAGCTGTTTAGTGATTAAAGAAAGAACTAAATGTTCAACATGTCTGTTATCGTCGTCCTTGATTCCGTTTTATTTTCATACTTTGTGTGTAGTCTGGGGTTTGTTTTATATTGCCTACGATTTCAAACCATTCCCCCGTTATAGTGACGGCAGTTGCAAATGGCAGACGTGGAAAACAATTAGTGTCAAACGTTTTCTTCCTGTAGTAGTGAGGGACTCCCCGAGGGGGGGGATGCTTCTTACAGGAAGAGGCAAAAACACAGAAATCACAACCAAGCCGGGGCTGGCAGATAAGTCACCACTGTGATTTAACATTGATCAGGTAAATACCATTGGGTATTTGTTTAAAACGCTGTTGTCCAAATGCAGGATTTGAAGAAGGCTGATATTTAAAACAAATTGAGTGATTCAGAGAGCTGGAGAGACACAGCACGTCCCTGATCTGACGTCAGAAAGGTGTGTGGTGAGGGGATTTCCAAAGCTATTTGAAACCGGCAGCTTAATATGTCACTGAAATTTAGATTAGATCTAAAAAGCTCAAGATACAACGTTTGCGCAAGATGTCGAGGAGAGCTAAAATATTTGAAGTGCTTCAGTACTGTCTGTTAATAAAAGAAACGGCTCTGCTTATCTGCCTCACAAGAGCACAGACAGGTGAGCTAACAGGCTGACTTTGTAGTGAGCTTCTTGATGTAATTTACTCCCCTTCTTAAAATAAGTCGGTCTCTCTTCTCTAGCAGAGCCTTTAAAAGCCCTGGCACTACTTAAAAAGGAATGAGCTGTAACACAATAGCAACAGAGCCGGGCACACAGAGAGAGAACATATAAAAGTGAAGCTAGCTCTCATGAGATCCACTACCAGAGATGGACATCAGCAGCAATGCAGAGTGGTGGCTCTTTCCTTTCTCTTTCTCAGAGACACCGTCAATGAGATTTTCCATGAGAGCTGTTCCATTAATCAAGGCCAGTGGCACATTGAGGCAGCTAACGAATGCCTTGCTCCTCTAGATTTGTATAATTAGAGGTGGGAGAGTGAGACGCGCTCAGAGGTGGTTAGCTCTTGTACGAAGGGAAGTGGAGATGATTCATTCGGCATCCGAGAGCCAAAGCTTCGGGGAGCTTTAACTTAGGACGCAGACAATGCAGCCTGGCTATTACCCCTCCAACCACGGAGAACAAGACAGCGAGTGAGACGCATACTCATTGGCGCTCGGGTTACACCGGACGTGGGACAGCTAGTTCCTTTAAATCAGCAGGCGAGATGTAATGAGGCTGACGAACTCCCAAATATACTCCTCGATTCAACATGCAGAGCATTAACACAGCAGCAAACGACTAGCTGCTATGTAAAGATATAGTGGAGACTAGTGTCTCCCTGAGCAGAGAATGGAGTCGCTCTACCTCTGTGTGTTGTAATACAAGCTACTATGTGTTTTGTTTACAAAGGCGGGCCGCCGCCATGTTGAGAGCCTTGTGGAGTCAACGGATATGCTCACAGCGTCGGGGTCAGTGCCTTTAAATAATGCTGTGTTGCATTATATAATGTAGCTATTCATAATATACACAATATCGACAGCAATTCAACTTAAAGGACAGGTGTAGGATCCATATTACCTGACACGTTGCAATGTGCAGATTACATCTACGACTACATATATAGCTACGTTGTGAGTCAGGTCAGTCGTCGTTTTTCTCCCGTTTTCACCACCAATCCAGTATAAACTTCACAGTTGCTAAATAAAAAAAGATCTAGCTTGTGGACACTAGTTGCTGTGGCTAGAGTGTCATGTGAAATGCTCCTTTTCGGCATGGCGATTATGGATGTCTCGGTGGGGTCGGTGCCATTTTTCCGTGCACATGGCTGCGAATTCTTCTGTCATTACAGCAGCGTTTGCCGTTACTGTTGCCTGAGGGAACATCTATTATTGAGCTAGCGCTGTTTCAAGTCAGAGGGCATGTGAAATACAGCATGTGTGCTAGTTAATTGTAATCTAAATTTCAAATGTTAGTCAACACTTGTCACTCATACCGAGGGACCGGTCAAATCTCACAAGCATTGTTTTTTTTTCATGTAGCGGCACTTTTTCCGCTTATACAATCATAAGAAAAGAAATGGCTGGAAAACAATGAATACAAAAACTCTGATTTTACTCTTTGCATTATCATCATTTGAGCCATTGGACCAAACACATGTTTAAATAGTCACAAAGAGCCATATCAGTATATTAGCCTTAAAGCTTTTACTACAGCCAGGATGATCTCTATTCATCACAACTCAGTTTTCTCACGTCGTCTAATTTTTCCTTAATTTTGGCTTTCACCAGTTGCAAGATTATAAGGCTGTGGTTGTTTTTTAAATGTGTATCAGCCTTATTGGTGTCACTAGGTTTGGATCCATCCCACACACATCCTCCCTCTTCCTTATGCGATTAAACATTCCAGCTTCTCCATGTTGAGTTTAGCATGACAAACTCACCGACTTAAAAAGCCCAAATGACACAGAATAAATATATATATATTTGCATTTTTTTTAACTGGGGCTGCCAACCTTAAAGCTGCTCATGAAGCCAACGTGGCTGTTAGCAGGAATATCATCACATCCTTTTCATCACGTTTTCAAGGATACATTTCACTGGCTAGCTATTTGAAAAGCAGTTACGACCCCCGTCCTTTATTCGGTGTTGAAAACCCGATTCATGCGGTTCTCCCTCTAAAGCCCTTTCATTCTAAATACATTACGATGACAAAGACTTTCCTGAATTTCCCTTTCATAGCAGTCAGCACAAGGAGACTCTCCAGCTTGCGTTCATGACTGGGTGTCCTGGATTCAAGGACTCGAAACAGGCTCCCTCGCAGCCCATCCCCCCACGCCACTTTCAGAGCAGCAGGAAGAACGACGAAGGCGTGCTTTGCACCTCCCCCACCCCCACACACACACACACACACACACACACACACACACACACACAGCGCTCCACCAGGCATTGCTGGGGCTTGTGGGATTACGAATGGAACACGATGACAGACAAAAACAGTCCTCAGCGCCTCCCTGCACCGCCGTCTTTTATTCTCTCGGAGCATGAAAAGGCCGCTATGAGGCACACAATAGACGCGGCGATAGATCAACTCTATGAGTGAACAAGATAAGTGTGGGTGAAGAGCTACACAGATCTTCATAGTGTTCTTGTGAGATTATGTCAGGGCAGAAATTGTGTGAAGAAAAACAAAAGTGGAACGAGATGAGACATTTACTTCACTTTCGCAGGCGTGATGAGACGTATATACGGCTGACAACGTGTTGTATTCCTGTCTGACTAGTTTTGCTGGCTCGTGTTAGAGTACATTACAAGCTGGGATTCATTTTTCACAGGAGACATTTCTAAAACATGAAGGCACTTCCTTTTAATCAAACCTCTGCTGTCAAGAAGGGGAATAAACACATTTCCTGTAGCTGGTCTGAGCATCTTACTCGTTAAGGGGTGGCAACAAAAGAGAAAGCAGCAGTCGGTCGTATTTTATGCATCACATGTCAGACGGCTTCAGGGAACGGAGAGCTTCTCCAAGCCTGCTGTAAACGACAGGCTATCACGAAGCACAACGTCAAGAACCCTCAAGCATTCAGTCCTGTTGTATTCATTCATAGCGCGGTAATTAAACCGATGAAAGACAGTACTGTTCAAATGATACACAGACAAATACAACTCCACAGACATTGCTGGCTTCTGGAAAATAAAAGTAAAGAGAGTTGTTGCCAACACATTTCAAGAACTAAGTTCAGGGCACAATAGAACTTTTACAGCAACCTCCAAACTATGGTAGCAGGCTAGCTAGCATGGCGTCATCTAGAGCTTGACTTTTGAAACCACAAGAATGTTTGTATGCAGGTTCCTTTGATATAAGAGATCGCCAACTGGAGTAATTTTCTTTCTTGATACGCTAACACAGTGCCAAACATCCATGCAGCATCAGAAGACAGTAAGAATAAAAGCTTACCTTTTCATTTTTCACCTTCTTTAGCGTCTTGCATTCACCGTTACCATTTTCCACCTCCTCTGGTTCAGTTTTTGTCGTCAACGCTGGTACTATCCCTATCGGTTCAAGTGCAATATTCCCCATTTGATTGGCTTCCACCAAGTCTGTGGATTGTGTGTTCTCAAAGGACGCATTGCGACTATTCCCCAAAGCGACCTGGGCTTGAGACACGACGTCCTTCTCGGCAGCCGCTATCGCCACGACCACGACCGGGGCTCCGTCTGTTTTGTCCTTCTTGCTTTTCCCGCCGGCCCCTTCTTTCTCCTTTTTACCACTCAGCAGATTTCTGGAGGCCTTGCCCCCTTTTTCCACGCTCTTCCCAGAGATGGAATTGTTGCCGGCAGCTGCCGCACTCGCCGCCGTGCCCGTCGGCTCCCCTAGAGTCCGCCCTGTCGTTTCCTTTTTGCCGCCGTCCCCGGCTGAAGCTTTGCTACTATTGTCTTTAGAGTTCTTACTGCGCTTGTATTTGGATTTGCTCTCCTTGCCTTGAGCTCCGGACACTGGACTAACAAACCGGATGTTGTCGGGCAACGCCGCCACTGCATTGGGTGGTGCCGCCATGCCGTCTTTGGTGCCAGACATCTCGAGTTTGTCCTTCTCTAAATCAGCGTCGAGGTCAATAATCAGATTTCCAACACCGATATCCCACTCATCCCCGCTATCGTAAGTGTCCACCGCATTAGAGTCCACACCTTTCCCGCCTGCAGTGCCACCACTTAGGGACATTTTAGTGCCAACGGCCCAGGATTGCCTCAGTGAGGTCCGACACCCTCTCAGACGGTTGGGACTCGGGGGCTATTGTTGGAGAATCCTCACGGTCTACTCGTTCCTGTTCCATTTAACCACATGTTGCCCTAGAAAGCAGAGAGAAAGGGATTTGAATTAGTCTGATAACACATAGAAATAACAGTATGACTGCTCTAAAATCGCTTGATCGTCTTTGATGTGACCGCACAATCCAGGATGGCGATACCCACTGGTGTGACAGCACTGCTCCCGAAAAACCCTCTCCTCATAATCACCCCCCACAGTCGCCATGGCAACCGTGGGAAATGTAGCTCGAATCCTGCTTTGACAGCCGAGGTGGCCCCACGGTTCTGAGTGACTGGCTCTCTGTTCACAGGGCACCGCTGATAGTGTCACCGCTGATAAATAAGGAGTAGCCGGCCTCACACATGGTTTATGGAGCCGTGCCTTTTCAGCCCGAGCACACAATGCTAATCTCGCGTTAGCAGAGGAGCTTAAAAACATGAATGAACCAGTGTGTGGCTCGGTAGAACATCGGTTTCTTGTATTTGCTTCCATAATACAGCCAAAAGGTCACCGTGTTCCATGTGTTTCAGCAAATTGCTTCCAGGGCAGATCGCAATTTTGATCAACATGGATATGAAAATGTTATATCCATGAATTTGTTCTCAGATTGGGGTTCAGAAGACTGTAGGTCCTTTTTGTTTTTATCTTAATATTTACAAACGGTTCTTTGTATAATACGACAGCGATAGACTAAAAAGGGTTGAACAGGAAGAATGTGAGCATCAACTTGTTTGTTCATCGTTAGTGACACCTCTTTAACACCTTTAATATGTGTTTTAGTCACAGAAATGATGAAAAGGATTACTAATGTAAAGCCTATTGAGTTTGCCTTGTGAATAACACATGCTATATCAATACAGTTGGCCTTGGCAGCTACACCAGGACCATTACTGCTCTTAAGTACTCGCCTTCAGCATCGGCCAATTAGTTTGCCCATTTTAAATACAATTACAACCAATGCTTTTTGGAATAGCACAAATCTTCTGTGAGGAAAAATTTGGCGATTGAGGAGATTCTTAAAATGTAACATGTCGAAACCATAGCTGGTTGTGCACCAGAAGTGCTATCATGACATGTTTTTTAAATGGCTTCCTGTACAAATACAGCCGTTTATACTCCAATATGTATTGTTGCATCGTATGTTACTACACTGGTGCTGATGGTGTTGATACCGGTACCAGAAAGAGTCTATTTGTCTGTAAATCCTTTGCTTACAGCCCCTCCCGAGAGCTCACTGCATGTTGGTAAATAATTAACTCTCACTTCTGCAGTTGTCATCTCCCCGTGCAATCGAGAACATGACAGATGAGTAGGCAGGAGCACAAAAGGCTCTGGAGTGGCGGTACGGGAGATGAGATCAATATGGCCTCAAACACGCATTGGTTCTGATGGTTCTCTTTGTAGAATATAAAGCTTCACAGTTCACTGCGGAGGGATCGTAAAGAAATGATGTTCATGTGTTCTTATTTCTGGTGTAGTAGAGTGGATATCTGGGTTTAATTGGTGAACTGAATCGTGCTGAGATTTACTGGTTTCAAAATAATAGCCATTCCCTCACACTTCTCCTCAGTGTGTTCTCTTAATTAAATACGTGAACTGGGGAATTGATGAAACATGAGAAACGAGCACAATCTTCAAATTATTGAGAGCTCCACTTGCTTATTGAAACCCCACATTATTTGTTACACAGCAGACCTGCACAGAATTTAAACTGCGAAATTATGACGAATTCACTGCACATCCTCAGACTATTAGCCTGGACTAAATACAGCTCATCTTGATGAGCTTATCAAGTCAAATCCTGAAGCTTCTCCAATGACTATGACCGCATCCAAAGAGATCGTATGGGGGGTATCAGCGTATTTTACGCTTCATTACTGTCGGAAGTACAATTAAATGAAGCTCTCTATTATGGAAGAGCTCGGCAAAATATTATATACACCCATCTGTCCAGCTTTGACACTGCATACGAGACTAGCCCGGTTTCATCTTCCCCAGGAAATAAAGAGACGTGAAATACAACAACTGGATCCGACTGTTGCAGTCTCTAAAGCAGTCATTTTGCACCATCTACCATTACTCAGCTCTCATTAGAACAGGCCAAAAATGGCAGCTGGATAACGTAACGCACAGAGCTCCTGTTGATTCGGTTACGGGTCCATTCGTATCACCCCCCCCCCCCCCCCCCAGCAGTGACGGAGGTGAAACTGTTTGAACAATCATTTGAACACCGTGCTCTCTGCGTATTCCTCACAGATGGCTCCCCAGAGGAACAACAGTCAGTGGCAGGTTTTCAGAGGGTGGAGCGACGCAGCTGTCCCTGTTTAACTGGGTAAACAGTCGCGTGGACTAATTTGTCCAACACCTCCACAAAAGAGAGGTTGTAACTCTATCGGCGGTTGACCTACTGTACTGCCCTTAGCTGGAACTGCAGCGCAGGCCCTTTTGAAAAAGCCCCGCAGAGGAAATGTCCCAGTGAGTGCCCTGTTGAGCGAAAGGCATGCAGGCTGTGCAACTCCCAGAGTGCTTGTCCTTTTTTTTTTTTTCACAGATCCAGTTTCATTCAGCAATCTATCACAGGGGCCACATAAGCTGCAGTGGAAGTGCAGGAAAAAGACTGTAGAGAGGTGATTTTATTTCTGGTCGATTTACTGCGGAGCACACAGTGAATCAGACCTGGTGTGGTTGAGTTTTCTGCAAAAACTAAAAGTATGATGTTTGTCTGTCACCGGACATATCTAGACATTTGGCTGACTGTATGTGACAGACTGGTGTGTATCTAGAGGGGTTGCAAAGAAAAGGTGGCAAAAAAACAAGTGCAGGAGGGACTATGACAAGAGACTCCTACTGTGACTTTCTTCTATCTTTTAAAAATGCTAAAACATCGCCGTTTGTGTGCAGCAGATTCTAAAAAAATAAAACCCGACATGGAACCTTCTTTTTTTTTTTTCTACAGCAAGAATAACTTGCATGCTTTTCATGTCCTGTATGTCAGAATGCAGAACAGGTATTTATAGTTTAAATTACACCGATAAAAAAAAAGAAGCAGCTTCTCAGCTCAGGCATGGATGAGACGTTCCCCCAAATTAGGCTTGTGTCGACATGACGATTTCACAGAGTGATTATCTGGGCCAGAACAATTCTCATAATGTGCATGATCGCATCACAATGACTAAGTAAGAGGAAAATCCGTATTAAAACGTAGCGACTGTATTGACAGAAATGATCGTTTTATTCCATTTTAAAACATTTTTTGAGGGGAAATAGAGATGTGAGCAATGCTTTCGTCACAATAAATGTGTGTTAGTGGAGCCAGGTTCGCTGTTGTTCCTGCTAATATTTAAAATCATAACACACAGTGCTATGATGTTTTCAGTATGCGGTAATGATAATTATGGTCTCTTCTCCGCTCCCGATACTCCAACTCTCATTCAGGGGCTGAAAGATTATTCTCCAAAGTTGCTTTAGATTGTCTTGCAGAGAAGGTTTGTCGTAGATCACAAAGGAGGTTTTAACACCTCTGAACCTCCTCTACACGCCCCGCATAGCTGTGGCTCTGTGGATCAAACATGCGCTGACTGGTTGAACAGTGAGCTGCATATACAGGAGCTCTGAGGCTGGGCCGACACCCAGCCAATAACAAACAATAAACCAAACGGTTTGTGTTTTTAATGTCACTTTCATAAATTGAGTGTTTGGGTTTGTTGCCTTAAATAAACACTTTTAAAAGACATATTGCTGGGGTCTGTATCTTATTTTTGCAATACATATTTTCTTTAGACTGAACAGATTATTATTTCATTAAAATAGTTAGTTGCGTCCGACCGACATCCAAACAAGCCAGTATGCCAACTCTGTAGACTTATTGAGAAATTCCCAATCAAGATGGTTCTTTCTGCGAGAACAGGATCGGATATTTTTGCTTCACTTCCGATTAAAAGGTAAGGTAATATACATTTTAAATGATTCCTTTAGCCCCACAAAACCGGCCATAATCAGTCACAACAGTGAGAACCATAATGAGATCCGTACGTACTCGCCAACATTAAACATGTATAGATTCGTTTTTGTTTAAGTCACGAGGACAGAAGGCAAAGGGTTGTTACAAACTTGAATTGCACACAGTCTTCGCTCTGCAGGTCATTTAAAAAGGCAGGGCCCCGGTCCAGAGAGCCCTACAGCAACCTCCATGTAATTGGATTGTGTGCTTGAGCTGATTACCGAAATAGAAATGTACCGAGCCAGTCCAGGTGATGGGAATCAGGAGTCTGTGGGGTCAGCCAGTATCTTTATCAGTAAACATGTCAGCGACAGGAAGAGCAAGAGGAAGTGCGACCTCACTGAAGCCCATCTGAAGGCATCACAGATGATTTAGTTTGTGGTCCCATGTTTTATGAAAACATGTATTTTCATCTTTAGATGAAGGTTGGGGCGATAATTCAATATAAATAATAAAATAAATAAATAAAAAAACAATATATATATATATATATATATATATATAAGAAATAAATAAATATATATATATATATATATATATGAGAAACTACTCTTTTCATTTGTATTTAATTCACAGAAGTATATACAAATAATTTTATTGTATTACCACAAAACATGCTATATTGTGATATATATATTATTAGAGATAAGAAATTACTGCTCTAGTGATAGACAATTTTGGCCACATAGCGCAGCCCTACTCAACCTAAATTAGAACTTAAATGAGGTCACTGTGGTTGGTATTTATAATGGTATTATTGCCAAAGGGTGGGGTTTATGTTTTATCCCCGTCTGCAGCAGCTTTCTGCATCTATTGGACTGCAGCTGTATGACTCAAATCCACAGTCACCAAACAAGCGCAAAATATGCAGATTGTTCTCCGGCTGATTATGCTTTAAAGTCCAGACTCTCGCACCACACAGCCTAGAAGTGAATCATTCGCCACGGTAGTTTTTAGTGGAGCAACATAACTAGTGATCCATCTCTGTCTTTTTATTATAAAGTGACTCATCCCCTGCTATTATCAGTATCATGCATGCTTCTTCCACTGTCACATCAAGACCACATCCACACTGAGGTGATACATTAGCGTACAGAGTTTACATGTTCAAGCGACTTGTGTTTTCAGGTCATTTGATTTAAACACAGCTCATGAATTCTACCTGTTCACCAGGCAAAGACTATTTCCAGTGCTGCTTCACAGGCTGTTGAATTAATCACTATTTTACGACTGCCGTGTCGTCTGACATTAAATGCACGCGCTACACAAAGCATCAGCTATGCTGACATTCAAAGTGAGCGATCGCAGATAAGAGACACAGGCATCAGAAAACTGGCTTCTTCTTGACATGACTGCCAACGTACTCCCTCTCCATGTCTGAGCAGGTATGTTACATAGTTTACAAAGAGCACGATAGAGCGACGACGGCTCACTGTGAACTAAAAGGGCAAAACAGAGATATGGTTTAAATTCCTACACATGCAGCCTGATTTGTGCACCAACGTGGAAAGATAAGGAAGAAAACTACAATCTCAAAAACAATTCAAGGGACCTTCTGCTGGGGCATCCAATAAAACACCAAACATACGAAAGCTAATCTATTGTCAAATACTTCCAGTCCAACTAACGTTTGGTTGATTGGATTGAAAATTGCTTCATAATAGCAATGGGCAATATTGAAATTCCCCGACTGACGTTTCCCTACTTCCCCTACTGGCTTTGAGAAAAACAATATACAAAATGGCCTGAAGAGAGAGACCGCCATATATTATAATTATTATCATTGATCATTTACAGAAAGAATTGCCTGCAATATTGCACCTTCTCCCTCTCGTACACACACACAGCGAGAAACGCTGCCCGCATTGTAATTATCTCAGCAAAAAGTCAAAATATATTGAAAAACAGAACATTATGCTTCAATCCACATTTGTTGGAGTTTAGCCTTTGAAAAACAACATTTTCACTGCGGTCATGAAACCAGTTTGCCTTCCAACTGGGCAATCTAGCAGCAATGTAACGGCTCCATAAACCAGGAAGGTGCACCCAGCAGACTGCAGATCTCTGCCAGGTGTCTGCAACGACCGCTGCTGTAGTGTGCGATTGAATAAAAACAACCACAATTGACTAAGCCCCCCCCCCGGGACACAAATGGCCTCCAAGGCTTTGTAAAACACACTTAATTCAGACTCAAAAACAAGCAGCGATGTATGCAGGCAATCGGCTCAGAGTTGTCCTACAGGACATTTCATACAATCCTGCCAAAAGCAAAATTATAGACACTCAGCAGTATGTGTGCACTGGTAGTTCAGTTAGCAGTTTGCCAACAGTTTCCCCCCCCCCTACTGTGTCTTTGGATGCACTCAGCTGTTTTATCACTAGCGGGCCCTACTGGCCAGAGGCCGGTTAAGAGTAGCGAGTGAGGAGTCAGCAAGCAGTCGGTGGCAGTAAAAACAGGAAATAAAAGGTGTTTTTGAAAGAAATGAGAGTCACCGCAACCACGAAAGCATCCTTGAGCGTGCAGCTATAACTGGGCACCCTAAATATTATGCAGTTCGCTGCAGCAGAATGCAAGATTAGCCGTGGACAGAATCGGGGACTCACGCTCACTCACCCACGGACGGACGCGACATATTGCGTAAGGGAACCAGTGAAATTCATAGTTCCGTTTCCACGCTAGAGAAAAATTTAAAACAAATCTTAGTAGTTGTGTAAAAATAATAATGCAGACAGACAAGTGCATTAATGAAGAAAAGGTGTGGGCAGGAGACAGCTGACATCTTGAAGTGAAATGTCTAATAGTGGAGAAATGGAGATAACTGCCAACAAATAAATGAAGTGTTACTTGCACTGCAATTATTTTGTATACTTCACCAAATAGGTTTTTTCGATAATGACTAGCACCAGATAAGTAGGCTAACTAACTATTAGCATCTTATACTTGTGTGGTAAACTTCCTTCAAAATGAGCATTTAACTCGAGTCCCAGCGATGTTTGCAGCTCGACGGCTTACGCTCACTTTGTTCTGTCGTTTAATCTTTTGATATCACGATCAAAGACTTGCTCTCAAGGTTTAAAGTAGCTGACGGATGAAGTCAGCTGTGTGTGAACTGCAATCAAATAGAGCTAAACATCAGTTTTAGAAGTAAGCAAACATTTGGTTCAGACGATTCAACGCTTAATTAAGTGCATCTATTGACATTTGATGGTTGAAAAGCTTGCCTCAGTAAATGACCTCATCCTCATTCATGCCAGCTATGAAGCTATGTTCGTTCTCTGTGAAATACCATCAGAAATAACTCAATTCCAGCATGGTGTAAACATAATTCCCCAATCTTTACAGGAAGGAAAACATAGACAAGTAGATGACACTTCCAACGCCATCCTTTCGTCACGCCGCAACAGTTGTGACCGGTTTAAATTGAGTACAGATAAATAATCTAATTGTGGCTCGTCTGTGGCCACAGCTGATGCACAGGCCAGAGTGGAAGGAAAACCAGATCTTAAAAACCTTGACAAGGTGCCAGATTGATTTTTTTCCTCCGGCAGACACAAGAGAAGCTCCATTAACATGCTCAGCAATCGCACTCCGCCATGATTTCTGAATTACAGAAAGCAAGGCACTAAGATTATCAAAACACGTCTCATTATCTCCGCTCACTTCATCCTATAATTGAGACACTGTCTCCATGCCAGTCGATATAATGACAGCATGCAAGCACCTGCGCTTTGGCACACTTGTTTATGATCAACTGTAAAGCTGAGTGCATGTTTAACGTCTCAGAGGAGAGACTTTAGGTGGAAATCTGTACGTTAGAAATGTTTCCAACCGGCCACCTTCAGCTAGGGTTGGGTCCCAAAAACCGGTGCCGGTATGGTACCGGTTCCTAAACGACCGGTATCTACCGGACCGAAATGCAACGCAGATTTCGGTGCTTCCTTTCGGTGCTTCCTTTCGGTGCCTGAGCCAATTGAAATACTTTTTTTACTCTACTCGTTAGCTCGTCCTAGGACAGATGCTAACGATAGCATCGGTCCTCTGCTCCTCACTCATAGTATTATTACAACCGGACGAGCCGTGCGCGCTTAGAAACAAACCCGTCCATCATTCTGGCGAAGCCATGATTTATTTAAAAAAAACAAAAAACGAGATCTGTCAAATGGCTGGCAGGCTACGGACTTCCTCCATCGACATCCGGGTACTTAGCGTTGCCGTTCATAACAAGCACAACATCCGGCACGCAAAACCTTCTTCTTCGAGGTGTAGTGGCGGTTGGCAAACGATGAATTGGCGCATTAGCGCCACCAACTGGTTAAATAAAATAAGTCAGGAGTGGTCTTATTTTGCCAGAGAATTCAAATATTCTCATATTTCTGCAAAATAATTGCTGAAGTTTGAAGCTGTAGTGAGTGTACAGAGTGTGTGTGTTTTGTATTTATTTTTATTTATTTAAGTACACTGTAAACTGTTAACAGTTAAAATATTGTTATTTGAGGTGTTCCACAATGATTGAGATTCATAAAACCAAATCAGCTTCATCAGTCTGACGAAAAGAACGCACACTTCTGTCTTTGTGTGTACACACAATTTTTGTCTTTTCTTTGTGTGTTTACTTCAGCGTTGAAGACTACGTCCCCCTCCACAGACAGATATTCTGATTCAGTATGAATACAACCTCAGGGTGTGTTCCCATATCGCTGCAAAAGGTGTTTCAACCTCAGCGATGGGTCTTGACTACAGATCTTACTTTGCCGAAAGAAATAGTGTTCACACGTGACGAGCAGATATCCACACGGTAAGACTGATTCTGACATCTTGTTACAAAAGACCTCAAAAGATCTGGCAGCAGCACAACAAGAAGCTTCAAAAGTCCAAGTAGACAAATCCAAAACAAAAGCAGTAGTAAACGAACATGAAGTGGCTGAACTTTCTGAGTGATTTACTGTTTAGTGTCTGCTGTGACTGTAATATAAATACAGCAATTAAAAAGGGATTTATTATTTTGATCCGTTTCATTCAATTAATTTCTGGTTGCTTGCTCTAAATACACCAGCTGGCAGGAACAACCTTTTGTATTATATGCAAATAAGCAGGAAGTTGATCACAAGCGAAATGAATCAAACTAAATAGTTACTTCAGGAACAAACGATGAGCTCACTAGCAGCTGTAGGAGAGGTGATGTTTATGTGCGGACGCTGTTGCATCTTACATTTATCTGTGATTTTTCTTTTTTTAATGGCTTAGAATTGGTAAATAAGAACAGCAGTGGACACTATTAACTTTATATCTAACTACTCCAGGAACTCAATGGTGGAAACACTTCTGCAGAAATATCGAAGTGATTTCTCAACAGGGATGTTGGGCCGAATGATAAAAATCACCAACAGCGCTACTTAAATACTATAATCACACATTTAGCAATATGTTTAGGCCATACTTTATATTTCCTAGTAGCCCCACAGACACTTAGCCTCTCATTTTCACTGGTACTCATGCACTTGATGATGATGATCATTTCTGTTTAATGGGCAGTTCCTCTTCCGTACCTCACTGAACCGTTCCAGATAAACAACCCAGACGTTTGGCTCATCTGGCTTTAAGTGTTAAGGACGCTTGATTTAATCAGACTCAGGAATCAGAGGCGATGTCGAGAGTTGAGGTCATCGGTCAGCTCGACGGGCTCAAGCTCTTTCTCATTAGAGGATGACCAGCGTGACGGTAACGCCCCACTGCTTCCAGTTAGCTCTACTGAAGTCAGGCTTCGAATCCGGCCTATTAACTAATGCGAAGACGCCGCACAGCTTAACCAACGACGCACGCTTCCTCCTGAATCAGCAATAAGTCACTATGTGCCAGATTTTGCATTAGCTAACAAAAAGCACCTCATTAAAGGGTCCATTTCTGACAGAAATTTGACAAAGGGCACTTACCGTACTTTTCGGACTATAAGCTGCTACTTTTTACCCCACGCTTTGAGGCGTCTGCTTATAGTCCGGTGCGCTTTATATACGGATTTTTCCATAGCTTTTCTCCGCCACAACAACAACCGCAACTTCCGGTTCCGGTCTAACAGCAGCGAGCCAGTTAGCCGTAAATGCTATTCAGAGCTATGAGCAGAGAAGATCAGCTTTTTCTCAAGTCTGCCAGTGGATCCTAACAGCTCGGAACAGTGTGAAAGAATCCACCTTCACCAACCTTCACCATTGACCGTAATGTTAAAATTAGCTTAGAAGCTAGCAACATGTTATGATGTTCACAGAAGAAGACAACTTTAGTACGGTACTGTTAAAAGCATCTTGCTGTTCAACAGGGACACCTGCGGCTTATAGACCAGTGCGGCTTATCTATGTACAAATTCTTTATTCTGTTACAAATCAGCTGGTGCGGCCGATATGCAGGTGCGCTCTATAGTCCGGAAAGTACGGTGCATGGTAATTTGACCGCAGGGGGGAGCTACTAAAGATAAAGATACCACCACACAAGTAACATTTGAAAAATAAAAGGCTCAAACACTTGATTTTAAGATGGACAGATGGACGATGGGTGTTGTGCATCACATTTTCTTCCCGAGATGCTAAATTCAGGTCTACACATAACAAGGAGAAAATCAACGTGTAATGTCACAACGGGCGATTTACAGTGCAGCCATATGCCAAAGACCCGCTATAAACATTTTGTTGTCCGAAGCGGTCGCATTAACTGAACATAATTTACACCTCGATGCCATAACAGCGTCGCCATTTACCGACAGTTACAGACATATTACCAAATGTAGGTTGTTTGAGTGCAAGCGTGATGTTTCTCTCTCCGTCTCTCCTTTCATCCAACACATGAATCAAGCATTTGCTTTATGGTTGGAAAATAGGGGGCGGGACCTTTGTATAAAGAGAATGAAAGATGGTGCACAAGAAAGAAAGGGTGTTGGCAAGAAAGCAGCTAAAATCGGATTTAATCCTCATTTCATTGTGGATACAACCAACGTTCAAGAAGCAGCAAATAACTTCAGCTGGGACACGCACGTACTGGTGACAGACACGACTACAGACTGTACTAACTGTGCATTGTTACAATCTTAAGGGCCATCAGTCCATCAACGTCACAGTGAGGTTTTTCTACTGATTACAAAATGTAAACACAGAAGGAGTTGAATGAATGTGTTGGGTAAAGTAAGCTTGTTTTTCTGCTGAAATACTGACTGACAAATGAGAGAGAGAAGGAAGAGGTGCGAGAGGACAAGGCCTGAGGCTAAAGAGCAGACAGTCCCTTGTATAACACTGCTGGGCGTGTGCGTCTTTATGGGTGTGTGTGTGTGTGTAATAGAAGATAAAGTATTGTTTATAACATGCATTCCTGCACAGGCAGCCTGCCAGGCCGGATTCCAGCAAGTTCTTGCTGAAATAACCATCTGCAAACAAGACATTCAGCCTTATGTACGGTATCTACTGGTGCAGCAACGGGTCATAAAACTCACGGTTCGGCTCACAGATCATATTTGCTGCCGATACTAATTGCCGATCACTGCTGATCCATATTGTAGTTTGCTTATAGCAGCTAGCCTACAAGGCTCCAGACTGTTTATATTTCTTGCCACTGTCCCAAAAATCATTTCAACCGCTCTGAAGTCTGTAAACTATAAAAAAAAGAAAAAATCGAAATGTTATCCTTTTACTTTGTTATAGTAATTTCTAACTTTTTTTTCTCTTCAAATTCCAATGATAAGGAAATCAAAGATTGTATTTTTATGGATTAAAACAAATCTTTTCATGACTAGTTTTAATGATATATTTTAGTGTTATAATCTGTTTCGTGTAAACAGCTCATAATTCATCTCTATTATCTATTTACGTTGTTGTGAAAATATATCCAAACTGGTTTATTTGTTGGTTTCTCACCAACACTACATTTTACAACACATCATGATAACGTTAGAATTTACCGTCGCCCAACACTCATTTTACACAGAGCCTGAACGCATCATAATGTAACTGAAGGGAACCTTTGTTCTCCTGTCAATTTAAACACAGATGTGTTGTTTACAGTGTAACGTTATCAGAGACTGGCGACTAGAAAAGCATCAACGATGTCCTGAATATTGGATAACGATCGTCAGTAAAACTTGATTTCACACTGTGATGTTAACCTTAAACTGTAATTAATCCCATGAGGGATCCACCGTGGTATTAGCATCTACCGTACATACACTAGTATCTACATACGACTTGTTAAACTAGTTCAATCCAAAATGAATCCTACACTTACCTCCTGACTGATCTGCAGAAATCTGTAATAAAGCGACAAACTATCACCGCGGGGAACACCGGCCTCACTGTGAGAGGACAACAGGCCACTGCTGAGTGACTCATATACCGCACGACTGTTTGTGCCGTGGACAGTTGAGGTGTTGCCATGTGAATGTCTAACTACAGAGAGGGCATGGGCAACCATTAACATCCCATAACGGCCTGCCTCTCCTGCAGCAGCTGCTTAACAGCTTCGGATAGCGGCCTCACTCTCACGTGGAAGCTTTCCAGAATCAATGCAACTGCGATCTGTCCCCGAGAGTGTCACATTCAAAACATTGATGGGTATCAGGAATGAGCACCAATTTGGGCTCCTGATTCACGATTGATCAGAATTGCTGTGGAGGTTTTTGACAGTGCAGAGTCAATCGCTGCAGCTTAGCTTTTTTTATGCACATAGCATCGCATTAAATAGGCCTTCTTCCTTCCTCGTGCAGCTTCATCTCGCAGCCGACGTCTGGCTCATAAAACCGCAAAAGTGGGTAGTAACATCTGACAGTGAGTGAACACACAATCACGGCCGGCTTTTCAAAATGCTGGAAACTGTTTGCAAGGCAGGGGAGGAGCGGCATGTTGCATTGTAACTGATACCAGTGGTTGCACCCAGTATGGAGATAAAACCAGACTTGTGTATTATGATGTTTTCCTTTAATGTATAATTGCTTGTTGGAGCAGGATGTTTGCTTAACCTCTTTTTGGCTTTTTTAGACACAGAGCAAACTGGATTTAAACTCTTGGACCTACACTGCTGTTGTAAACATCCATAGATTCCATGCCGCAAAATACCAAATGGGGTTTTGTGGAGCGAAAGACAACGTAATCATGCTAAAAACACCACGACCTAATGTTACGTTTAAATACGTTTGCCTTATTCAGACGTCTGACGGCCACGTTTACATATTTGCTTCCACCACGATCCATTCATGGGTCACCTGTTTAACGACGAGGTCACATGTGTATCCACCTCCAAAAATGCAAGTCAGCTAGGTCAGATCTCAGTCAACCTGAAAACTAAAAAAAAGAACACACGCTTGCTTGCCTTCTCCTCAGATTGTAAATAATCTCCACTTCCTTCAGTTATCCATCTACCTCTCCTCTTCCACATGTCTGCTTTCCTTCTCTCCGACGTCGTCAATCTTCTTTTACAGCGTCTGCCGAATTAAAATGCAAAGCAAAACAAGTAGACCGGCAGACCTCATATTCTCCCTTTTATGTTGCCGTGTAATCTATGTTCTTTGGCAGACAACAGTACGCGACAAGTAAAGACCCAAGACAGGCATTCACAACGGCACAACTGCTCTTCCTCAGCAGTGCCGTACGACATATCCGTATTAAGTCTGATATATTCGCACCTCGGAGGATCTCAATATTTCTCTTTACTACTAATAACACTAAAAGTGAATTTATGCTTCTCTGTCAACTTGTTTCACTGCTCCTGCAGTAGATTCCTTCGGTGTGAGAACTGATTTATAGTTCGGCGCGAGATGGAACCCGTTGATTGTCGTGACACCGCCACCTCACTAGATAGATGTGTTGTTCATTTATTACACACTCAAAGTAATTGGAGTTTACCTTCATTTAGTCCCGTAGTTAAAGAAAGAGCCGGTCGTGATTAGAAGAGGCCGTCTGGGAAAATGGCCGTCCAAGATCACAAAACACACATTAGTCCAACATTGCTGAAGAGGATTATCGAGCGGTTTAGTTTTTGTTGAGCCTGCTCCATGTTGTCTTCCCCTATGAACAAATACTGGCAACGGAATGGAGACATGTCGGAGAAAACACGTAGCAGACAAAGCGGTCTAATTACAATTCATGTGGTCGTCATGAAGCCTCTGTTGCCACAACATCTCAACACGGAGGCAAAAATTTGCCTTAAGCTGTTGAGTGAAACGTTTCCCACCAATATCTTTCCAAACCAGTCAGGACGGTCCAATCCACTTACGCTGAAGCCACAAGATTGCTTCTCTGACTGTTTGGACAAATCAGCCAGTCCTTATCCATCGAGTAGCGACAGGAATAAATAGAAAAAAAATCGCCGGTGAAGGCTCAAAGCGGCATTCGCATGCGGCCAGTTAGCACACTGTGTCATGGACGCGCAAAAATATGTTTCAGAATAGTTCAAAACACATACAAAGAGTGGAAAAGCAGTCTGACCGGAGGATTCAACACAACCACTCGGTTTGTGAGGATCCATGGCAGTGCCCTGGCTGTTTTAGGATCTCTACTCTATAGATTGACATGTTTACGTGTGATCTATCTATTGATTTTCCTTCAGAGGACGACACATTTTGTGTCAAAAAATAGGGGAATCCGGTACCATGACAGTGTCAGATTAATTGAAAAATGAACAGCTGCAGACAATGACTGATCGGATCTGTAGTTTGTATCCTGGGTCTGATTTGATTGACTAATCGTTTCAACTCTTTCGTTTTGTTTGGGTTTAACTCTTTCAAAGTCAGAAAATATCTTCTGGGTTTGTGTTTTTAGACATTTCCAACAAAGCACAACAGCGGCACTCTGAAAGGATTTCATGCCAAGGACAGAGGAACCAGTGTGTTCGTTCCTAAAAACAGAAACCAGACGACACAAAATGGTTGACACTGGTCCAAATGTGGTTGCTGAGGGCAAACGCCCAACTGTGACTGTCAAACCTTGAGGGCCCTCATGTGACTGCATGCCAGTTTCGCTCAAAATGAATGGATTTAATGGGGAATTCTTTAAAGTGGTAACGCAGACTCTGACCAGTTTTGAAGTCGATCAATAAAAATTGAAACCAGAAGAACCAGTACTAGTTTCATTCGTAATGTTTTTACTATTGAACAACTGAAAGTATATGGCCTCATAAACTACGCCCATGATATTTATATGTTCTGGAGAATCAAACAACCGACGCCTGTAATGCCAGTGAATTTCTTATCCATGCTCAGTAAAAAAAGAGAGTGGACATGATCACTGTGGGCCAGAGATTACAACACTTCAGAGCTCTATAAACCGAAGCTGCTTTGGTGGGAATGTGTTTCCAACTAAAACGGGTATAACGTGTCCGTTACAGTGTGTGTGCTCAGGCAGTAAGGTGAAACAGGATAGTAGAACTCCGTGAGCGATAAAAAAATAATGACTGCTTTTTCACAAAGTATATTTGTATCCAAGTTCCACTTGATCATCTGTTTAGACCGCTCCAATTTTGCCCTTCGTGGATGTTCCCTCATCTACTCGTCGATAGCACGAGGGATGTACCGGCGTGTCAGCCGAGAGAGGCGACGGATTGTCAGAACCACCCACTGCCACCTCGCTCGAGTATTGATGTCGCTCTGAGGAATTCCCACACATCAAGTCTTCACAGACCTTTCTTGCTCTACAATAAGATGAACTCGAAATGATATCTTCATAAAAAGACAGCTAATATAGAGCTCAACGCAGCAGGGAGGACGCCAGACATAACTGCTTTTCTGTCAACACATTAGGTCTTCAAGTGTCAAATGGAAAATATCACAACAGTTTCACGTCAGTGTCTATACACTGGTGTATAAATCAGCCATTTGTAAGATGGAAAATTGCAACTTCAAGTGAAAAGATCACGAGTGTCGGGAACAAGTGAGGCGAGAGTGATTAATGAGGTCATGTTGCTTATGAGTGGATGAATGAAAACCGTGCTGAAAGGAACTGTGTGTTGAACATACAAATACACTTTGACAGGGCTCGGTTGCTACAACAGCGCGAGAATAGAATCAAACCCGTCGAAATGAGCTCAGATTGACTCGTTGTGTTTGGCTGGCTTTTCTCTCTAAGAACACCGAGGACGATGCTTCAAACCGAAGGCAAATGAGATGGCATTTCTGCAGCACTCAAGACCGTGCTGCGCCACAAAAGCCGACAATATCTTCATAGCTTGTGTGTGGGGGGGAGTTGAGTGTAACCTGGGCTCGCGTCCCAGGAAAAGATGGATCACCAGTCTTTGGCTGAGCAGCCACTGTGCAACAAGCATTCAGTGTGTGCTCTTTTCGGCTGTAATTGGCAATTCCGAGTGAGAAATCCACTCAGTGCTATAAAAACTAAAGCGGAGTTGCATATTCTTTGACCCGTGATACGACATTACAGTTCAAATAACAAATGTCACATTTAGTCGACTTTACAAATAGTAGCACAGAGGAAGAAGAAATAATAAAAAAAGGAGGCTAGGTTCTCACATAACACGACAGTTCACACGATGGGTGGATCAATATTGACTATAGAAACACAGATCCATTTCAGATACTAGGTTCACTCTCAAGTAAACCACACGCTTCACTTCACTTCTCACAACTGGTTTTACACCAAACACTATGGAGCACAATACGAAACACTTAACCCGTGACAGGAAAGCTTTGAGGCAAATCGATTCAACTGTTAAAACGTACATCTACAATGCTTAACAGATTGTAATGCAAGCCTAGTTTAGGCCAAGTGTGTCAAATGCAAATGTAGGACATTTTGAATCTTGCATTGGATTCTCTCTTAATGGCTACCGTCATAAAAGTAGCACATTTTCACATTGGATTTGTTTTACACAAAAGTATAGATTATCAATTATGTTGAGCGACTAGTTGACGAATCGTTGCAGCTCTACTGCGTATTGAAATAAAAAGGCTGCCGCGTACAATTGCTTTGATAAGACATTTACAATCAATGACTACCATCTGGAAGTCAGGTCATGTGACGATGTTCTTCTGCAGAGCTACCGACCAGCGCTCAAACCAGCCCAACCCCCGTCAGTTAGGGAGAGCGTCTTCAAATAAATCCCAACCTTGGGGGAAACGCTGTATCATGATTTAACCGAGAAAAGGTGCTCCAGTACCTAATGACACAAACTACATCATGAAGCTTAATATGGACTCACCGCTGCACTAAAGGGTATTAGGGAATGCATTCGCTTCTCATTTAGCATGCGATATAAATGCATATGGGGGTATACATTCACCCAAAGTAAATGGCTTCACTCAGGTGCTTTTGAGGTGTCTGAAAAGTACCAGCTACCTGTAAGGATATGGGCTAAATCCTGTTTTACTTTGCCATCAGCTGGTGTGAGGCAATAAGATGATGGAGGCCTTACAAAGCCAACATAATCCCCTTGTCCTGGACTAATCTGATGCCCTGGACCTCTAAACAAACACTGTTAAATGCTCTTCTTCCACGCCGTTTCTTTGATGTCCATCCTGACGTGGAACAGATTTTTCAAAAAGGGTGAAAGGCTGGTCAAAATCAACACTGAACTTTACTGAATCACCGTTTCTGCAGATCCATGAGTCTCAACACTTCCTTCCAGTAAACACAAGCAGCTCAGTTACCACAAAAATCTAACTGGTGAATGAGGAAATAGTCGTTTCCTCAAGTGGCGTTGCTCTCATGTTCACCCCCCGGCTCTAATCCACGTAAGTGTTGGGCACATCTACACATCTCTGACAACTATAACACGTCATGTTATTGTGTGGAGCGTAAGAGTCTTACATTTTCCTTTCACTTCACAACTGATGCTCTGTCAGATTGTATAAAACGTGTCTGCCATGCTACAACAAGGCTCTTAACACCCGATACAATGATTAAAACAAATTGCTGCTCGAAAAAAAAGGCGATCGAATGGAGAAGAACCGCTTTTGAAAAGGTAGTCGACTGGAAAGGGAACAGCTCTGTCTTCACAGTGAGCTGCTATGGAAGAAAAGATAGAAAAATACAAATGTTTGCGCTGAAGAAGTGCTATGATTATGAACAGGAACACCAGTGTGCCAATTGTTATTTTACCAGCTACACAATTTCAGTTTTAGGTAAATATCCATTGTGATATTCTCTAGACTTGACAGTGTTTTATTACTGTCGCTTATATTGATTTCCTTGCGACGAGTACACAAGAAGGATACGTAATTATAAGCCTCAACGTAAAAAACACCCTCAAAATGTATAAAATCAATAGAAAAAGAGTCAGTAATGAATCAGCACTGACCAAACACCCGTACAGGCTAAGTGAAAGCCTTAAATCATTTATGGGCACAGCTGACCTATTACAGTAGCTCTAGTAAAGGTGATTGTCTCTACGGTCCCTGGAACAAAACAGCCTTTTGTGGCTGGTGGAGTAAAATGGTGAAATGTCCCAAATACTGAAACACTTTATTATTGTGAGAGACCCACACAGTTAATTTAGTGTTGTTGAGGTTATGTGTGATCATTTTGTCTGCCGTGTTGACATTACTTCCTGTAAGACGCCTGAACTCATTAACAACTACCAGGTCTGGAAACAATGGCTGCTACAGCATAACAAAGCTATACGTGTAACCAACCGACCTCTGAGATAAAGCGTTCAGTATTACAAAACTACACTAAGAACATTCAAAATACTGACTCAGCCGTGTTTATTGCATGACAACGGGGATTAACGGTACAGTTATTACTATAGTTGTGTTTAGGAGGGTTACTATCTCATATTTACAGGATGTTCAGGCTTTCCTTTATCAGTGCCACCAGCTCGGAGATATTACCACACCCTGACAACTAAGCTGCCCAACTGGTGTTTAACATTAACCGCAGCATTAGCCAGAATGTTTCACGGCCCTTTAGGAACAAGTTCAAATGTTTCACTGCAAAAACACTCAAAGTTTCCTTTCAAGTATCATTTATCAACAAACAGCACTGAAAGCAGGCGACTGAACATTTCAGCAACCCACTTATTGAACAAACAAACCACCGATTACATTGAGACCACGTCATGGCAGCTCTCACCTTCGATTGTGGACTAAATTTGCTAATCGTTAGTTGGATGGTACACCCGACTAATACTGGATTTTTGAGGTTGTGGTTGTTGTTTTTTTTACATTAACACATAACAGACAGCGATTTTTTTATTTTTAAGAATTGTGAGAATGTTTAAATTGTCAGGGCTCTGTGGTGAAGCTTATAACTGATGTGGCATTTCTGTACTGCAACTTCTTGTTCCTTATCAGCAAACATATTCACCGAAACATCTCCAATAAGCTATTGACCGATGTATCGGCCTAGATTTGGCTGGCAAATGTATTTATTTACAGACACTACTGAGCCTCTATCAAATATGTCCCTGTGAGGTAATGGTAAACACTCCCTTGGACTAGATGTCCATATATTTAGTCTAGATTGAGGACTTTAAGATACTTTAAGATTCAACTTTAAGAATACTGTCTTCCAGCTATCGCAGAACTGTGCAATCATTTAATTTGGCCCAAATCTTCCACAAGCTGCTAGCTTGACAGCTGAGAGTACTAATCATGGCAATTTTCGTAGTTTACAATCATAATGATAATTTAGTGGGAGTGGCTTTGGAGGTACGGCCTGCCGACTAGGCAACTTTAACGCCAGATTTAGTGACTTTTGGGAGCTAGTGCTGCTAGCTACTTTCATCAGAGAAGAATTAGCAACACTGGGATGGGTTATTATGCTGCGTTTTAAACATAAATAACGTACAGGAACAACCAGTCCTATTTGATGAGCTTTTGGCACTGGCGCATTGGGAACAATGAGAGAGCTAACTTGCAATTAAAACCAAATCTCAGCTTTGTTCACCACAAACCTGTTTTTTTTGCATATGTAAATACGGCTAATTAACTTGAGATAAATACCGCTTTGATTAAAAAGGCAACCGTTTTGAAGAAACGTTTCCTCCTGTTTTGTAGTTCAAACCATTGAGAGCAATTGTAAAAATCCTGCAGGTTGGAGCCATTTGATGAGAATATTGTGCTGCAGACCACGTTGCCATACTTTAATGTTGTACTGTCACACTCTATGGAGACCACTGGGTTAGCCCTTAGTGGTCTTGTAAAAAAACATAATTGCTCTTTAATTGAATGACTCACTTCATGGAGATGGGACAGCCCCAATAACACCAGCCAACAAAAATAATCTGGAAAGAAGGCTTTCCAAATGTACTGAAACCACAATCCACCATTTTAATGAGATCTTGTCACCTTGGAAAATACGAACTTGTGTCATTAAGTGTAACAAACTGTAGCGGAGATGAAATGGGAGGATCAAATAATTTGTTTCACACATATTCTCACATTGTGTTAGAACGGAAAGAGTGACACAAACCCGTTTAATTGTGTGTTTATCTTGAGATCAACCCCCGCCCCTAACGGATGCCCAGGGGTCCCCGGTGCCCCAGCTTGGGAAACATTGAGACACTACACTGGTGGAATCCGCAGCTTTAACTCTGTCCAACTAATGTTTCCTCAGATGTTGGCTGCCTGACATTCAACTTTTTCCGCGAAAATTATAGCCGTTAAATGCAGGCAGGCACGTGTTTTCTGACGACTAATAGACGTTACTCCCCTCGAGCTGACCGTTACTCAACGTTACTCCCCTCGAGCTGACAGTTACTAAACGTTACTCCCCTCGAGCTGACCGTTACTAACGTCACTCACGCCAGTTAAACTGCATTAGCTACAGCTCGTAGGTGCTTTGGCGTTACTTAGCTCGCAGTTTTACATGATTAAACGTTAGTTGAACTTCAGACACGCTAACGAGGCTAATTTAGCTTAGTGCAACGAGCTAATCTGACTAGTGCGCTAGCTGGCAGAGTGAAACAATGAGCTCAGAGTGAGGCTTGGCTAGCTTTGCTGCTGCTGCATGCTGTGTGTAGGCTACATGGTGTAAAGCTAGTCAGCTCGCTTTGCACGCAAGGCTAACGTTAAGTGGCTAACGAATCGTAGCACTATCAACAATGAGAGAGAGAGAGAGAAATGTGGTAACTTACCGACTTAGCTAGCCACTCCTATTCCAAACCCTGGTCTGCCCATGGTGGCGTGCACTCCATAAAAAAAAAGAACAAATCAGAGTGTAAATTTGAATAAAACCTCTAGAGAAACCTGAAGCACTAGAAACCAGTGGCAACGCACTCCCCAAGACATCCAACACAAGAGAGGAGGCCAGCGATTCACTGGACTTCTGCCATCACACTTCGAGACACCGTCCTCATCGAAAACAACCACAGTCCGGAGGGCATTTTATTTTATTATCGGTTCCGTCTCAAGTCCAGTCTCCTCCCGCGACCTTCTTGGATATTAATCCCACAGCGAACGGTTTACCATCCAGGTTAATTCCTCCGTATTCACCGTTTTGTGGATGAGTGTCGTGGTGGTTCTTCGTGTGGGAACTGATACAATGTAGCCAACCAGCAGCAGTGGGAGCGGGGAGGAAACCCAGGAGGAGGAGCAGCTCCAGTCGGATTGAACTGTCACCACACTCCACAGAGCACCGGGGGTTAAGACGTGGAACTGGATCACCCACTCTGAGTGGACTGTGATTTAATTTGTCTGTTGTCAGAGAGGAATATCCAGCTTGTCCAACTGCAGTAGTGGAATCAGTAAAAATACTCCATTTCAAGTAAAACAAGTATTATATTTAAAATGCCACTTAAGTATAAAGTAGCCTACAAAAGTATTTTCAGGAAAATTTACTTCACGTATCAAAAGTACCCCACTCGTTATGCACCGTGTTATGTTATTACAGAATATTATATTATTCTGTTTCTAAAACTAACGTGTTTGTGTACGATCAAGATCAAGTTACTATAAATGTCAAATAAATGAAGTGGAGTAGAAAGCAGCATAACACAGGAATACTCAAGTAAAGTATGCCCAAATGTATGTAAAGTATTTGAGTAAATGCAATGAATTACATTAGTACAAACAATGTTGAATTCCTGATCTTTTACTTACTTAAAGTGCTTAAAGTACTAATACCACACTGGAAAAAATACTATGTTACAAATAAAAGTCCTGCATTGAAAATGGCACTTGTAAAGTAATCAAGTAAAATATACTCAATGAAGGCAAGGAGGATAAACACCAGCCAAAGGTCAAAACCTGGCAACCCAAACATTGTTCTTATTATTAGGCCTTAATGTAACCGATCAAAAAAAGCCCCTAATAGATAATTAATAAACATTAATAAAGGTGTTTACAGTAGCAACCATGTATGAATGGTGTGTTATTAGAACGTGGTAAACACTTAATGAAACATAATCTGTTACACGCTGTAAATGCATTTTGTTTAGAGACTGAATGTAATCACGAACACACTGAAGGAAACATTCATTGTTGATATCATCTGTAAGTAATTGCTGGTTTCGCTTCCTTCCAACCGCATCAAATGTGCATCTTGTTGAATGTCAAGACTTTTAAAACTCTTGATTCCACAAAAAGAAAACAATGCTTCGAGGTTAAAACTTGATCTTCACACTTCAGGGCAAATTGAACATGTTAGCTCTGCGACTATATAAGCCGTGTTCTAATTTCCCTGAACTGAGAGGGAATATCTCTGAGAACAGTGAGCCGGAAAAAATAAAAATAAAAAGCTTCCAACAACGAGACCCTTTCATTTATGTTAGGATTCCGACTCTCGCCGCTCCACGGATAACCTTTCATGTTCACGAGCTTCAAACACCACGAAGGCTTTAAGTCGTTGTCTCTCTCAGCGCCGGTTTCCCAGGCAACAAGAATATGATAATCTTGCCTTTGACATGACAGAAGGAATCATCTCGCTAGCAAACAGAGACAACAGGCACAGGGAGGGCTGGAGGGGGAGGGGTGGTGGTGGTGGTGGGGGGGCTGAATTAATGGACTCATTTTCACACAGAGGGGGAAAAGCAGCAGCAGCAGCTACTCACCATCCTCCATCCATCCTCCATCTTCCTCTATTGCTTCCAATGCATTCCTGCTGGCAGGCACACTCATGCCTTACCCCAGGGAACAGCCGGCCTCCATTGGAGAGCTAAATAACAGTCAGAGGCAAGTGGGGGACTGGAGGGGGACAGATTTCTGATGATGACTGCCCTTCAATGTCGAGGATCCAAAAACCCAAGTGCTCTTGTTGCTGAGCGTCCACACCAACTTAAAAAAAAATAAAATGTACAAGCTGAAATGTACAAGCTGTGTGGACGCCATGTGTTTTCCATCAGTGAAAAAAAAGGGGGCTAATCAGCCAGCCATGTGGAATCACAGAGGGGCTGGCTCGATTCGTGTGATCATCTTTCCATTACTCTATAAAAGAAGCTGTAAAGCCCTGAAACCCATGTGAGAGAGACTTTCTCTTTGGCACATGTTTGGATTAAAGATCTGTGTCACATTCATGAACGCCAGTAACATATACAGTCGAATAAAGTGATACGATGTCAAATAAACGAATTCGAGGACAACTCATAGAATACAATGTAGTACTGAAGCATGATTAATAGATATCACAGATTAAAAAAAAAAAATTCTTTAACCATGACCCAATACATTTCCATTCTCCAGACTGATATGGCAGAGCATTCGATTTTCTTCTGCATTACATCTGCTTGTGTTTTCTAGAGGCATGTCTTCAGGGACGGCCGTCCATCAGTCCGATGGTGAGTCGGTCGATCGGCCCACCACTTTGGTCCAGACTGAAATGTCCCATGATTGTGTACAGACGTGCATGGTCCCCAGAGGATAATCCCTGATCCATTGACTTGCCGTCGAGCGCCAAGGTTCACATTTTTGATTTAGACTGAAATATCTCAACAATTATTAAATTGTTTACCGTGAAATTTGGTGCAGCCATTCATTATCCCCAGTCGATGAACCTCAATTACTTTGGTGATCCCCAGACTCTTCCTCTGCACCACCATTATGTTGACTTGTTTGTTTCATGTTCTTTTTGGGAAATATATCAACAACTATTGGATGGATGGCCATGAAATTTGGTGCAAACATTCATGCCCTCCTCAGAGTAAATGGTATTAACTTATCTTTACATCTCGCGTCACCATCAGGTCAATTTTCTTTATTTGTTCAATACTTAGATTTATGATAAAATACCTGCAAAACAAATAACATTCCCATCAGCTTCAGCTGTACTTTGTGTTGACTGCTAATTAGCAAATGTTAGCATGCTAAAGTGCTCACTTAAGATGGTAAACATGGTAAACATTGTCCCTTCAGGGATCCTCCAACATTTTATTTGAGTGTCCGTATTTAAATTTCACCATTGCAAGAAAAAAGTAATCCATGAGTGTCTTTTATATTGGAAGAGAAGAAGCGAACGAGGGAGAGACAGCCACAGTCTCGTTACAGGATATTCAGATGGAGAGGGAGAGGAGTCGTATGTTTGTTTCTCTCCCCTGTGGCTTTTTTATTGTATGGTTACAGCCATGCAAACAGCAGCGAAGGTCTTCTACCATTAGTGCTTAATGGATGGGAGTCATGCAGACAACCACACGCATTACGCTAAGCAGGAATAATTCTTCGTGAACATGAGATCGACCAAGGGGACAGAATTAATCAACAATGAACAGTCATGTCAATAAAGTAATAATGGATACATTTAGCTGAGGAGATTATTTTAAAGCCAAGTCTGAAGACAGATGTGGTTTCTAGACGACTCTTGGGACAAATATGTGACTTGAATATCGCAGAAAAAAACGAGGATTCACAGATTCATAAAAACATATGAATTTGTCTTTTAATGTTATGCGTCCCTCTGGGATCAAGTATGATGTTAATGCCATTTTTGTTACTCCATCTTATTTGGGACAAATTGAGGATTTGACCCAATTAGTTGAACAGAAATCGTACCACAGTCATGAAGAAATGCATCTCTGCACGTAACGCACCTGGAAGGAAATATTTATTGTTAGTATCGTGAGTATATGGTGTTTCTTTCTGAACATTTTCTTTTGTTGTCTCTCCAAATTGTTATTTCGTCATATCATTACATTTGAACAGTCACGAGAATAAGAACGCGCTGTGTAAGCCTGCGGCAAAACCGAGTAATCATGTTACGTATCTGTTACAGTGCCTGCTCCGAAGAAAACAGAGCACTGGAAGGGACTATTTTACATATTTAAGAGACTAAAGCTTGACAAATCACTATGTTCAGAGATTTAGCCCTCGTGACAGGAGAGGCATTGGACGATCATCTGAACTGTCTTCTGTGTGGCGTCATGTGTGTTAAAAAGCTCAGAGAAGCTATGAAGATGTTCTGGTGGGGGACAGGCATTAATACGAACACACAGGAGTCTCTTTAGTTCGCAGTTTCTATTATTTCACTGGATGTTTCTGTAGTGCTCTCCTTGGAAAATCAATGTGGCCATAATTGTAAATATACCCTGAAAAACGTGTGTTGTTACAGGTACCGACTCATTCAGCAAGGTCAGAAGGTCCGCGACTGAATTGATCACTTATCAGTGGATCTTTAGAAATGGCAGCAAGTGAAAGCCATTTGTGATGGGAAATCCATTTTTAATTTAATTTATGCCGCTGCTCTCCCTTTGAGGACTCACAATCATTCTTCTTGTCAAGCCAGAAGCCTTTTTGTAAAGTCGGTTGGCTCTCCGTCCGTGTGCAGCCTTTACGGATATTTGCACAACGAAGATCTCCTTTGATCGGCCATTTGTGGAAAAAAAAAGTAATTTATGGAACAGACATTAATATTGCCCACCCCTCAAGGGCAACCAGGTCTTAGCGCCTCGTGAAGAGAGAACACAGACATTCACGTCTTGGATCTCTCTCTCCGCATTTCGCTCACTTGCCTTGAAGGCTGGAAGCTTTCAAAGGTTCATGTGCTTCCCCTCCTCAGACGGGGCCTCACCTTGTACCGCTGGACTAAGCAAAGTCGACGAGCCATGACACTCTGGAGATCGTACAAAGGCATTCTGCTCTATTTAGCTACTCCATGAAGACTAGTTCCTACATGAAGGTATCCTATCAGGTCATTGTAGATAGGATTCACACAGGACCGTGCAGCAGTCGGTTAGCTGAGCTTGAAACAGCTGGCCTGTTGCTGTCCGGTTCCCAGTGTTTGTGCTAAGCTAACTGGCTCCAGCTACATAATTATCCTACCAACATGAGGGCGGTATCAATCTTCTTATCCATCTCTCTGCAGTGTTTCCCTGAACTATTCCTTTCATTGATCTTCAGTTCCCCATAGTGCTGAGATCACTTCCTGTTGGTGTGTAAACGCTGAGGTGCTGTATGTGTGAAGTGCCGAGATGTTGTTGAGCTGTTGAGGGTGATGAGTGACCATGGTGATGATATCAATGCATCAGATCCTGCTGTCAAATCGCCTTCAATGAGCTACATACTGACAATATCCTTTTTCTAAGTATTTCCTTTGTACAGCCACCCTGGCTCGACAGGCAGCGCTCTGAGACGCATCACGAGATGGATGAGCCACAAGGTTGTATTGTTCCCCAGCCTGCCGCCACCTCTTCTAAAGTGCTCCAAAGCCTAATTCCTCTTCCAGGCCTGTGGGGATGGGGGGGATGGGACCCTGCGCCCTCAGTCCAATCAGTCTCTCAGCAAGCACACAAAGGTCCTGCTGCTTCTACAACAGGAAACTTGGCTTGGTGGTGAGGAAGGCACACTGCTGGACTGGAGTCAATTGCATTTAATTTCAATCAGGAGATTCAGCTGGGCATCATTTTCAGCCCAAATGATGAATAAACACATTAGCATTTTATATCTAATTTAATTTAAAACCTTGGCTAGCCGGATGAAAGTCAGATGGATTTTAGATAGCGTTCTTATTGGTGCTCAAAATTAGATGTCGCCCTGCGTGTAACATTCCTTCATCCACTCTGATTTGTCTGCCTGCCTCTCTCCACTAGCGTCATTCACAGCAGAGTGGATGGTTTGTGATGGAGCAGAAGAAGCCTCAGGCACAACGATAGAACATAGAAAACACCACTGATATGACAGCTGTTATTAAAAGGTTTTATATTTCGTGAAATACGCTTATTTGCTTTGTGGTGGAAAATTAGATAAGAAGATTGATACCACTCGCATACAGTTAGCAGCCTGTTAGCTTAGCACGACGACAGGAATCAGGGGGAATCGGATAGCCTGGCTGCCTATTTCATCTATTTCGCAAGGGCATCATCGCTGCATCCACCGCCCAAGACGACCATGATTGTTTTTAAGAAATACTGGTAGTGTGTGGATCCAGAGCCATAGGTCAAGTCCAAAGGAAACAAAATCCACCAACCAGCACCTCTAAAGCGCTTCGATAAACACGTTACTGCTTGTCCGTTTAATGCTTAATAAAAATTGCAAAAGCAACATTTGTGGTTGTACAGGGTATTATGTGTCGCACTATTTTTATTACATTTTTTATATCTTGAGCAGACTTATTAGTGAGCATTGGAGGTGCTGTTGGGTGTATTTTTTTTTTTAAAACAGGCTAACAGTTTCCCAGTTCCCAGTTTTTATGCTACGCTAAGCTAACTGGCTCCTGGCTATAGCAACATACTTAACAGACAGTGGTATAACTAACTTACTCTCTGCCAGGAATCAAATAAGCGTATTCCCCAATGATTTGCAGATAACTGCTGCAGCTCGCTGTAGCTCAGACAACATGGCTGTTTTCATAGTTAAATGGGTCACCGACAGCATTTCTTCCACACAAGTACATCGCATCTTTTGTAGGTGGAAAAACCAACAACACATGATCTTATGGTTTATCTAAAGAGGCTTAGCAATAAAAACTGCATGTGCCTAATTGTTCAGCATGACGGCACAGAGCCCTTGTTTATGTGAACTTGGGATGTCTGTTCTCATCCGGAGAAATGCCCCTGATCTGGAAGACAGAAGAAGAGGCCACCCACAGGGCAAGTAGCTGTCATCGTTGATTCACTGGGGGCTGAATTTAGTAAATTCTTTAAGCAGCCGCTCTAAAGAGAACCCACCTTCTGTGGAGAAACTTCACAAAAGAGACCTCTTACATTCTCTGGGTGGGAGATTACTGGGAGGGCTGGTGCAATTATGCGTTCTCATGCTGAATCGAGTGGAGCAGAGAGTTATAGCTAATCTGCAACTCAAACATCTAAGCTAATCAACGGCGAATTACAATGCCAGGCACAGGCAAAAACATAACAACCCAAGATGGGTGTGTGCTGGTGATTCATGCTATGCTTTTCAAACCATGGCGAAATACGCCCTCGGGCCAGAAACGGCTTAGTCGAAGAGCCACTCAACACAATCGGAAGGGAATAAGCGCACACAGCAACGCAAGAACAGCTAAAATGTTGAAACACAAAATGACATTACACTGGCAGAATGTCAATCAGAGCCTGTCACAACAGCATTTGAAGACTTCATAATAAAGATGCCTGAAATTCCTGAAGAGATTTACGTCTTACTGAAGATTTGGCTCGTTTTTAAAAAGGAAGTGAAGATGCAGGCATGATGAGCGAATCCACCATGATAGCCCTTGTAAATAGAAGGATTAACGCAGGTCTTACGAGTCAAACCAAACTATTATTCCCAAGTAAATAATACTCGTAATATTCAAGACGTGGGGGTGCAGTTCCGATTGTTTTGCTTTCAACGGCACTAAAAGTGAAGGCTGGAATGCTTTTATACCGAGGATTCAACTGTGCGAAAAATCTGGAGTAATCCTGAAGGATTTCTTATCTTAACATTGTAACTGAAGTTAATACCTTCAAGTTAACACTTGTGACGTGCGATCAGGTTGAAGCCTCTTTGTGATCAACAAGAGGGGGATTAACTCTGTGCCACTAATAATACTGATGGAAATATGAAGACTTTGCATTGCCCACAACATGGCAACAAGTGAGGCTAAAACATCCGATTCCACTTGAAGTTATAATCTTTTAAGATTTATGGTTGGCATCTTTTCTGCTAGAGCCATTAAATGTATTTATACTCATTAAGTACCTCCCTATAAAGTTTGTATCATCAGTGGCGGGGTCTGCCAATCCATTTCAAATAGCGTGCACAAGAGATTCAAAGAAAAAGACTGTAAATATCTTTGTGTTTTTTTCCCTCAGCGTGTCCGTGATACCTTCAGGTCCAGGAGGGTAGATAAAACGCCATCCAAGAAGTCCAGGTCCAATAATTAGTCCATGAGTCGCTCAATGCTTGTGAGGTAAACAACATGATTACTACAATGCTTAACTTTACACGCTACAATGCTATGAGGAATGTCCACATGCATGTCCTGTATTTGATTAGTCTAAACAGTGTGTTGCTAGGTGACGTTGGATTACGCCGATGAGCCAGGATCAACATCTTTACTTGACGGCCCTGCATTGTTTTTGCCGGAGTCCTATGTGTCATTCTCCCCCCCGCTGTGCCAATGAAATGGTCTCATTGAGATGAATGAGATGGCTGTGTTGTATAAAGCAGCGCTATTGTTGGTTCTAAATGGTCTTCGGTGTGAGAAGAGTAACGACAGGCCGGCCTCTGACGAGGAGCAACAGCGGTTCTCTCGTGGCATAGAACAACACACAAGCTTTTCTTATTTTGACAAATCAAATTTTAATTGGAATAAGATAAGCACAACATTAAACATAAGGATCTTTTGTTATTTATGCAAACCAACAAATCGAGACAAAGCAGAATGTAGAAGGTTGTTAAAATGATTATGTGTCTCTGTACTGCAGACTTTTAGGCAATGTTCCTTATACAAAATGCAAATGCAAGCTGATATTGACAATATGTCAGCGTTGATAACTCCTGGTAAAATGTCAGGAGAACCCAGTGGAGAGTGAAGCTATTTGTTTGAAAACATAGTTTGCCATGTTCCCGTTTTTCCTCCTGCTGACGTCACTCTGCAGCGGATGGGACCAGCCCCTTCTTGGCACCCTGGTGGTAGTGACTTTCCAGCTTCCCTGTGAGACAAAGGGGGTGAAAAGAGGAAGGGATGAATCAAAACACCATCAAAGGGACAGTGACCTCTCTGAGAGCTCAAGGCCAGCTGATTAGAGGCGGCCGCGGAGACAGCGGGGGGGGGGGGGGGGGGGGAGAGAGAGAGAGAGAGAGAGAGAGAGAGGGTAAAAGGCCAATCAGACCTTGTGTTCCATAGCAAAGAGTGATAAGAGTGTCTCGACTTCATCACTTCATTTTTATCACATTAGACGTTTGTGGAAAATTGTCATAAATAACTAATGAATTCTTGAGTTGCGGCCAAAAACATATTTTGTAAGGTCACAGCGATCTTTGAAAGCCAAATTCTAATCAGTTCATCCACGAGTCCAAGTGGACATTTGTGCCAAATGTGGTGAAATTGGCTCAAGGTGCTCCTGAGATATGCTTCTCATATACATACACTCATACATACACTCATACATACACACATACATCATACGTTCGTACTGACAACCCGATATCATAATGCCTCCAGCCAGTGAAACATCTTCCCCGGTTCAGAGGTGGCATAAGGAGCTTAAAGCCGACCAATTGTGGGATCTGGTGTCATGGTCGTTCACTTTGAACTCAACTCAGGATGTTAAGTATCACCAGCAATTTACAGGCGATAGCAAAGCCGTATAAATGAAAACACAGGTATGCGGACGCCTTCTGGATGTCAGTGATGACCATTAAACTTCCCTCATATCAGTCACAGTGCTGAGTGCGACAGCTGTGTTGAGTACAGGATTGACTATCACTGTGGTAAATGGCATCTCTTAATAGCAGAGTGGATTGAGTGGATTGTTGTTTTGAAAGGAAACAACAGCTTTAGTATCGGTATAAAAGTTCAGTTTGAATTTAAAGAATTTTGTGGGACACTCTGCAATCCAAACAAAGTCTTCTAATGCGGTACTGAAGCTGTTATATTTGTAGTGGGAGAATGGATCGCAGTAGGAACATCAAAGCCCTGAGATCTTGTGAAGCGCATACGTTTTGTCTTTCTGGAGTCTGGAACATGCTTCAAATTAATGAAAGAGGTCTGGAGGCCTGATTTGAGTCAGAGCCGATGACATAAATATGGTATCATCAGCATAAAAATGTATATTGCAGTGTACGCTTGGAAAATGTATATAATCTATGTGTACAATAAATAGTAGGAGGCCTAACATTGACCCTTGTGGGACACCTTTATCACAACTTGATTTGAAGCCATCTGCAACAGCAGCATGAACTCCAGCAGAAATACACGATTCGTACCAGATGTAAACAGAATCCAAACCAAAGGAGGAAGTGCTATCAAGGGAAAATAATAAACACTACACACAATCGTCTTTCTGTGTACTCAATTGATGCATCCAAAGAATTTTAATGTCTGTGCACGTTTCTTAGTTTGCCAAGAATGTAACAGTCAAGGATTCTTTCCCTCAATCTCTTTTGTTTTGATTTGGTAGCCGAGTCGGTTAACAGCACCTGTCCTGCACAGACTTGCTGATGAGCAGAGCGCCATTTCCAAGCCGTAAAACAGTAGCCGGCATTGTTGTGACAATCTCCATGGTGATAATTTTTATTGCTCACGGATTCATGTGAGGCTCAGATGAGAATGTTTGCGAAGATGAAAAACAGCTGAGAACTCAAAGAGGGATTTGATCAAGTTGCTATTCTGATTCTGATTCTATTTATACAAATGCTTGTAGCTATGGTGTAGCGTTGTTGTGTAAACAAAACCCCTTCAGCCACCGACAGGAGTCGACCTCCTAACACACTGTACGACACCTTTCCGTTCAAACAGCCCTCACAGTATCATTCAAAATATCAAATTCTTCCTTTAGAGCTCATACTCACAAACTGCTGCTTTGTCCTTTTTCTGTGCCGGACCACCTCAGCTGAGCTTTGATAACCCGCGTTGACCCCGTCCATAACTGCAGGGCCGATAATAAGCCTGAGCCTCTCTGACTAGCACAAGCCTCCTGCTTGTCAAACCACAGCATTAGCTGGCTGTGTTCCCCGTGGCTGAGGCGGGGGAGGGAACTGATACAAGTGTGACAGGCAGGGGTGGAGGTTGTCACTTGTGCTTTCTTTTAAATGTTGTCACGTTATGGCTGAACTCTGTGTGTAGCAGCGGCACAAACAAGGTGTTTAGGAGAAGTGCCGTTTGCTCACCATTTCCAAGTCTGTCTGAATGGCTGTCAGTGTCTGTCTGGTCTGCCAGGAGCTGCTTAGGCGGGGAAACACCTCTGGAATTTTTTGGGGGTGAATGCTGCCAAGCGGTTATCCGAGATTGCTCGAACGATGAATCCACCAGAACAGAAGTGCGTAATTCTCGATTCTTTTTGGGTGTTGTACCAGTGAGAGCTTGAGTCAATATTGACGTCTCTGAAATGTACACATTGTGTGAGTGAGTATATATATATATATATATATATATGAAAACAAACTGATTCTACGAGTTAAAACGAGCACTCACAGAATGAGCAGTTAGCAGCTGCACTGCGTTAGTTACTCATTTGGCCGATGTCAGCACAGTTAGCCCGATGTGCATCCAAGCATAATGAAAAATGCGTCAACTTCCAAGGACTCCGAAGGATGCTGAAGTGAGAACGCACCGTGCACAAAATCTTTTTCTTTCGAGGAATACATTTTGCCGGGTGAAGCTTATTAAAGTCATAGATTTCTTGACATTATATACAAGTCCGATCTCCAGGCCAGCTGGGGCGAAACTAAAATGCAGACGAGCAAAGACATTCTGAGCCACACAACGAAATAAACAACTAAACTAAACAGAAGATGAAATCTTTGCAATGCTCGATTTGGTGGTTTTATTCAAGCCACCGGCTGGCTGGAAGAGTCGCAGTGATATCAGTAGCAACAAGTGAGTCACACCACGATGTGTAAAAAAAATCTGAAATATGCATTGATACATTTATTTACCACGAAAGGATCCATTTATTAATTTCTGTGCCACCTGGGAGCAACGCTACGAGCTGCAAACGCTGACATATTATCACCTTACAAAGTTGTTAAGCAGTTGCCTATTTTACACCCCCAGTGGAAAAGCTGCAACATTATTCAAAGTCAGCGCCACCTGGCAGATGGAAGTTCAATATTCACTGTGTTTGTGTCTACAACTCCTGAGGGAAATATTTGGCTCTTCAGCTGCTAAATGCTCCACTATGTTCACCGGCTAGTTGCTAAATGTGTGTTTGCTGTTAAGTGCTGGGCAGGTGGCTTACAGTTGGGCTTTTAAAGCCTTTTTACTGAAACTGCGCTGAGTGCGGGAAGAGAGAACCAAAACAGTTGGGGCCAAAAACAAAAATGCTGAAAAACGTTATAAAGCTCCAAAGAGCTGCAGGGGAGAATATTTTTTAAATTACATTCTGTCATTGTTTGTTCAGTGGTTCCACTCTCATTGCCCAGAACTTTTCCAGCAATGATAATCTAGCTGGTATGACAGACAGGGATCATACACCAATATGTTCCTCTCTGTGGCAGACGTGCAGTCTATGGCTGTTACTTATCCATTAAAATCACCTCTATATGCCTAGAAAGTACAACAAATTGATGATAGAATAATGCAAACACACCTGAAGGTGTAGGCAAGACAAGCTAGCAAGCGTTTCAATTTGAATCTCTTTAAAAGGGTTCATCACTGGAGTTAGTCTACTTCCTTGGTGCTTGTGAGTGAAGCCAAAGTAACAGTTCATTGTCAGTTCTGTCACCATAGCAACTTCAGAGTATGACCGCTGCTTCAACGGAATGATCCACTAAGTGTGTTTTCTTCTAATGAAGGGAAACAATTTGAGAAATGTCCCTTCGGCAATTTCCTGCACTTATTAAAATACATCCGCGAGTGAAACTTGGACGAATAACGAGGTTTTACAACTGGCCACGAACGGGGGGGGGACAACAGCAACAACAGAGTGCAGTAAGACTCATTATATCCGCCCTGGAAAGTCAATCCAGCAATGTACCATATTCCTCGGGTGAAGGCGACTTTTGTAAATGGCTCCGGAGCTGCTGAGCTGTCGCATTTCAGAGTAGGTGCTGCGGAGCCGAGAGAGAGAGAGAGAGCTGGAGGGAACGCAAGTAAAAGTGGGGGAGGGGAGTGAAGGAGTGGGCGGAAAAAAACAGGGAGACAGCAGAAATGAGACAGAAGGGATGAGAAGAGGGAGAGGGAGGGGTGGTGGGAGAAAGGGATACAGATAGGAGAGGTAGAGAGACAGAGAGAGAGAGAGAGAGAGGGAGAAACAGAAAGGCCGGCCCATCGATTGGCTGAGATAATTTCCCATTGATTGCTGCACTGTTTGGAGATTGCTGGAGAAAGGTTTATTGCCCACATGCTGCAGCTGGGAAGGAGGCCATAAAATAAGCACAGGTTGTCTGCAGAGGGCTGGCGCTCCATCATCAGGGCTGTAAAAACACACACACTCAGCCACAGAGACGCTCATACACACACACACACACACACACACTGCACTCGGATACTCTGCTTACATATTCATATGACTGCGTGCATATTATTCCCATTACACATAGCGGGAGAACACAGCCCAATCGCTGATGGAAAGCGCACTCGCATAATCCCTTGAAAAGCCAGGGGCAGTAGTGCAAGCAGTATTTATTGGAGTGAAATAGAGGTCCATTGACATCCTCGCTGACATCAATAACACGCGGGCCCATCAGCTTCCTTGCAGTAATAATCACAAGAATAATTGGCTGGTTGGCTGTTTCTCTTTCTGTGAGAGTAACTGCCTACGCGCTGAAGAACAGAAAGCTGAATTTTGTATTCTATCCTTTTATTACACAGCGGCCCCAATGCACCTGGATAATAAACCAAGCACAGCTCTGCATATACACTTTATCCACATGTTGATAGGCTCGCTGACACGGGGTAATTACTTCATGCCTTCAGATGATGACACAGAAAGAGGGGAAGTTTAAAAGTGGAGCACCACCAGCTCTGTGACTGAACGTAACACCTTCAACAGTATCTGTTACACGGATTCCCACTGGGCTCCCACAGTAACCAGCGTCTATCACAAGTATACTGCCTGCAGAGTAGAAAAAAAGAAGTTTAGAGTGCAAAAGAAGCTAAACGGCAGGATTTAATGGCTTGAATTCAAACACGGTGTTAACGAACATATGGGAAGGCATATATTCCACCGGAGCACTTTTCACATCTGAAGTTCATAGAAAGGCTCATGTGAAGTGATGAAGCTTCAGTTCACGCACTTATTTTTGGGGGGTCTGGTAGATGATGCTGGTCTAATTTCTGTCAACGAATCCCACAAACTAACCAAACCCAACGATGCGTTTCCCCTTTCGTCACGCTCTCTGACTTCCCTACAATGTCCATGACACTCGGCCCCAAGTCTGTTCATTCAGACACATCTTTAAAAAACGGGTCACGACGGTAAAGTTTCACTTTTAGACAATAACAAAAGCTGACGTGCTGATTTTTATCATCAATTATGATAATAATGGCTAAATGGCAGCAAACACAAAGTACACCCGAAAGCTGATGGGAACGTCATGAGTTTTGCAGGCGCTGGATGAAGTCAGGTGATCACCGAAGTCTTTACGATTCATCCTCTGGGAACTATGAACATCTGCACAACATTTAACGGCAATCCAACCGATAGTTTTACGGATATCTCATTCTGCAATTGTTTGCACAGTTGCTCATAAGAAATAGTGCATTTCTTGGGGATTATTTGGATTTATATACATTGGGTGCACCAGGCTGGCGTACGTGGGACTAAAAGTAACCTATATGTTCACAGTAATGCACACATGTATCAGGCTTTGGCTGTACTCGCTGTACTCTGTTATTGTTCGTTTCATGGTATTTGTTTGTAATGACAAATATATCACCAACCTTATCCTCCAACAGGTACACATAATTCAGTGTACCTGTTTACAAAGCTTGCAGCAGTCAATACAGCTCAAAATGCTTCTGAGAAATCCCATGTGGCAGTTGTACTTCCCATATTTCAGCAAGCATGACTGGCGAAAGGGCTGCTGGTTCATGAAAAACCTAATAGGTTCAGTTAAAAAAAGGCTTCATTCTGACTTGAGCTCAGCGACACTACGCTTCCATCTTCTTTTCCTGATCTGGCCTCAGCTTAGTACACCTCCAGCTGAACTCATTCTGTACGAGAAACCAAGCCGACAGCCTTGAGCACCGCAGGAAAGCGAATGTGTACAAAACCCCCGGTAGCCATGGGGAGAACAGCGAGGGAGGAGGGAGAGAACGGCATGGATTCCCATCTTGCCGTTAGTCACACCTAATTTACATTCCCTTCCTGTACTGCCGAGCTGGTGAATTTACAAGTGGATAGAGAAGGTGCTGTTTGAGACTGGCGTTGGCATGCTGTTTGCAAAGGGGTTAGGGAGAAGCATGAACCGTGCTTCCCGCTGCAGAGAAAACAGTCCCTCTCCGTGTCTTGGTCCAAACCTCCCTGCCTGAAGCTGTTTTCACAGACACTGAGAGGCTGTAATGGCTGAGTGGTTTCTCCAACCAACAGCGCGGTGTTGAGCCGGTTTAGTCACGCACATGACAGTTCGTCACAACTCGCGAGAGAACCGGTGTCTGACAAGTCGGGGACAGCGAAGGTGGTGCCGGCTGGCGGGTGGATGTGGAGCAGTGAGGACGTGGTGATGGCTGGTTTATATCAGTGCTCCCAAAGTGCTGCCCTGCCAACTAGAGTGTAGATCGCACCTGCTTTCAGTTACTTTGTCTTTCCTGGAATGCATTTTGTGAATTGTTGGGCTTGGTTTCGTATAATATGGTTTAAGAATAAGTATAAACCTTTTGAATAAGCGTGTGGTCTTGAATTAACACATTTTTTGATAATTATCAGCAACAACAAAATCTCTTTCAATTTGTGAAATGTACCTCGTCATTTACAATGATGTTCGTTCTGCATTATAATCTGCCAACACCTCCAAATAAGGATTAACTGATTCAACAGATTTTGTTCCACTTAAAAAAGAGAAACATTCATAAGCAGTACAAAAACATAATGTCGTCTTTATTCTTGCGTCTACAACTATAACTCCTCCTGTGCACACCCATATAGTTAAATACAGTTAAAAAAAATTGAAAAAATATCTTCATAGGAGATGAATGTGGACAAATACCTAACATGTCATAAATGCACTTACAACTACATTACAGTGTTATAAACCATTTATTAATGTGTGAACTGCTTTCAAATGCTCGATGAGGGGACTTAAAGTGTTACCAGATTATTGCTTGTGCCTTTAATCTTGGTCCTCTATAGTCAAACGGTATCATTAGCATATCAAGGACTTTGCTCTGGCAAAACAAATGGCCATTGAAGCGTGGTGGCAGCAGCCTCAAGCTGTATATACCGCACAGTCAATCAGAGCACGGTTGGACTTCCCTCATATCAGGTGGCTGAGATTGTACATTCTTTTTTAGAGCTGCTAAATTCGTAGGTGGGATGAGAAGCTGGCCGTCGTTGAAAGAGGGATTGCTGGTACAAGACTTCGACAACCGGAACCCTGAAAACACACCGCCTTTGCACGTACAGGTAGCACAAAGGTCGCTGTATTCCCTCGTGTGTGTTTAGCTCCAGCTGTGCAATTGTTATTCAAAAGCGTAGGGGCGGAGGTGAAGGGTTCAGTTACCGCTGCGTGTCCTTTTTCGGAATAGGATTCTAATTTCAGTCTCACTCCTCCTGAAAGCACAATGACTCGATCGCCATACCAGCACCGAGGCACTAGAAGCAATGTGAGGAATGTGGAGAAGAAAAAAAAGAGAAGTGCTTGGAGCTCTGCCCGTTTTCCAACATGCTTGGCTTGCCGCTGCAGAACGCGAGCGTGACTGTCAGTTTCAGAAAGTTGCCAAACTGAGTGATGAAGACCACCTCCAGCTGTATGTATACATTGGCCTCACAGGTTATAAAGTGAAGCTCATATTTAGAGCGTTAGCGCTTCAAACACCCCAACACGTATGATACGAGCCAAACTAAAAAAGGAAAAACTGAGGCAGAAGCTAAATGTTGTGTGTAAATGTTTTGTACAATAGATGAGTTCCTACACTGCAGAGCAAAACAATAGATGGCGATTATTGAGTTGGAAAGAAGCTTGTTGGCGGTCATCAATCCAGATGTGTGCGCTTGAGCTGACAGCTCGACGCTGGAGGCTTTTTTTGGGTGTGAAATAAATACATCAGTCTGAACTAAACGGGTCTGTGGTTCTAAAATCTGTGGTTCTGAACTGTTTGAGGACTTGGTTGATGATCCACAGCTTTCTGTTGACATTGCTTTAATTGTATAGCACAAGTTATATTAACAGGCCAGAACAGAAACTGAACGTAATGAGTCTCCCCTCAACCCTGACGTCATGGCTCCCATCTGGAGTCACTTGGCTCTATCAATTGTCTTTCCTTCCCCTCTTATCCGACATTCACACTGTAAACACACACGCATGACAAACAACTTCTCAATAGCGGCCTAATTTCCTGTACAGCTGAACAACAAGGGAAGCTCAGCTGATGTGTGAACAGTTTAAAGTCTGTCAGCCAAAGAACGTTGGACTGATTGACTGTCAACAGCCAATCAGGTATCCTGGAAAGTGCAAACTGAATGTTTATTGCAACTATTCAGTCCTCTGGAGACAAAGAATAAATGTTTGAAAAACAGCTTGGAGCCGACATAGTTTCTGTTTTTACGTTCAAGGGCTCTTAGGAAGATTTCACTGCCGTTTCTGCCCTGAAACTCGAAGCTAAAGCTGTAAATATACAGTATCCACATCTCTGTGCACAATGAATGAATACAATGCATCCTTGTTCAATCCGGCTCACTCTGGGCTTACAGATGTCGCTTTGGGTAGCTATTGTTGGTAAACTAACTTTGAAATATCGCCGTCGGTTTGCTCACTTTAAGCTCTTGTGACACTGTTTTACTCCATTTAAAGCACTTCAGTACCACTCTGTAATGACTGGCGTCATGTAGGCTGCTCATCAATAGCTACAAAGTCGAAAGTTACAGAATTGTGCGTTTACCTTTTAACCTGCAAAGTCTACAGACGCTCCTTTGGGTGGTGTCGCATTATAAATACACTGAAGTTAAAGTTGAGTCCGGCTTCATGATCGAGTGAGCGTAACTTTCCTTCATTTTCTGGCAGAAAATGTTAACAAGTGACTGCAAGGGACTCTTACAGCTGATTATTGAAAATCATGTTATATATTTTTATTCAAGCCTCTTTTTGGCCACACCAAACAACTAACTGTTATGAACAAACTATTAAGCAGAAAAGAAAAATGTTTTTTTTGTGCGTTAGCTCATGAATCAGTTCCCGTTGAATACAAATGAAAGTGCAGATGGATCGTCCTTCTGGAAGCCATGTGTCACATGTCCTACTCTGTCATAGCACCACTGATGCCTGACCCTTTCTTTTGAAGAGTGCCCGTGAGTTAAACATCACCGGTTTAAAAGAAACACTGGCTCTGGATTTACAAGCACAATTACTGGGAAACCTGCACTGTCTGAGCACGACGGTCCATCGGTTACTGGGAGTTTCCTGTGCTGATGATCCCGAACAGAGAGCGCAGGCTTCTCCTGCAGCCGAGAGCGATTCTAGAAAATAGGAGCAGAGCCTCACAACTTATCAATCACGTCTCCTCGACAATAAGCTGGTGCTGCAGAACAGTTCGCTATTGAGAGAGCTGGAGCTCAGCAGCCTTGATAAAGCATCATGGGCAACACTTCACATATTGTAACACTTTTCTTCTAATCATCAACACACAGTTTGCAAATAAAGCTCCAGATTTAACGACAACACATTTCGGGGCAATTTAATACCGATTTTTTTTGGGAGTGAATTGCATCGAGGCTGTATGTGGTATGAAACAAAGAACATGTTTGTATTTGTGGTTCCTTTCAAGTACATTGTATTGTCATGGTCAGCGGGTTCTGATTCTCATTCATAACACAGAAGGAGAAAACATGAGCGCTACAGATGCAAATCAACAAAACTGATTGGCACTGTGTCACTCCTATGAATATACTCAGCTCATGGGCAGGAACGGTCTCTGCTTTATGCATCTATTTAGCATTTCCCCACAGAACTGTGTCTGAGCATCAATGTTTTCCTTTGTCCTGACTAAGAGCCCAGAGAATATGAAGACTCTGGGATGTTGCTTAAAAAAACCCGTAATTGCTAATTCACTTACTGGATCCGACTGCAGCCTATTCTCACAATCCACTATTCTGGCTTTACGCTCCACTAGAGTACTTCACGGTTAGTGTCGTGTCAGTGTAATACAGACAAAGCTTATGGCACTTCAGATCGCACAGACTGCAGAAAGCAATATTTCTGAAGTATCATAATAGCTATATTTTTGTATTAAATGCACATTTCTCCATATATCTGTTGTTGAAGTGAGTTTAACCAAGAACGCACCATTGGCTAAAAAAAGAGGTAATCTTTGTAAGTGGCCATGCGCAATAATAAACTCCAGAAATGGATTCAGTGAAGATAACTCTGTTTTGAATTTCCATTCTCCCTATAGCACTACCCTCCGCCATGTATTATCCATGAGGGCTCAAAGCTCATTAGACCACACAGAAGAACTCAGAAGCCGCATTAGACTCTCAAAACGCCAACTTGAACATAATAAGAAATCTGACTGAAACCTGCCCCCCCACACACACACACACAGGTTGTTCCAAAGCTAAGGGGCAAGTGTGAATGTTTATTTCTGTAATTCCGATTTTGCAATTATGAAATCAGCTTAACTTGGTCGTAGCACTGCACTTCTTTATTACGATAGTTACACATTTTGTAATGTAAGAAATAACTAATAAAGAACCAATGCCGGTACGGATTAAAGACTAGCACATACAATGAGAACATTTAATTCATATTTAAATAAAAGCACTGTGTTCAGGATTGAAAAACTAAGCCAAACTCACATTTGAGATTACGCTGCACTTCTCAATTTCCTATGAATGCTGAGATTGGAAATAGCATTAAACACTGTATAATTTCAGCTACAACTCATTAGATACTAAAGAAAATGAGACGAATGCCAAAATGCCCCCCTTCCTTTAAAACCAATATGAAAAGTGAAGGGAAGAGTAGCCTTAGTCTGAATTACTAATGCTAATCGCCAGCATACACATATATAGGGATAATTGCTAGCATACACATATAGGGCTAATTGCTAGCATACACATATTCCAGCCTTGCATGTTAACTTAAATTCATAAATGTTTAGAAGAGTTAATAATGTATTTTGTCACCATAGCAGTCCCTTTACAGGAACTCTTACCTCACCATAATTATAACAATAGTCAACATGCTAGCTATTAGAATTAGTGCTAGCATAAGCTAATTGAAAGGATAACGGCTATCATGAATTGTAATTTAAAAACAGTAAAGTCAGACTACATGTTAAAGTAACACACTTTGTGTGTACTTTTGTTTGCATGTTGTGTTTTTTTTAATGTTCTGTAACTGTAGCATGAATACACAGTAGAACTTGGAAGCTAGCTAACTAGCTAACCAACCGCTGTACAATTAAAATGAAACGGCTTAATGCTTCATTCATGAGAATATCTAGTATCAGACTCCTCAGCAGCCTTGAGGAAGCACTCACAAGAGTGAAAGCGAGGGCAGTCATCCAGAAGATGTTTTATTGCTTTCACATCAGCTTTGATAATATCTTCTTGTTGAAACAACGTGTTGTCCCAGCTTCTCCAAACACTGTGAAAGCCTGGTGACGGGATGTTGTTTCAACAACTGTCAGATCTCAGCAAATTAAAGGACACTGACAGAATTATAAAAAAAAAATTTAGCATTTCAAATTAGAATATTTGTAGGATATCTTACTTATTTTTAGGATAAATAACTGAATATCTTTGGATTGTTGGTCAGACAAAAATAAACATCCAAGCACTTTGGAAAACAGTGATTGATCTTTTTTCACATTTTATACAACAACCGAGAATGGTTAATGATAATAATTGTTGGTTGTAGCTCGAATTGTAATCAAAACATAACATCAGTAAAATCATTTTTTTAGTACCAGTTATAACATAAGTATTTATTCAACAAACGTTAAAAGCAATCCCACAAGGACTGCCATTACACATCCTTTATGCTGAAGTATGGTGACGTTGGGTGTGATGTGTATACCGTTGGTGTTTTATCCCTGCTTGACACCACATCTCCATTTCTTTCAATTCCATTTGCAATTCATCCTCGAGAGACAAGAAAACCTCTTGTCAGGCTACACACACTCGGGAGCCGAGGGCTTTAGAACGCTACTTAAATCCTCAGTAGCCACAATGTCAAAGGTACAAAATATAAATTGCAGCCCTTCTTTTTTTTTTTTTTTTTTTTACAGCCGCGATGGGACTCTGAAAAGGTGAGCACAGCCGGGTTATTAAAAAGGGTCCTTATAAAGCGGCCGTGGCCACATCTAATTACAATGTAAATGTAGTGTGGGCTGGGGATGGATCACAGAGGATAGACATTGGCATTTAGATTATGCTGAGACTAGATTACTGATGACACTGTGTGTTGGTGAGATAGCCTTTTTGAGAGCAGCTTGGCAACTGACTAATTGTGTTTCACCACTAGCAATGTAGGCCGTCGCTGTTCTATCGCTGGTAATTAACAAGAGGGAAGGGAGAGGTACATTGTTGCGTGTGCACAATACAAACAATCCTCGACAACGCCAAGAATAAAACACACACACACTCAGGCAATCTTGCACCTCTTGTAGATTGAGAGAATGAAGCGCTTCTTTGCACTAAGCCTAGACTCAGCAGAAAGCCTCTCACCTCCACACAGTTCCTCACTGGGGGCATATGCCATGAACAGAGCAGCTAAGACCAAACAGAAAAACCAAAGACAGAATGCAGACAGCGGAGACGGAAGGAGAGGGGGAGAGAAACAGAGAAGAACAGAGAGGGAGGGTGAGTGCAGAAGGAGGGAGAGAGCAGAATGGAATAAATTGAAGCTGATCTGGTGCTCTGCATTCTGAGGAAGCTGGATTTGCATATCTGTGCAGCGGTGCAGAGGGAGAAATGTGTCGGTGCTGACAGCAAGCTGAATATCTTAAACCTCCGCTGACACCCCTGCAGGCACTCTCCCCTCGCATACACCGTTACACGGTGGAAGGAACGCACTCACAGAATCTCACTCACACACACTAGCAGACGCACGCACACCCACACACACAAGCAGACACTCAGAGACACACACACGACTTAAGGTCAGGAGATGGAAGCTTTGTGCATTGCTTTGCTTCTGCATGGTGATGTACAGTAGTGCTTGTTGTTTAACAGTCATCTCAAGAAAAAGACCTCTGAGGAAAGGACCCCATGATGAATGAATGAATGAATGAATATATATATATAGTGCAGGAGATATTAAGAAAGAAAACAATATATGCAGATTATCCTAATTTGTACCTTAATGCATGTAGTAGTTTGATTCATACTTTATAACCTTGCTCTTGGACTCAACAGCCACACTCACATTTGCACTTCAAACACATGCAATGGCAACGAGCCATTTGAAAACCAGACTACGTTCTACTGGCGGGAGGTGAACAGAGAACCAATTTCGTTCAAGTGCAACAACAGTTTCTTGTTTTCAGAGAAATATGTGGAAATAAGAGGCAAAATAACAACAGTCTTCTGAGGAAAACCAAGAATCTCCTGTAACTTTAAATATTACCTTAAATTTAATTTAGGAATGCATATGCAGCAATATGCAAGGGGGGATTTCCCTCATTTCAAAATAAAAAACAAACGTGATGACTCAAATGTTGAGGAAAGCTACATTTGTTTTTTGTTAAAACAGTACACAATAATAACTACATCACCAGAGTTTTGACATTCAGACATAAATACATTTGCTCGCTTGGCAAGAGTAAAATGAGAAGATCGACCAGCTATGTTTGTAAATGCATCACTTAAGCCAGCAGCAAGGTAGCTTAGCTTAGAATAAAGACTGGAATTGGGGGGAAACGGTTAGCATAGCTTTGTCCAAAGGTCTAAAATCGGCCTACCAGCCAACTGATCATCATGTTATACCTCGTTTATGCTCTACATAAAATTATGTTAAAATGTTTTTATGGGAAGTTACGTACTATTTTGTGAGTCCCAAAACATTTCCTCACAACCCTACTATTACCACCAGCATGTCACGCCCTGTAAAACCAATCTCCTCATCTACCTCAGCAAAAAAAGCAAATAGACGTATTCCCCAAAGTGTCCAAATATTCCTTGAAAGCATTCCTTGCAGCATTTTTGGGGCTCTGCACTCGGTAGAAACACCATCCTACAACAAAGCCATCAGTGGCTGTTCACAGAGTACAATAACGATGGAAAGATGGAACACTGAAACATTTATGGATCTCCGATTTCTTTTCTGACTGATTGTGATTTGTCTGACCGAGAACAACACAAATAGATTCACACTATTGATTGTGCAGCACTCCAAGAGAAACAACAGATATGTTAATGCGCCTTGCTAAATAATTGACTAAAAATGAATACCGGAATTTATTTCAGCTGGAATAAGCACAAATGTACAGTACCGAGGCTTAATATATTTGTGCATAAATATATATACATACACACACAATGATGTCTTTGCAGCTTGCTTCACATCTTTTCAAGTATTCAAGATCCTCAGTGTGTGAGTAGAACAAAACCTCTGCTTCACATGTCTTGAAGAAGCACATGCTGGGGATGGATTCTTCTCTTCGACAGTCAAATCCAAAGGCACTACTCAGTGCCAGACTATCTTCTCGCTGTTTATCATGAAAGCCCAGAGGAGGGTTTAATTTGGCAACTTGTGTTCTTACACTGACATCAACCGGAATCCGGGGAACACATTTTATTTGCCCGACATTGTCTAATAGCCACCATCCTTTCTGATTAATCTTCCGCTGCTCGAGGATTTATCTATCTGTGTGCTCCATGTGGCGCTGAACAGCTCAATGGGGAGAGAGGAGCACAAACACTGCCAGGGTTACTGCTTCCACCCCCACTGCACATTATTCTTACTACTTTGGCTAAGAGCCTGCGCCAAATGGTGTGTGTTTCTGTGTGGGTGAGCGAAGCAGTTGTGACAAAAAAAATAATAACAGCTGGGGCTTTAAAAGTGACCAATCCTGTTTGTCATGTTTCTTTTGCAAACAAATGCTTCGGCGTCAGGTTTCTTCTGCCTTTTTTTGTCTCCCTGGCCATGTTGTGTCTCGAGCACACAACATGGCCAGGGAATATCTGAGGAACCCCCCCCCCCCCCCCCCCCGGGTCTGGATAAGTAGCTCATTTAGCTCAAGGTTAAGTTAGCTCAAGCTTATGTTTGGGTCTCTGCAGGCCGGCTGTCTGTGGAGTGAGAGCAGGAAGAAATGCTGATGGGCCCGTCAACTGTCAGAACGCATCCTGTCAACTGACGGCTGAGAAATAGTGAGGAAAGAATGTGAATCCGTGAGAAACGCCGCATGTGTGACACAGTAGAAGTGTATGTACTTGTTACTGTGTGTGGAAGCATGTAGGGAAGGGGGGGGGGGGTGAGTGGAAGCAAAGGAAGGAGTAGTGGACCAGCTCCTTGGCATGCCAGAGGCACAATGACATTGATCCAGCAGACCTCTCTCCATCGGTCTCCCTGACAGAGGTAACAGGATTGTTCATAAAAATGGAAATTGAGCCATGTTATTCTCATGCGCGCAGGCAGACAATCCAAAAAATAAATGTACCCGCATACGGCTGTGCAGCAACAAAAGGTGTGCAGCTTGACAAAGAAGCTCGTGCATATTTATAGATATAGATATACGTGATCGTCATTGATAAATCATGAACATTATGGCAGCGATTCAGGGGAAAAAGCTATGGTAGTCGGGCGATATTCAAACACTTCCTCCACCAGTGTGACCCTCTGTTGTTCAGGCAAAAAACACTTTAAACAGATGCAGAGCAAATAAACCGAGGCAGCTGGGGGGGGGGGGGGGGGGGGGCTGAAGGAAGTAAAGCCCTTTTCCTGATTAACCGTTTGCTGTCACGTGCATTATGATAACACTTAAAGAGGCGAACATTTCTACAGTGCGTGGGTGGCTGTGGAGGTGGGTGGGGTTGATAATTACTGCAAATATGCCACAACATGCAATCAGCCCTCACACATGCATTGTTTGTTAGCTTCGCAGAGATCTTTGTCAAACGTTTAATTACACACAACCACTGGAGGCTTGTGACAAATGAAGGCTGCACAGACACCGAGTGTGCCGACGCCCTTTCATCATCATTTCAAAAGCGGTGGCAGGCATGGGTTACAGGCCCGCGTTTGTTTCATCACAAAGTTATGGCGGATGATGGCTTTGTTTCTTTGCACAAAAAAAAAACAACCCATCAGAACATGAAAGCATTCAATGCTCTGACTTGTGCTTCACCGTTTCATCAATGTGGACAAACTTAGAAATCATCAATCTCTAAAAATAGCTTGATACTTAATCAATTTAGCTCACCCGCTGTTTGTCTCCATCAGCAATGAAGCAGGCTTAGCTGTGTGGCAGCAGATGCTATTGATTCTTTTTGAAGAGTGGGGGTGGGGAGGCACAGAGGAGGTGAGGCTAATGATGGAAATTTGCAGAATGACTCCATGCTTTTTAGGGAGCTGTGTTAATGGCGGCACCGGTGTGACGAGTTGGACGCGGTGCAACCTTCAGAGAAGCAGGCATTGAGACGCGGCTTCTGTAAGAAATTTGAATGTAGAACTGTGTGTTTAGAAGTTACAATAAAAGTGTTTGATGATTCATATTTAAGAATTCATAATTAGTCATAATCATAAGTGTTTTGGAAATGCATAATTAAGATAAGCATAAAGTGTTTTAGGATTAGTAGCTAGATGGAGAATTTGAGACATGAAGCTTTTGCCAAAAGTGGCAAAGTCGTATCTTTTATATGGAATGTTTGTCATAGAAGGGTTAAACCATAAAAGACAGTCATTGAGTGTATTTAGAATAAGTAAGGGACGGATAGATTTCTAGACAGGTCATGCCCGTGCCAGGGTCCTGCGAGAAGGAGGAGCCAGATGGATTTAGCCAATAGGAACTTTGTGGGATGTTTTTCAACTATGTAAGGCGGGGGAGAAAGAACCACCGGTCTCTTGCTCCGGTTCCACTGTGTGGGTGTGAGCGGGTCATATTCTATGTAACTGTAGATAATATACTTCATTATGCGACTGTTTTAGCCTCAGAAGTATGAAATACTTTTGTTTATAATTGAAACCGACTGACTCTTTGGAAAGGCTGGTCTCCCACAGTTTAAGAGGCTCTCGAACTCAACACTTCAGGCAACACCAGCGGTGATGAGTTGGATACACAAACAGGCTTATAATTGGAGCTGCATATTCAAATCGTGTCTGCGTCTAAACTGAGCATGACGGGGGCACTGGTATTTACTTCACAGTGCTAATGGCATGTACTGTTGTCTGTGTTTGCTTTAATGTGTAAATATTCATGTAGTTAAGAGACGGGGATATCAGCCCAAATTCAGCGGGCTCCACGTGGTTTACAAAAACATAGTATTTGTCCCGACATGATTTTTATTCAGTGGAACACCATATGATACAGAGGTGAGAGGTGTGGCGGCAACCATAAAGATGTCACATCGGTGATTTGGTTCACTTGAATGTCTTATAACTCAATATTATATATCTCACTCAAGTTCATGTCCGTCACAAAATTATTTCTGCTGGACTGGACTGAAAATCACAAATTGATTGAAAGAAGAACTCGATTACGGGGGGAGGGGGGTAATATTCAAACAAAAAATGGCAGACAAAAAAAACTGATATTCTCTAGGATTAAAGTGGTTAATGCAGAGAAAACAGTCACAAATTTGCGGAAAAAAACAACTGAAATAGTGTGAGATCGTAAAGTCGTACATTTACGAGATTAACGTCACAAATTTACAAGACAAATAAAAGAAAAAACAAGGAACCACATGAAAGAAAACGTATGTTTATGTTAAGTATATGTGTCACTCAGAGGCCATCCTTTCCATAAGATCACTACTTCAGGCACAACACATCCAGACAACGGCTACATTTGTGACTCTAATCTTCAGGAATATTCAAGTTTTGCTCGTAAATTTGTGACTTTCTTCTTGAAAATTCACAACGTTAATATTGGAGAATATCCACATTTTGTCTTGTAAATTTACAATTTAATTTCCACCTGAATATTACCGCCCCTCCCCCGGTTCTGTGATTATTATCCTTTACCCACAATGGCCCAAATATGCTGTCGTACTAAACAACGTTTGTGTCACCAACGATTGCACATCCTTTGAATGAATTCATGAATTCACGAAGCTAAAGCCTTTAGTGGTTCATTTAACGCCACCAACTGCTCTAAGTTTCCACTTCTTCAACTACTAACCAAGTTCCCATCGGCCTCAGTCATACTTTGATATGTATGCTAACATACAGTAGCATACTTGCATGACAGCCGTACCGTGTTAACATGCTAACCATAAGTCCCTCCAGCCATGCTATCATGAGCTTAAATACTGATATTGGGATTTCACACTCAAAGTTAAGCAGATAAGTACTGTATGAAATGGAGCTTTAACAATAGCTTCCTTGTGTGTTTGGAAAACAGCTGACATAAGCTGCACTTACGACACACCAGGACCCCCCCCCCCTTCTGTCAATTACAACACAGTCAAGTGAAAATGCAAACCACAGCAAGATAGCTATAATAAAGCTATCATTTTTATGACAGTACAGATGTTTAAGCTTGATTTTACAAATGAAATGTTGAAAACACTCAACCTCTTGTTACTGGTCACACCTATATTTTGTTTGTTCACAAGTGGATCTGCTCTCTGTTGCAAACAATATGGCATCAGTCACTGTTGCTGTTCTATGCGACTGCATCTGTAATGTAATGTGTATATAAAGTGATGTGGAGCTCACTGAAAAGAGAGAAAGCAGCCATCAGCAGGGTTCTGGCCTACAGATCTGCCTGTAAAGTGGGTCAACTATGCTCCTGGAGAGCTTAACAAGCTGCTGGAGGAATAAGGCAGAACACTTGGTAATTAGCAGGAGGAGGAAGGCATGTTTGAGGGAGAGGTGGGTGGGATGCGGCTGGAATGGCAAGATTAAACCACAGGTATTTTAATATCAGGCAGTTTCAGTTTTGCGCTCTGTGCTGTACGCTTTCCCCTTGTTGCAAAGCTGTTTGGTTTGTATTGTATTTTACACTTCCCCGTTAGACTGTATTCATACTGTTCCTTGCATAAACCTTAATGTCCCTTCAGGCATCAATAGAATTGAATGTCCTCCTTCTGTGACGGTTCAGTTCTTGAGTGTCATTTATCCAGAATTTTAAAACTGTGGAGTGATTTCCTTCCACTGCGGTCGCACTGTGTGGTGGATGTGGTATTGTTTCACATTTGCTTTGAAATAATTAGGCCACGAGATGAAGGTGGAAGATTTCACGTATGCAAAGTGCTTCTACTGATTTTGACCTTTTCAGAGAGCGCAGCTGTTTGATGCGAGTGCAGTCTGAGCAGCGAAATGGTTTGAGAGGCAATCGTTTTCATCTGTGCTATGCTAATTCTCTTTTTATTCTCTGAACTGAGGTAAATTCCTTCATCGAAATTGGCTGGTTTCTCCTTCGTTTTTTGGCTCACAGTCAACAGCAGATGACATACTTCTGGTTTAAAAACAGGATCGAAGACTTTAATTATGATGAATGATTATAATCAGTTCTTTTCCGGTTTGGCTGGATGCTAGCGGCCAAATAAAACCACAACAAAGGGAAAAAAAACACTAATATGGAGACCGATTTATGGGACTCTTAGTGATAGCCTGTCCAACCGTACAGCAAAAACATTTGAGCAAATGAAAAGCTTCCTCTTACCGGTACTCATTTATAATCACTGACAGAAAGAAAACAGAGATAAAAGTCTAGTTGACAAACATTACATGAAGTGATTTCTTCTCCGTTATAAAATCGAATGGTGTTGTTGGGGTGCATCCGTTCCCAGCCGTCAGTAATCTGTCGATTTCCACAGCGGAGGGAGAAGGATCCAGTCCTAACACCACTGTAAGCCGCAGTGAGAGGAGGAAGTCACTGTTCCTTCCATCCTCCCTTCTTTGAGCCCACTGCCTCTGTTGCTGCTGAGTCAATTCAAGATAAGTCACCGACTCCCTCTTTACGGCTTCCCGGGGGGCTTATTTGCCTTCACGATCATCAAGCGCTGTATAGATTATGGGTTTGCTACAGAACCCAACCAACCAGAGGTCATGTGTGTAAAAGAGCTGCAACGATTGGTTGATAAATCGATCGGTTGGTCGATAGAAAATGAATTGGCCACTATTTTGATAACTGGTTAATTGTTTAAGTCAAATGGTAAGAAAAATCTTTAATTTTAGACGCGTGTTGTGGACGAAATAAATATTCAATGAAGTCACTGTGGGCTCTAGGATATTGTGATGGGCATTTTTCAATGTCTGCTAATGCTTTAAATAACAAAGCACTAATCCAGAAAATAGTCTGCAGATTCATTTTTAAGATCAATTAGAGACTAGCAGTTGATACAGGTTCAAGCACGTATCTTTGTTTCATTGTATTTCAGTGTGGAAGAGCAAGGTCTTTCATCATATTGGAAACATTGATCTAAAGACTGGAACAGACGGCATCCTATCTTCTAATTTTCTCTGTCTCTTTGCCGAGGCTCCAGTACCGGAACCCCAGGGGAGCAGGAAATCCTTTTCAAGTGGTTTGCTATTCAGCATACAGATTTCACAATTAAAGCGGTGCTGAAGAAGAAGAAGAAGAAAAAAAAAGACTAATATTAAGTGGCCAGTGGCTGCTAGTGAGAGCTCGACAAATGCAGTCTTTATAAGGCTTGAATTATCACTTCTGGTGTTTCTCTCTTGTTGCTGCTTGGTGTTCCAAAAATAATGTAGAATACCGTATGTTTGACAGCTGGCTAACTCTGTAAGCCCGCTCAATGAAACTGACCCGAGGGTCAGAATGATTTTCCGAGTCCGATCAGCTGTTTTGGAGCGGTTATGGTTCGAATCACGGCCGAGCCAAACCGCCTCTGACCTTTGCAACAATCGCGTAATGTGCTGTTGGCAGTGTTGTGGCTATCACTGTGCTGTCTGACAAAACAAGCAGAGGAAACATGAATAAAGCATCAGGAAATAAACAATGAATACAAAATAAATCACCACAGGGAGTAATGTTGTTGTACATATTCTCAACGAGTCTTTAAAAATGAAAGTTCAATCCTAAAATAAGATTGAAAGCCACATTAGACAATAATAAATAACGATTATTGAGCTTAATAGATCAACTGTTTATCATTTGGTCTATAAAGCTTCAGAAAACTGTGAAAATATCCATTTCAATAGCTGAGTGCCGAATGCAACATCATCAAATGTTTTGTTTTGTCCAACAAACAGTCCAAAATCAAATGAAAAGTATTTGATTAACTGTAAAGTAAGACCAAGAAAATTAGTTCATTCTTACATTGGAGCGTCTGGAACCATCTCTAGATCAGCTGATCGATCAATCAATCAACTGATTGTTGCAGCTCTACCTCCAACTGTTTGAGGAGACACAATGCATATAGGGAATATACGGCAGTCATCTTCTTGTAATTCTATGAGGTACACCGTGGAAAAAAGATAAATAAATGCCAAAGCAACAAATACTTAATTAAGGGCAAATACGCTAAATCTTACACACTTGTCCAACAACCAACTGACATTTTTTTCTCAATAACTAAATGAATTCCCAGCACTGACCTGTTGCAATCCAATTTAAGACAATTATTAAAATTCATGGATGTGAAGCGTGTCGGGTTCAGAGGACAGAAAGTGATTTTCTTGGGAGGCTCCTCGCGTCTCTACACTTCCTGGAGCTGTTTTTCATCCCTTGTAATATTCTCGAGCATCGCCCAAGAGGAATTATGTGTTGGACCATGAAAAAGAGATGTGCTCTGCACACAGTGTCGGGCATTCTTCGTCATTTATCTGGTGACCACACGCAGTAAAGCATCCTCCTGTAATCTACATTTCACATCAGACAGGTTTGTGTGTTGTTTGCTCAGACAGTGCATATGGCAACACAGGGGTAACCTCGTCACTTACAGCTTGTAGCCTTCACGAACACTGAAACTGAATTTCAAACGGTCGTATACAGACATGTACAGACATGAAATCTGACCTCTGCATTTGACCCATCCTAAGTATTTGGGAGCAGTGTCCCTGGCTCTGTGAGCTCTTCACGTATTTGTGCACCTTCACATCACTGAAACGTATCATTTCATGCCATTATTTCAACATGTTTGAAAACACATGCGTGTCTGACAGCTAAAGACAAACTGAAACAGACCCTGCGTTCACTACATACAGAGTAATTAATAATAAGGAATTAATAAGAGTAATTAAGGATGTGTGACACGCCACAGGAAACGGCAAAACTGATTTAGATCAAGCTGAGCGAGTCTGAAAGAGGCTTATCGTCTAGAATAACCATATGCCAGTTGAATCAAAATCTTTTTATTCCTTAACAAAAGGATAAGCATAATCCTTCTCATGCACACAAGTCATGTACATACACAAATACTCTTATGGCTACCGCTAAAACAAACTTATACATGTTCCAGTTCATCCAATTCTCAGGCAACCCATCCACATCCCTCCATCTTTCCCTTTAAGCCCAGGACTACAAACAAAGACTTTCCAGTCTGTCAAGAGGGAGCCCCGACAGGGTGCAGGACGGCTTCTCCACTAATTGATACAATTCAATTGCTCAAAATCAAAATAGACATTAGGAAGAAACAAAGACAATCTAGACATTGCTCTGAATAAATTAAAAGAATAACAAAACACCAGGGACGGTCTGCCGGCTGAGTGCAATAAGGTCTTCAGAGATGATCTGATCGCGGTACTCTTCCAGTCCTTTAATTGGACACTTGAGAAAACATCTTTTCCAGTTTAATGAAGGGAAGTGATAATTACAGTGTTAACACAAAATGGGCAAAAATGTCATGTTATGTGTCTAATGTAGACTAAATCATATTCTAAATATTCTTTTTTTCTTTGATCTAGATTACCCAGATTGAGACCTCATTCATGATGGTCATTGTATGGGGATGCCAAATTGCTTTTCACATGTTCTCTTCATATTTAGGAATAATAAATAAAATGCTCTATTCACCAGTTTGAAAAGCTTTTGTCTGTATTGTAAATATCTGATTGGGTTTTAAAAAAGATTTGAATTTCCTGGAAACTCAATTAGAAGCATCAAAAGGAATATATTCAGCCACTACTGCCAGAACTCAAATAAATTCAGATTTTGGAAAAATGTACCAATCAGTGGTACTCTGTCACCAACGCCCTTTTGCTCTTTATGTATAACTTCAGTCATATAGGAGAAAATGAAGGGAATGATCATCAATAACATACATTTAAAGCTCACACTGTATGCTGATGATATCATATTACATGTTTGTAACCACATATCTGCAATATCTGAAAGGTAGAACACAAAACCTCTCATTTCTCTCTCTTTACAGTAAATACCCAGTTTGAATTGTATGGATTGCAGTTTTAAACTTTGTACATAATATTGATGTTATTATATAATCTATCAAAATGTTTCAACACTGTAAACTTGCCAGATAAGAGAGATGATCCCAGTTAAGATTGGTGTCATCTTAGTGTTGCTTTTCAGTCCCAAAGTCAGATCATTTCGGGGTTGTGAAGTCATTTTACGATTTGATGCATTGATGAAGGCAACATAAAATGTTTGGGAAATAAAAGCATGGACCAGAGTTGTGAGAGAAGATTAGACGCCAATCACAACTCCGGCATTTCTTATCTAAAGTAAAGCAGCTTGGTGAAAGAATCTTTTAAAATCTCGTCTTAAAAAGTTTTCTTTAATAAGAAAGCATGAATGTGTATTTTACAATCCAAGAGTTGGGCTACATCCACACTACTTGCATTACACCTCGAGTCCACACCACTCCGGAGTTCAAGAGCACCGTAGGGAAGTTTGAACACTCCGGGGGTTGTGTGGACAGGCTGGACAGGATGACTCAGACACCCTTGTTCACTACCTTGTTAATTCCACATGGATAACGGATTACAGGCGTTGCTGATCTTGCTGTCTATAGTAGCAGCTGTTGTGCAGTTACATTCCACATTTTATAATGCTCCCACTGCCTATGCGGAGGAAGCAAGCGGTTATTGGAGCGGGTGACGTACACAAAAAGGAGGAAATTTGTCCGTTACCGTATATAGAGGAAGCTTATATCGGAGAATCTTAAGTTTCAAGCCCCACCTTTTGTACTATAATATTTATAATACTTATATAATACGTATTTTCTGTAACTGAGCAACCAATCTACTTCCCGTTTACACCGGCACCCGCATGCCCCGTGTGCGTGAATAGTCATGAACGGAAATCATTTCAATAACGATGCTGCACAGAGTGGCCGGAGAGTTCTAAACGGAAAGGTATTAGTGTGGATAAAGCCTGAGTGTGGTGCTTCAGTGATTCATTAAGCGTGCTTTCACATTTGTTTCCTAGCGGTTCGGCACTAATCAGCTATTTGTAACCTGGTGGGAGGGCAATACAAGAGGGATTGAAAATGTTTACTGAGTTGGCAACATTTCATTGGCAAATCACAATTCTAAGTAGGAACAAAGGTTCAAAGAGTGTAGTTAAGCTCGTATGCATGCGTGTATTTAACTTTCAAAGAAACGAGGCTGGCATGAAACCAACTGTAAACAGAGCGGGTTTGAAATGCTTCACAGGAAAAAAAAAACACACATCTGTAGAACAACAAAAGAAACACCTCGTTGTACACATCCGAGAGCTGGAATGTGCAGCGTATTGCTAAAGTTGGATATTTTGTGTCTGTTCAGCAAGCACACAGCCAGCTCTGTAGAGCGAGCAGCTTACAGTTGCTCAATAATCCATTTACTTGCCTCTGCTACTGGCGTGACTCTAATGTTAATCACATGGGCAGTGGAGAGATAAGTATGGAGCAGCGAGCTGAAAGCTGCCTGGTGGTGACATGGCTTGAAATCAAGTAATGGGTCCTTACTTGTTGCCTCAATCAAGAATCATCTGGTTATATCTACAGTGGTGGGAAAAGGAAAGTTGAGGGCAAGCTTGGATTCACAGCTCCCACTTAACATTTTTTCCTAGAAATGTCAAATGGAAACACAGAGCTCCTAAATTCGATTATGGACTGATCGAACCGTGTGCTGTTAGAGCTCGTCTCTCCAGTCATGTTGACCAGAGATAAGGTGCCAGCACATATTTATGGTGCATTTGACAATAACTCTGTAGCATTTCTGTTTTTAACTTTTGTATGAAGCCTGGAGAGGAAATACTGTCGACAGAAAAGGAATACCTCCATCAACAACCATTTCTCAGTGTTCGGTTTTGTATGAATGAACACATCTCATTTCAAAATGGTGACTACTTTAAACAGAATCCACATGCTTTGAGTTCTGCTCATGAGATCTCATAACATTTACACTGCGAAACGGCATGTGCAATGATGTGGCCACTCTCCATTTGAATCGTCCGTATGCCACAGTGGTCATATTACCATATCTCCATCTTTACAGGCAGCTTCTTTGCCCCTACAAACCATTACTTGCTGCCTCGCCTCATTAGCATTGCAAATAAGACCTAAAGCAAGAGCAGTGATGGCAGCAGCAGCAGAGGAAATAGGACAGAATTAACAAATTATGTAAGAGGCGTGGAAAGAAGGGAAGGAACAGAGTGTAGCAACAAGGAGGTGGGTGATGAGGAGGAGGTGTCAAGTGCATATTACAAATCGGATTTTACCTTAAAGCTGACATTCTTAGATGGCATCCATTTCTATTCGTACCTTACCTCACGGAGATCTCTGTGCAGGGCCCTGTTTGTGATTACAGAGTTTTCCATCCTATTGTAACGTGTACAAGTTATTGAACAGTAGCTTCTCCTTCAAGCTCAAACGTTACTGCTGATCAAGAAAAAAAATGGCATGAAAACATCCAAATTCTCCAAAAACATATGACAAATTCCTATATTATGTATCATTTAAGAAGTTATGGCAGTCAAAGTTCTCACCAGAAACTATCTGATTAATTACCAGTTCTCATATCAAGTTGAAATGTTGATTATGTGTTTTGAGTGTAATGTGTTTTGAAAGCTTTTCACTTAAAAAGGGTCATTAAGATGTGCTTTTGATGGCTGACTTAATGGTGCTTATCTAAACCTTCCTGATCAGTCGTGTCATTCCTATTCCGTAGTCAAGCTTAAAGTGTTGTTCAGCATCATTACTTAAAGAAGTATTTGGTTTAATAGCTAAGGACATTTAACTACTGTAAACTGCACTTTTCAGACTTGCCTGATGTCAGCTGCTTCTAAAGAGAGTAAAAGTTGTATTTGAAAGTGAACATGAAGGTGAGCACAAACTGTCCTGCCGTACCACACCACTGCACCTGTGCACACAAAGGGAAAGTAACAAGTTCTTAAAAGACGAGTTTGACATTTTGTTAAATATTCACTTTTTTTTTTGCAGAAACTTCGAGTCGGGAGTCCATTAGCTTAGCTTAGCATAAACACTGGAAGCAGAGGGAAACCGCTAGCTTGGCAGTTTTCATATTTTGTTTTATTCAATAAACTAGATACAACATTTTAAATAAGTGAGCTTTAGAACTGATTCTAGAGAGCTTGGCTGTTTCATCACGCTTTTAAATAAGTGGCGACTGGGCAATATGGCCAAAATCTTCTACCACAAAACAGGTCACTTCATATCTTGATGACGACATATATCACGATGTGTTTTCTTGTAGCTCAATAAATAAATGATCTATATGAAATAACCGTAAGGTAAAGCCTATTTTTGTGTGAACTAAATACTTGACAACTGAGGAAAAAAATGAATTATAATTCCCAGCTATACACCGACTATGTTAAAATAGATTGAACTACACTGGGGCATTCCCATAAGCAGAATATTCATCAATTCAGATTCTTCATACTGTATGTGCTTGCTATTATCAATTTGAACAACATAATTGTGTATTATGCTATCTTGATATATGATTTCATCAGGATATGATTCCGTTGAAATTGAATTGTCGCCCAGCCCTAATTGACGACGAGACTATTCCCATAACCGATAAGAATGATGGCCAAATCTACAAAAATCTGACGTTTGTTTGTGAATAAAACAAACACACACAAAGAATCCATTCGCTCTTTTACGTTTTTTAAATTGGTGGCTATTCCAATCAGAGCACTCTTGAGTTGCAATCCCGAAAGAGCTCTACTACAGGGGAGCAATGCTGGCAGAACTGAACGAGTGCACGTATCAGTGGGTAATGGACTCTGAGAAGCGCTGTAATGAAACGCTACAGAGAAAGAAGCCAGAAGGAAGGAAAGGGCAGGCCGCGGTGGAAGTGCCACTACTCATCTGGTAAAGTCAAGGTCAGGACCCCGTGCGGTCTCATGGTATTTCTGTTCCGCTCTTAAAGAAATGGCCGCAGAGTCGGCCTGATGTTGCAGCGCGTTGGCCAGACTCAAACTGATTGCCCTTTATTCCACCGACAGAAAGCTAAAACGTATTAAAAACGCAACCATTTACAACAACTACAGCCGTGCATGGGCGCATGAAAGAAACCCATCCCTGTCCTCTTTTCTGCTCGGTAACTGGAAATCCTTTCGTAATGTAGTCCTTTAAACAAGCCGGGAATAAAGTACCGGTAACAATGGTTTCAAATGCCGGTAAATATTGGTCCTTTTTGTTTTTGTGGCTGAACTTAATTGCTTGTGACATGCAATGAAACAGGGGTCCTCTCTGAATCAGTCTGCCAATTATGTGGGGCGTACGCCGGTCTGGTTTGTGTGGTGCGCCCGCTTTAAGGCGGACGCCTCCCCTCACACAGTGGGGGCTGGCTCAACTTGGGACGCGTCGTCGTTGCGGCTGCAGGTCTGCTCAACACTCAGTGGGGGTAACACAAGGAGCCCTATAGTGCGGTAATGCAATATTCATGGTGGGGTGTGAGCGCAGCAGTTAAACACAGCAGAGTTGTTCAGAAGACCTTCCAACCCTTCTATCAGGGAGCAGCTGCTGCTGCTTGGGCCACAGCCGATATCCTCTTGCTCGAGCATTGTCTCTTTCTTTTCTCGCCGCCGCCGCCCCCCCCCCCCCCCCCCCCCCGCTCCCTCTCCAATGATCCGCACCCAACCATTAATTTTTAATCACAACTTAAATGGCTGCCTTGGCTGCGGCTGTGGGGGCAGCAAGTCAAGGGCTCTTGCCTCTGGTTACAAAGTAGGAAATAAATTTGAAGAGATCAAGCTAAACATACAGCGAGGGAAGAGGGCTGACTCGGGAGAAATGTACTGAGAGGAAAGAAATATCAACTTGCTGCCGCCATTACAGCTTAATTAGAATTTCGACACTTTCATCTCGGAATTCCGTTGCAACAGGAAATTGAGATCAAATTAAGATAGAGAATCGGATTTTTCTGGTTCCTTTTTTGGAGGCCTTGGGAATATAAGAAAGGGAAGAATGACTGGATTTAGAGTATAAGAGGTAGATGCTTAGCGAGTCAAGCTGCAGACAAAGGCTGAGCTTAACGAGAGTGATTTTATTTTGGCAAAAATGTCAATAATTCACTGGTTCCAGTTCATACATTTCTTTGTCATATTTGATATTAGAATGTATATTTTGAGGTTTTAAGCTTTTAAACCCTATTCCTACGGGATTTTTATTACCAGGGGACCTCACGTGATTTAGAAAGAACCCCCCACTTCTGTTGGGTGCAGCGCATTCGCAGGGGAAAAGTGAAGTCTACGTATTTTACTCAAATGTACTGACATTATCCCCCAGGTATGATGTAAAGGCTCTAACATCCACTTATATCAAAAGTATTATATTATAAACGTCATCTTATCATATAGGCCAATTCATTAAGATTAAGATCACAGACGACCTCCGCAATTATTACAAACTACTAGACGGCCCCAAGTAACACTAGTCCCGCGCAACAGGGGCTCGAGTCTGACAAAACAAGCAATTTGAGAACTTCAACTGAAGATAAAATAACTGTCGCGGCACCAACTGACGTCACATTTCTTCCAAACCAGCAGAATACTAAGAGTGTAAGAAATACAGCTCACAGCGGGAGTAAATGAAAAGATGAAGCACTTATTCATGTAGAACAAGCTTGTGTGGATGTTGTCAGTGAGGAGGTGGCAGCACTCAGGTTTTCCCCCTGCATTATTTATTTTCCGTATTGGGGTGGTCTGACCCACTCTTGTAATGAGAACGAGAGTCACGGTCTGTTTGGAGTCCCGTGGTAACGCCGTGCGACCGTGTCCCCGGATCACTGCTCAACCACACAGGCCTCTACACAGCCAGTGTTTGCTCAGACTTCACTTGGACTGTAAAAGTCAAGCCTTGTTGACACATCTGTGCCGTCTCTCCCCGGGGCTAATGGCTATTACATCTGTCTGCTTCCTTTCAGAGGGAGAGGAAAACTACAAGAATCAAATGTTCTTTAGAAAACCGGCAAAGTGAAAACACCGACAGCTGATGGAAAGCTGACAGGCTCCTCTGAGGGGTACTACCACTGTTGATCTTTCTCACAAGTGCAGTGAGGCGATAACATTGGTTGAGACGTGTTTTGAGAGAAACGTTGATGGCCTTGTGGCGGCGTGTCAGTGTTTATACCTTTCACAGGTCGCTCTTTACATTACTAAGTAATGTCCTATTAGTCTGAAGTGTGCAGGACGTAAACATCATTTTCAACTGAGTTACTTTTCACAGCTACAAAACTGCTGCAGAGCACACTGAAACATGTTATATGTGTATTGTATGTGAATTTATAAAGAACATTATGCAGTTCATTGATTACAAATATGATATACTGGCACGCCATTTAACTGAAAGGCCCTTTGGACCCCTGTTGCATGCCGTACCCTTCTCTCGACTCCATTTCTGCACTGTCCTCGTGTTATGGCCAAAGGACCAAATCTAAAACAAGGAATTAGAGCCATCAAAGCCCATCTTCAGTGAGCTTGGGCCAAAGTTCTGTCTAACATCGAGGCAAACTCCCTTCACTTTAACCAGCAGGTGGCTGGCGAGACACGGGAACTTGGCTTTGAGGGTTTTTAGCATTTATTCGCTGACAAAAAGCCCAAACTTTACACACACTGCACTGCTACATCCACTGATAACTTTATAAACTCACCGTCACACGCTCATTCTCTCTTTGTGTCCATGAAATTGGATCACTACGAGATTATTACTTTAACTGGCTAATCATTTACTCTGTAAAATGTCTATTGAAACACATTAAAATGTTCCTGAGTTCAAGGGGACATCTTCAGATGTCTTGTTTTGTTTGACCAGCTGTCCAAAACTCAACGATATCTAAAATTGACTGTCAAATTAAACCAAGAAAAAATGAAAATCCTTATATTCAAGAAGTTGCCACAACAGAATCTTCTGTTTGACTTTCTTAAACTTGATTATGATTATATAAATAATGTTCTGTTGATCTTCTAATCGATGTTTGACGGTGATTGAGAAACACTGAGGTGACATAGTTTGTAATAACGTGATAGAAGTTACGTAGGTTTATGTGTGTATTACGGCAACAATTATTTCAAAAAGGAAAAACAACAACAAAAATTGCTTATGTTGTGTTTTTTTGGTGAAGAAAGAGCAACGTCTGATTTCTTTCAAAGTAAAAATAATAATCTCATTCATCATGGTATACGAGGAACTCACTATTATGTTACATTTCAGACTTTGGTGCGAAATTCACTTTTCATTTGGGCGGAAAAACATCCACCGAGACTTTTTAACCGCATTAAGTGACTCATTGGCCGTGTCTAGTTTAACATCCTCACCTCCGTCATCTTCTTGAACTGTGCAAATAATCCACGTATTGATCCTCGATTCTTAACCCGACAAATTAACAAAGTCAAGGGAGCAGGTCAACTGCATCCATGCTCGCTAGCAGACCTCTCCCATTCAGTCCCCCCCCCCCCCCCCCCCCCCCACACACACACACACACACACACACACACACACACACACACACACACACACACACACACACACACACACACACACACACACACACACACACACACACACACACACACACGCACGAGTAATCTCTCACAAATCAAGAACATCGATCACATTGCAAAGCACATCTGTCTGCATCCCCCCCCCCTTCTCAGTGCCGATCCAGATTGATTACTCTGACAGGCTCAGGACGGAGACAAAGACCGAGGGGGAGAAACGATGGACAATACAGGGAAGACAAAAGAAAATGTGGGAATGAAACCAGAAAGCTAACCAACATAAGGGTCCAGTCACAGAAGAGACAGATTTGTGATTACTTATGTATTTACAATGCACCCAAAAGATGAAGTGAAGCCAGTGTGAGTGCTGTTTTGTGCCTCTAACGTCATGTACACTGACCCATATAATGTGAGAATATGAGACCACAGAAGAAACTGACGCGTTTGCTGCTTTGAGAGGAGATGAGCAGCGTTCAAACCCAGGATCAGAATGAATGCTGTGCACTTCATAAGCCTGAGGTAAGAATGAAAACAGATACTTATGATGGGCCCAAGCCTGCACGGGGAAAATAGGTTTTGAGGTTTTTTTTCCTTTCCAGTAAAAAAAAAGAAATAATAAAATGAAGATCACTTGTACCGCGGAAATAATTTGGTTGGAAAGCCCATGTTTTTTAAATCCACAGCGCTGAGTGCATGAAACGGGCATTACTCTCCTTGCTACACTTTCATCCGGAAGACTAAATCAATTTGAACCTCAGGAGTATAACCCTCACAGGCATCACGAGAAAAACTGGGTTGTACAACAATGCAGTAACATCTATATCCATAACAAAAGCCACAGTAAGCTTCCCACACATCTATAGTATAACTGAATGCATTCAACACACAGAGACGGCTATCCGTTTAAACCAGAGCAGCATGCAGACACGTACATACGAAGCCCTGTGACACTCTATAATTGCATTACATTAAATAACAAGTCAACAGAATCTGCAGAAAGCGTTGCCAGTCATGCAGAAAACATGACACTGAAGAAAGCACTGGCACGTCAAATGCTGATTGATATGGATTTTGTAATGGTGACTGATAAAGGTAACAATGCTGAGTTGAGATAAGGAAAGACAAATCTATTGCTACAACAAAGAGCAATATCTTTACACAGGCTTTTCACCCCTTGCTGAGACGGAAAAACCAAAGGTTTCATTACAGAGGGCAGCTGATAAAACCTCTGGGCTCAAGTGCAATCAAATACTGCACAAAGCTCTCCGGCAAAGCACGTCTCTGTCAAGGCTCCACGGTACGAAAACAATGTTATTTCAATGATATTAACGAAATTTGATCTACAGCAAAATGCACAAAGATAAGCTTAGGATACAGCACTTAAGCCAGATTGTTCTTATTCATGTAAGTGCAGTAAGATTAACACGAGGATACAGAAAAAATATGTCCAATCTCGTGAATCTTGCAACGTTTAGAGATCCTTGAACCAAACCTTAGACATGCACCTGGATTGTTATCGGCACAATAACTAATACTTTATTGTAACCTGTTACGCTGTTAAGATAGCCTGATAACGCCATAACCTCCATGACAAAGGTAACAATTAATTCTTTCATAACAGCCTTTTTTGTGATTATTCTGTAAATAATGGAAAAGTGTTGGTTGTTTTCTACTAAAGCTGTGGTTGGGGTGAAAGTGGGGGACTGTTTTGACATGTTGGTGACCGGATTTAGTCCAAAATAGAATTTTCTGATCGATTTCAGAAGATTTACACACACGGCCCCGTGAACCGACACATAGAAGGGTGTTGGTGGGTAACTGCAGGTCGCAAAGGCTCACAGAGAAGCCAATGTGCACGCCTCCCAAATCCCAACAACGCCCGCAGCGCCAAGCAAGCTGATCGTACGCACAAGTGTAAAAGAAAAAGACAAGAAAACTGCTCCAAACACCCCTCGTGCACATCCTCCCGCATGCAGCCCGGAGAAGCATGTTCCAGCCTGTCTGCATGTATACGGATGTGCTCACTCGATATTCTGCAGGGAGTCACACAAAGTCATACATTTTAGGCTGCACAGACCCTCGCAGACACAGGTAGATAATAAAATGTACGCAGCCACATTCAGAATGGATAATTTGGGCTTTAGAAAGTACAGCAGTCAAAAATAGGGATACAGTGCATTCCTTTCCGTTTTGAAAAATACCATTTTCATAACAATACGTCAAAATACTCTTTGTTACAGACTAATTTAGTTTCCAGTGAATGCAATTCAGCATGCAGGAGTGTTGCCAGTGAATCTGTAAGGACAAGCACTTCTAGTCTGGCAAAGTTTATTGCTTGGGGCTCCCTCTCGCTCCCATGCCTGTGTGCTCTGGTCTCTGCTCGACAGCTCAGCTCTCTCCTCTCTGCTCTCCTCTCCCCATTAACCGGCTGACAGATCAGTAATAAACACAGCCTGTCACCTTCAAGGCCTGCCTCTCATTTACTAGAGAACACATGAAACCCCGCTCTCTTGTTCCCTCGCTATCCATCTCTCTTCCCTCCATCCGCCGAGCTCATTGGAGCCGAAACCTGATTTTTTTTTTGGCCCCAGCCGCCTCCGAGGCAGAAAATTCTCCTCCGCACCCAGATAGTCCTGGAAAAAAAGGCATGAATATTCAATGAAAAAGCCATGAATAAATAATCAAAAAAAGGACTTCCGTCGCTCTAACCTCTTTCTGTCTCCCAGCAGCGGACGACAGAAGAAGAGCGCAGGGGAGAAATAGAGGGGACGGAGAAAAAACTAAATCACGACCACCTCAGGAGAGAAGGTGGACGTTTGTTAGGTAATTGGCTCGCTCTATTTGCAATCCCATGGCGCTTCAATTTCACACATAAAACAAAGAGGTAATCACAAGGCAACAGTGCAGCCGATGGTTCGTGGAGCAAAATTCAACTGCAATATTTTCACTGTGAATATATTGCGTTATTTCCATATGTGGTGCAACCTGAGGGATAAAAGCCATACATATTGCAACAGCTCTATAATGTACGCGCAGAAGATGCAAATGATATTGAACAGAGAGCTGGTAAGGCGGCGTGTACAAGGGATATGATGTTGAATGCATGAGAAACAAATAAAGAGAATCAGTTATATGCGATGTATACTCACTAGTCCCTTGGCATGTGGCTCTTACTCAGGAACAAGTAAATATAGATTATTTTGCTTCAAGCAATTCCCATAAGGGTGCTGAATATGTATTGTACTAGAAATTCAGTGGCCTGCATTCTTTAAACAGAGCACATTGAGACAAATCACGAGACGTCATGCAGTCTAGTGCATGCATGCTAGTGTTGCTGCTGTGTTACATGCGTTTGAGTGTGTTAGTGTTACATACATATTCTGTAAATGACAGCACCCATTGTCATGCACTAATCATGACCGTGATGAGTTAAGTTAATTGAAGAATTCGAGCCGTAGAATAGTAGTTATGAAACCCGACCCTTTTTTATAATATTTATGGCAGCCATTCTCTAATTACTGCTCTAGAAGGCATTTTTCATCGTTCGTGGCGGAGTCCGCCAGTCCAAGTCCAAATTGTCTTCACATGCACGAGGGAAATGAGTTGTGCATGTGATCTAGCTTTACTGTATTAATTCTGACTCAATGATGTCAGTCTTACTGCCTGCTGTTGACTCTGCTAACACCACATCACAGCTTTAGTAAGTCACTGATAATTCAAACCCAACACTTCCTACTGCTGTTGCTTCACATTAAGAGCACTCAATGTCATCAGATACACTAGTGGATTGCATTTCTGACGAAGCAGCTGCTCAAGGAGTCATTTGCTGCTGGTGTTGAACTGCACTTGCTGTTACCACCAGTAACCACAGGTACCGCCATATCAACCAGGACTTGAGTCTTAAGGATCCTCACTTTGAGGCCATTAATGGCTATTAGAGACGGCGAGAACATTTCACGTCCACAATTGTCTCACGATGATGAACACCGACCAGACTGCAAACTGACTGAGCTCACAAGACAGGAGCAATTATGGCTTAATTTTGTTGTGGTTTTCATCCAAAATAAAAGAGATACCGAAGGAGAGGAGAGAAATTAACAACGTCCTCCAGTTTGACGGTGGTAAATTGGAGCAATTGGTCTGTAATTACCCGGCCCATTGTTTTCACCGAGCTCTATAATATACTACTAACAGCATGCACTTAAAGCAATTTGTTTTTGCCTGTGACAGCAACAAAAAAACAAAACAAAAAACACCTTTATTTGGAGAACATCATTATATTGCTGAAATGATTAATTATGAAAATGAAACCCAAAATAAGACAGAGTTGGCTGTTGAGGCTGTCCATCTGTAATAGAAAGAGAAACTCCATTTCCCATGTTATCTAATACTATCCAACATATCAAGAGTACATGTACTTCCATGCTCAACAACTAAACATAGCATTACTTCTACTGGAAGAGCACAATTGTTCAGATAATTACAAATGATGATGTACATTGCATGTTCAAACACTCTGCTGTACATGAGAAAATAGAATCAGAAGAAATGGAGGAAATGCTGTTGGCGCTGTGGGCGTAAAGACTTTGTCGACCTCGAGGTCCTTTGAAACGACTCTGGTCTCCGGTGATTCTGAGATAATCTATATGCCAATGACTTCCGCTGGTAGAGATAAAAAGATCTCATCATGACCTGGAGCGGAATTTCTCATCTTAGTAATAATACCCACGACTTCCCTCCCCCGTAGTTGGATAAAGCCTTCAGCAAAAAAAAAGAGCTCTTTTGTATCTGCTGGAGAGCCATCAGAGTGACTAATCTTTACAGAAAAAAGATAAGCCAGTCCTCACAAAGCACTCACTGAATTCATATGTAATATCACAAGAGTTAGACGCGCTGCAGCAGGCTGAGCGAAGAGCTTAGAACGACCTTTTCTGCTTTAAAAGCTGTTGAAGGACATTCTGTTTTGTTTCTATAAAGGCTGAATCTTTACAGAACAAATGCACACTAAAAGGGCAGAATTCTTTTCTTTTTTTTTTTTTTTAATCGCGATAACATTTTCTCCCGTATCTACGAGTACTACTTTGAAGCCTGCTAAATTATCCCAAGACGGAACAAAAGGCATCAGATGCCTTGAGCTTATCGACCACATTTTGAACACTTGAACTGTTGCTCTTCTTTGACTAATTCAGTGCTTTACTCCGTTGTATATGGGAGTACTTGTACAAGAGATTTGCACGTTCTTTTTCCTTGCCGGCCGAGCGCTCTTTAAACAAGGCTTAAAGCCATTTGATTCACTCACGGAACATTACTCTGGGTATCCACCCTTCATGCTCGGGAGCAATAGGATTTGAATTCTTCGGAGGCAGCATAAGAGGAAGGTCAAACATAATTCTCAGGTTACCTCACGCTTTGTTCTGCAGAACAGCAGAGAGGGAGAGCGGCTTCAGGCTCGTTCAGCAGCGACGGTCGAAGCATGATGTCGACCAATTTAGGTTGAGATGGACAGCGATTCAAAGTTCTAGAAAATTCAATGTTACGCCTCGATAAATTCGGTTAAAGGGGATGGAACCGTCATGGCTTATGTAGGAAACTCCCCACCTCACCAAAAGGAGTTCATCACACGTTGAATTGATCACAACATAATCGGAGCTCAGATCTCCGCCAGACGACTGGATCGTGTTCAGATTCTAGTCATTCAAATCAAACGTGTTTGGTGGCTCATTGTGATGCCTCCCACTGGTTTGAGGTTCGGCGTGAGGCCAAGAGGTTTGACTCATGAATCCCTGCATGCTACAAGATAATCAACTGCCCACTGTAACCATGGCAAACTAATGTTGGTTGAAAATCTGTTGTGGCCTGAGGAGGGTAATCATATTTTACATAAATTAATGCGTTTGTACCGTTAAGATCAGCTGAAAAGGTCCAGTCAGTTTGGCACTTTCACTAGAAATGTAAAACGATTCATTGAAAATAAATAGAAATGATATCTTTGGGTGGAGAGCAAGTTTGGTTTGGCATTTTGTATTAGACCTCACGGACACAAACTGATAAAAAATGTTTTAGTGGTGTATGATTTGTCTTTCACTTTTACCGTGTGGCTGTGTACACACTCGCTGTGAGTCATACGGAGGAAGTCCGCTTATTAAACACGTACGGCAAGTGAAGGCTAGCTATAAGGAGGAGAAAGGGGATTCATGTCAGAGAGCCAAATAGCTTTCAACACATCCAGACTGACCTTCAGCTCACACAGAAGAGCGCACACACACATCGATACAAATGTTCACAGGATGTGACCATAAACCATAATGCATATCCCTTATTACAGGGAGTGAGCCTTGGCTGCATGCCATTTTAAATGTCACAGACTCCACAGGGTAATAACTGATCAACCTGCGTCGAGCACAGCCCGACATATTATCTACAAAGCCAACTGTAAAACTGTCCGGAGAGAGAGAGAGAGAGAGAGAGTCAGCAACACTTTATTTGATAATTGCCAAATGCTTCCAATAATGTTCATCCATACGTGGGTGTGCCTGCTTCCACGCTGTAATATGCAATATCACCACACTAAAGCAAAGAACTGCCGACGCTACGAGAAACAACGCGGCAGACGGCAGCATCACGCAGCTCTCAGCTCATTTCTTTGGCTCGCCAGTCAGACAAAATAAAACATTCCCATTCATGTCACAAAAAAAACTAAAACGCCAGCAGTTGCAAATTACAAGCACACAGAAGAGCCAAGATAAAAAGACAAACCTCAAATAAATGACCTCAAAAATGCTTTTCGTCACTGATGGCAAACAGATTAGCGATGAATGAAATCAAAGTAATACTGGCTTTAATGGATGGGGATTATAGCAGTTAGAGATGTCCCCTGTATGTTCATCTTAAATTGACCCCGGGAAGAGTAATTGTTGCCAAGGTAACAGCCAATGGGGATGTTAATAAATAAATAAAGCCAGCACTAAAATTCAGGCGAACATTTTCAACATATTTTGTAACATCAAGGCCAGTTACCGGTAGTTCAACAGACTAAAGACAAAACAACAACAAGAGTGCATGTTGTGTCATAAAGCCCCGAGTCCGCTGAAAGGAGCGGAAGAAGCAGAAGGGACTGCAGCTTTTTTTTCCCCCTCGCTCATTCCAATGAGGCATGAGATGGCTGGCAATGCCAGTGACAAGGGGATGTCGTCGATGTAAGCTGTTGGGGGAGCAAAAATAAAATACTTGCGCTAAGCCCCCCTGAGTAAGATGAGTGGCAATGCCTTGACCCGTGAGATGCAGTGGGAATTGAGGTGGAAGAGCCGGGGCGAGAGCGAGAGAGCGAGAGAGAGAGAAAAGCTAGCTGGTGACAGAAGAATGAGACAGGCTGGACTGTGTAGGTCCAGTGGGTCAGGATAACCGCTCCAAATACCAGGCTAATGTGGACAGCAGGGTGCCGTGATCAACGCACACTACATGATGACAATGCATGCAAAACTCTGCACATGCAGGGAATAGAGACACCTGGTATGGAAGGTATTTTATTTAAAGGTGGGTAAATAACTTTCGGTGCATAATGAATTAACAATTTTGCATATTTGTGACATTCTGAAATACTTTTATATTTGATTTGATTGATGTGATGGGAGCTCACTTCCGAAAGCATTTCACAGGTTCTTGAATGACGTACAGAATCATCAGCTGGTGTTTTTGAGGGTATATCATCAGTATAAAGATACTGCTGCTGTAATGTTTTTGTAGATGGTATAAATGCAAAGTCATCGAAACAAAACCAAAGCGTAAAGGCTGATCTCAGTGTTTCTCCTTTTTCTGACACAGCATTTTCTTTTTTTTCAGAAAACAAGTCCGCAAAATATGATTTATCACAACTGACTAGAAAAAAAACAGGCTGCAGTTACATTAAAACTGAATGGTTAACAATTTACAACGGGCAAGTTCAACAAAGCCATATTTATTTCACCAGCGATAGAAAGTAAGATGCTGATTCATAAAACCACAAGCTGTAGGTCTAAATAATGCACGTCCAGCCATCTGAGCCTACGACAGCAAGACGGCCTCTAACGATGCGTCAGCATGTTTCACCAGGTTGAGCCTTTTATTCGAGACCATCATAATCACAGTGAGAATGAAAAGTATAAACAATTAAAGACAGAGAGGAAGACTTAAACAATATTAATAGTCTTCTGAAATCTTCTATATCAGTGATCAAACAATGCGTTTCTCAAGTCCACTGGTCATGTCTGTGCCAAACCTCTAAAACCTAAAAAATGGAGACACGGTCATTCAATCCATGGTAGTCAGACTCCTGCTACATGTTTCACCTTAAGCCTCTCCAAAAAAAAAAAAAAAAGAAAAAAAGTCTTCTCTATCAATCCAGAAAGATGTGAAAGAGGCACAGCTGCATAAACAATCCTCTCAAGTCTTTAGAGGCTTTTGAAATATTAAGAAAAGAGTTTGCAGGTACATCATTTTGCAGGAGCGGCTATGGCAGCGGAGGGAAAATGTGTTTGAGTCCCATTATAAATCACACAATACAGCAACAGCATCGCACAGCCAGGCCTGGCTTGTCCCCCAGGCAACCCGACAGCAAAACCCCGTCTTTACAGATGGATCTCAGAGAGGCTCTGCACATGCGTACGTGGGAGAACGGTTTGTGCGTTTCATTTTGTTCCATTAATAAACATGTTGTAATCAGACCCCGTTCCCGGCATTATCACTCTTTTGCAGGTCCAGCTATGCAAGTGTGTGTGCGTGTGTGTGCATACAAATGCAGAGGAGAAAGCTGACAAAAGAAAATATAATAATAAAGAAAGAATCCAGTTGGCTCAGGCTAATTTCATCTACTTCACTTCCCCTAACATGAAAGAAGCAGGACTTACAGATCTTGTGCTTCCCTTTCATGGGGAATTTCACCAGCAGCTCCTGGGGGTTGGTGCAGATGAAGACAAATGGAGAGGCAGACTCCTCAGAGGTACCAGGGAGCTGTAGGGGGGGAGGGGGGAGAGAGAAGAACAGTTTAGCGTCTTCTTACACAGAACTACCATTGGGCACAGAATATGGTAAATATCTTGAGCGGTGTCGCAATTATGAATCATTCAGTGAGTGTCTGTTCACACACCGGCATCAAGCGAAATGGCCTGATGTAATACCACATGCCCTGACAGCAACTGATGGTTATGAGTCTCTCCGGGTTTTCTGCACTGTAATTGCACAACTAATGATGCAGCTGCTAATGACAGCAGTTACACCACTTGCGAGCAGCAATAGATGAGACAAAAATCAATCACAACCGCCACCAAAAATACCGTCAAACAGACAAGACGCACACAAATAAAATGATAAAATCCATACGCACAATATTCCTGTGTCCGTCTAGTGATTCAAACGTACTTCCAACGTGTCATCATTTATTAAAAGCATCCGTCTAGATCTACAGAAAGGCATCACATTCAAGCATACCCGTGACATATTTATGCACGCCACGTGACAAGCCATACCTCAGCACCAGTGACGGAGCGGATGTTTTACAGCACATAATTGACAGCAGCCCACGGCACACCTCCCCTCTCTCTCCCCGTGTTATTGATCGGTCTCTCAGGTGAGAGTATGGAATTGACTGACACAGTGACAAAGGAGTCATCTTTCCCATCACTGGCAGCCAACGGCTCTCAGCTCATCCAATTTCCTCGGGCGCTATCAGATAGTGCCTGCGATTGCATCTAGCCGGCCAGGAAGCGGCTCTCGTCATGACAGCATGCCTTTTCCTCTCCGGCTGCCCCCGGCCTCTTATTCACACTCTCTCTATCTCCCTCAAAGGAGCACTGAAGGTTGTGACAAATTTGGGGCTTTTAAGGGAAATCAACAAAGTCTGCAACCCATCTGTGTGGTTCCCTGGCAAACTGGGGAGAGATGATAGAGATGTTTATTTCAGATTACAGTCCATGTCGACTTGAGTGCAATACACCGGCGAGTGATAAAATACGTAAACACTCACAGTTGTTAGACATTGACGGGGACCTCAAAGGAGCCCCTTGATTCCTCCTTCCAAACGACACGGTGATTCCAATTAAATTACGTCTCCCAGTCAAGTGTGCCGTCTCCGAGATAGGAAATTCCCCCGACGGCCCAAAACTACGTGTGATTTAATTGGGGTTAAACGAGATGAAGGTTGTGAGTCCAGTGATGTGGTGTCATGGGATAACGATGGCAATGATTTCCATTTGTCTTATCGTCATCAAATGTGGAGTTCTGTTGTAAACAATCAAAGTTCACGTTTACATTCAGCGTTAAAACATTGTGTGAAGTGCAAAAGCATTGATGTCTTATTAATTATGATGTTCAAATCACTGTTGGAGCCATTTATCACGGTACTTTTCTCTGTTTTATAACATTTTCTAATTTAACATATGTGTGTTCTTAACTGTTGGTACCGATCAAGACATTTTAATGAGGCATTGTTTACTAATTTATCATTGGCAATTTTTCAATTGTCAGATTAATAAAAAATCATTGCAGGCCTATATATAATTTATATTTGTAACATAGAACTCAACTGTTTCCAAAAACAACACATAAATGAGGCCACGCAGCGTTGCAGCGGATGCCGTATTATTTCATGATTTGAGGATTTCATGGGGATGAACATGGCCGCTGTCGTCAATCCTACACAAACTGTTCTGAATCTGGTGCCACAAATATTCAGTGGTGCACCAAATGTCTATTAATTCCCATCTGACAATAGTCCCCAAGAAATGCACTATTTATTCTTTGCTAAAAAATAAAAGGCCCTGGACAGAAATATTTTGCCTTTTTCAACAAATAATCTCTTTCTCGCCACTTGACACACATCTATATGACAGACAGAGCTCAGTTGGTTTTGTTTTTGTTGACAGGAAGAAAAATCTAGAAAAACCTCAGACAATCACTGTCTACCACAGTATGTACAACACTTTTCAGTTAACAACAACTGAGGAACTGTTATCACACTGAAGCAATTGACGCCAATTAACGTACAGAGGACGAATACCTTCTTTCATCAACGAGCCGGAGGGTCCATGCGTCTCCACCTACAATGTAAGGATCGATCCCGTGAACTGTTGAGACCATGCAGTTCTTCTTAAATAGCTTCCTCAGGTGAGCGGCCTAATTGAGTCTTCATTTAAAAGTCCATGTCAGACACTTGGAAAGGCACTTTAATCCAGAGTGATTTAGCATTGTGTTTACCTTTAAAGAGCTGTGAGTCAGTGTCAGTCATTGTTAGATTTATATCATTCTCAGAACCCATCGGCTATCGGTCCGGAGACGATAAGCCTCTGGGAGCGAGGAGCTGTATTGCTGGGGCTCCAGTGTAACCGGCTGATATACGGGCCGAGATGTCCTTATATATGCGCCGCTCGTTGTTTACAGTCCGATTAGCAACTTGTGATGCGCGACTGGAGTCGGGAGTTGAGAGACGACGTGTACGACCAGATTGTTTCACGAGCAGCCGGTTAACGACCGCATTTTAAACCAATAAAAAGCTAAATCATCGTCTGACGATAGCCGGTGAGTTCTGAGATTGCATTTGGGCCAACGCGTCCCGTCTGTTGACCTGCATTCAACCAAAGCCTCCAACGTGAGCAGTTAATACGACTCCGACTACAAACGGAAACCAGAAAGCGTCCAACACCAAAGTCACATTCAGGTACAGAAGCATGTGAATGCAGAATCTGATTGAAAATATTTATAATAAATTGGATACAATTCTGTGATTTACCAGTAAATTGATTGGAACTACAATTACAGACCCGGCGTCTTGTGTGAATGTAAATGCCCATTCTTATGCAAACAATGTGTTGAATAAACTAAGAAGCTAAGTTGTTGCAGAGATCAATATATATAAATATATATATATATATATATAAATATATATATATATATATATATATATATATATATATATATATATATATATATATAAACAATATTTGCCTGATGTAGACCAGAGGAGGTTAAAAAGACCCTCCTACAGTAATATTCCTACCAACAAGTATTCTACATATTTTTAAACTCCAATCATGTGCATCGTCAATAAAAGAACATTGAAACCTTGTAAATGTCATTCAGTGCTTGTGCATGTTCGACTTTATAAAAACAGGGAGGAGGATTCTGAGAAGTTGGTGACACTGATGTGAAAGGATCATTGATGTAAAAGACACGCATGTCATCACTTAAACAGCTTGATGAAACCAGCAATGTTACGTAATCACGCCTGAAAAGGGGCTTACGTTTGTGTGTAAGTGGTTTGCCTGCACCCAAGGTAAAAGCGCATACAAAAAATATATTGTGAACTTTTGAATACCATGAGGATATTTCTGTGCTGAAGACAGAAGCAGTGATTAAAAGTGTGAATAAGAGATGATTCAAAAGGAGGTAAGAAACACGAGGCACTTCTCGCAAAGACAAAGTGAGCCTCATCTGAGATCATTAAATAAAATCTCACGGTGCACAAGATGGCTGTAATGTCTGAGGTACTCAAGGAAACAAAATGGTGGTGTCCTCGCTGAATTCAGATGAAACGAGCAGGGAATAGCTGCAGCCAGGGTTTGAGGGTGTTGACGTGAAACGCCGCCCGGTGCCTGCCTCTTTCATCCTGCCATTAGCTAATTAGCATTTAAAGCTGTTGAATGTGCTGCTTTGCCTCACTACCTCCCCCGCCTAATTGTTTCCTTTCAATGTTAATCAAAAGGGCATGAAACATCGTGGTTGTGTGACAAGCAGGTTTGCTAAAGCACTCCATATTCATCAGGAAGCTTCTAATGCAGTCAGAGTGGGACTGCTTACAAATGCAATTAAAGTTGAGGCTTGTTGAAAAAACGCAGGTAGCGGAATCACATTGAAACACTACAGGCGAGAGTGAACGTCGCGCTGAATCCAGTTAAAAGTGATCCGAGTCGTTAATGAGCAGTCACGGTCTGGGTTACAGCCCCAGGGCATTCTGGGTAGAGGGACCAATGTGTTTGACATGGGAGGGATCTGAGGCTCGAGTGTGGCAGGTGCCTCCGTGTGAATGGAGCATCGCTGGTTGGTCGCTTCAGGCCAGTTCACTTGCCGTTCGAAGTCAGACAATTGTGAGACAAGCGCTTCTACTCGCTCATAAAAGACACAGACAACTGGCCCGTGTTCAACACAGAAACGCATCTACCGCATGGCTGGCTTCCAAACTGTTTTCAGGAAGTAAGACACAAATACATCTCAACCTTGCCAGCGCGCCAACTCATGATGAATCGAGTTATCAGTCATGTGTTTTAACAAAAGGGCATTACCGCTTTGGTTTTAATCAACTTGTGTGGGCATAATCCAGTCACCCAGTTGGCTCCCTCGGAGGAAGAGGTCGACGTGACGGGATTTGAGAGAAGAGTGGTACCACTCTGGTGTCTGAGTGGTACATTTGAAGCTACCACCAGCAGCCGGTTAGCTTAGCTTAGCATAAAGACTTGAAACAGGGGGAAACAGCTAGCCCTGGCACCTCTAAAGCTTGCTAATGTCTTAACAGGTTATACCTTTTTTTTTTTTTTTTTAAATACATAGAAAAAAGAACACGCTGTTGTTTTGTGGAAAGACTCGTCGTCTGAACCTTTGGACAGAGCCCAGCTAAAGCATTGTAGCTACATGAAACAGAATTTAGTCATACATTTTCTGCGTGTAGACAAGAAAAAATATGTTGTGTTTCGTCACTTCTTCTGGCCACAGAATAGAAAAGCAGTATGTGCACAAACAATTCAAACCGAAGCATCATTTTACTTACAAGCCAGACATACTGCAACACTTTGATTTGTACGTCCTGAGACGAGTAAAGGAGGCAGCGTGCTGTCAATAAGACAGCCCAGCTGAATGAAAACCTACTTACAAAATACGAAACAGCAAAAAGGAAGGAGGTCGAAAAATTCATACGGCTTCTTCAGAGACCGTCAATTCAATAAACTGCCCACCATTTAATTAGCTGGGATCAAGCCAAAGGGGATTCAACATAAAACCAACTGTAATAACATGAAATTAACAAGTTCATTGGAAAAAGTGAAAAGGGGACGGCGGGGCAGAGGCTGCTGGAAGCGTGCCTTTGGCTATGAAACACAACAGTGGCTCAGGGGGCAGTAAGAGGGCACAGTGGTCCTATTGCTCTCACCACACATCCTTGTAATAAAGTAACTCGCACTGAGGTTTCGACAGCTTCCCTTCTCCAACTCATCATCTGCCTTCCATATACTGTTCTATTCATTTTTTAGTACGGTCCAAAATACTACGAGTTCCGACCAACGTTTGATGAAAACAACATCCATCTTAATAAAACCAGCGAATACAGAGCCAGGGTTTGACAGCAGGAACACAAACCTTTGAGTCCAAGCTTGTCAAGTAACGACTCGACAAGCCAACACTGTTCCCTCTCCTCTCTCCACAATGTCTCTCTCTCTCTCTCTCTCTGGCTCTTTTCAGCTGCTGTCGGCAATTAAGGGCAGCAGAGACAAGTAATCTCCTTCTGGGCGACAGGGCCAGACCAGAACAGGCATGCGGAGTGGGCTGTGCAGTCGGGAGGGGGGGGGGGGGGGGGATGGCGAGCCTGGCCCCAGCCTCAGCTCGAGCCAGGCCCTGCTTGGCTGCACTCAATCTCAGCCCAATAAAAAGCCCTTCATTGGCAGGGTGCAACTGAGCCAGACGGGCTGGGAGCATGTGGCTTTTAAAAATGAGGAGGGTGGAATAAGAGGGGGGGGGGGGGGGGGGGGGGGCAGAGAATGAGAGGGGGGAGAACCGGCGGGTAAAAAAAACGAGGAATACGATTCGGGAAGAGAGACGGATAATAAGAGTATGAGGTGAGGGAGAGATTTTGACAGATAGGGAACTACACAAAGCCAAAAGGTGTTTTCCCAGAAAGGACACTTGAGAAATACTGCTGAGCCGGATCTGTCAGGGCTGGTGTCACCCTGGGAATGGAGAAACAGATGGGTTGTCTCTGAGCTACGGGTTGCATGTGGGAGGTGAAAGGATGTTGTTGGGAACCGTACGCAACGGCAACCGTTTCCGCCAATCGTTCTTTAATCTACTGTGTTCACCAAACAGCACAAGCCTGCTTCTGGCATTCATTAGCCCTCAAAGAAATGCAGCAGCCCTCAGGAAACGCGGCACTGTAAACGGCCTCTCAGCCTTCCTGCACGCTCCGCTGGAAGTGCACTATTTGTTTTTGCGTCGTTGCACAGGACGAGAGCGCACGCAGACAACACGGACACGCAAACAAGTGTATTTGTTCATGTATGTATCATGTCTCAGGATTCAAAAACAACACAATCTCCAAAATGAACTGCAGCCGACATCCTCAAAACCGGAAATTGTGTCATATGTCATCATGCGTCAATTAGTCTTGTTTACTGATCCTTTAAATTGATTTTTAATTGTTTAAATTTTGTGACTTAATACAGCTCAATACATGTAGCCAGAATCATACATCTTTGAGGAAAAAAATAACACATTTGTGGATGTTATAACTCTCTATTTGTGTTAGCAAACGTATTTTTACACCACAAACTGTTAATTTATTTGGGTTATTATGACAGACATGCCTTTATTTCTAATTCCAAGTTTTATATCTGCACTTTTTGTTTTAGTAAGAATCTTCTCTTTACTTGATTTCCTCCCATCTGCTGTTTAATGCTGTAATGCAAACTCATTCCTCCATCTGTTTCACATCAAAGGCCTTCCAGCGGTTCACGAGAAATTATCTTTTCACGTCACATTTACTTTGAAACATCTGCAGGAAGTGTTGAGTTTCATTAAGAGCAGCTTAGCATGATGAAAGTTGGCAAAGAAGAGCTGATCGGTATAAGTGAAGATCTCCTGACAGTGTTGTTGTCGTACTGATGGCAGACCGCGCGTTAAAAGGTAAATTGGCAGAATTTATCATCCCTGTCACGACAGCACATGTCGGCCTAGCACTCATGTTGTATTTGACTTTACTCATTCAATGAAACTTAGACTTGCCGGGTTAATTTGTACACCATTTAGTAAAACCACTGTGCTCATAATTGTTTACCTGTGAATTATTAGAGATTCTTGACTTATTGCCAAGACACAAATGGGCGAGGTCTCTCGATAGATATTCGAATAGAAGCAACTCATGCATATAGAAACATTTTGACAAAAAGACTCACCTGAGAGGTGTCATCGGATCATGTAAACAGCATCTCTGGCAAACATCACACGTGTAACATTAGATTAGATCAATTAGTCGATAATCGGAACATTTAACGACAGCTATTTTAATAATTGACTGATCGTTTTAAAGTTGTTTTTCAAGCAAGCTTTTTTATTTTTCTTATGTGATAGTAAATCAAATATCTGTGAGTAGTATTTTAAAAAGGTGCAAACGTACGTACCCTCAGCCCGTACGGACACAGGCTTTGGATCACACCGGTGTCATGTGACATTAACCCACAGCGTCGCTAACCGTATCCCTCTAAACAGGCAGCTCGTGAAGCTCACTTTGCACGGCGATGACGAAAAATGTAACACGCTCCTTCACCTACAGAACCAACTGGTGTCAAGTTTGGAGAGTGAACATTAATTATCTAGGAGTGTCCAACACTGGCTCCTGAATCCTTTACATTATTAATATCCTCGACACAACGAGAGGCATGTCTCATTATTAGAAGCTCAGCATCCGGCCCACGATTTACCAATTACTGCCACACTCAGCTCAACTGAGAAAAAAAACACCACACATTTCCTCTGCCTAGAAAATGCTCCGTGTCGGTACGATTGAAAAGGTCAATTCACACATTTTGCAGTGACAAAAGTAAAAACATATGTAAGTTTGTAATTCATCTCAAAGTACAAGCCTACATAGGTCGCTTGTATCGCAAAGTACAACCAATCCAAGTTTGTACTTTGAGATGAATTACAGTAAAAGTCTTATTTGATCAAAGCATCACTGCAATGTGACAATTACGTTAACTAGCGAGTGAGGAAGGCAGGAGTAACTGATATTAACTGCGATGCCTTGCTGTATTTGTACTGCGGTGCTTAGTTCAAGAAACCAACTGTGTGTGTCAGAAATTGAGCAATTATTGTCTTCATGTAAATGACTTCAAGCTGTCACCAGTCCACCGTCCCACTATTAAAATTCCTCGGGAGACTGAGGAGACAGAGGTATTAAATGAATTCTGCTACTCCGCTGCTTCATAAGCATAACAATTCAGCTTCTACAAAAACAAAAAACAACAGTTGGGAAAGAGCAAGCCACACATTAGCCTTTCAGCTAGCACTAGTGCTGACAGGTGCAGTGAAGTCATGTGTTTTTGCAGGGAGATTCACACAGACTTCCTCGCTGAGCTCGGTTCCACTTTCACAGCCATGTTTATGACTTCACCTCCTGCAGTGGCCCTCAGGCAAGAGGGAAACAAGACTGCCTCACAACCGTCACATTTCTCTACACGCTAACTGCTGGAACTTTCCAAGGCAAAGGGGTGTCTCTTGCACTCACAGTTAAGCTTCTGTTTGACGAGTGCTGGACTCTTAAAAACTGAAAAAAATTAAATAAATAAACAGGTTTCTAATGTGCGGCAGCATTTTCCTAAACACAGAGATGGTGAGAAAATATTATGCAATGTTTAATAAAAAACGGTTCGGAAGTTACAAAGAGCAAACATGAAAAAATATGCTTGAGTTGAAGTATCAAACAACTACACTGCAATTTACAGAAAATCAGTCTTCTACTAAGTAGACACACACACACACACACACACACACACACGTGTGAACGTGTCCGTCTCTTAAGGTGAATATTTGCTTTGATATTCTGACACTCCCACCTGTGTTCACTCAGCCTCTGTGGGAAACAAGCGTCTCTTCCCTCCTCCTCCTCCTCCTCTCGAGACTGGCAATGAGCACGGCTCGAGAAAAGGAGCACAGAAGGAAGGCTGTCCCTTGATTATTGTCAAAGGCAAGTTTTAGGTTTCCCTAAGCCCATGGGTTAGTGCTGCAGCGTACAATAGATAAGATGATCCGACCGATACGTTCCCAGGGAGAACAGGAGGTGTTGGATAAGAGCTATTTACGCGTCCTTTTCAATTTATACCGGTAATATTTTTTTGATTTCATGGGTAATCGTTGCACTAATACGGCCCTGAATGATGTAAGACAACCGCTCCTTATTATGCTGCTGTATACCCGTCCGTTTCACATATGGTACTTTACAATGATACGGACATTTTTGTAACAACGGGTCCTTGATTCCGAACAGAGGCAGAAAAAAAAGCAGCTTCTCATTTCTAGCCTGCGACTGTCGAATTGAATCAGATTCAGAAAGTCAGCTCGTTCAGCATCTTGTGAACCCTTCAAATGCTAAGTATCTCTTTAACTACAGTCCGATTCACAACGCTTCTGCATGAGAGGAAACGTATAGCTATAACTGCTAACACGATTGGACAACAGTCAGATGCGACATGAGCACCGTATACGCGCTAAAATGTCAAATGTTATTTCTCTAGGAAGAAAAATCATTTTGGATTGTGTTGCTATACTAAATCGTATTCTCTCCATATTTACCAACTTCAAAGATCATCCTAATCTCAGAATATATTAAATTGTTATATAATGTATGGAAACGGCGATGTGAATATCTACAAGAGATGCCCAATAGCTTCATTGGTTAACATGCCATTATGTGTTTTAAACACCCAGCACAGGCAGCGCACAGTTAAAAGATATGTGAAGAGCCAGCATTATTCAAGTAATTATGCTGAATCTTATTCTCGCTACACTGACCACAGGACATTTGAGAGGGGAAGAAAATCATGTTGCATGTAAATCAATACTCTACTACACATACACACACACACACACACACACACACGGCCTGCCAAAGCATTTGATGGCAACTTGCCCAGTGGACCACGGCAAAAGAGCTTGTGCACTGTGCGCTTCAAGACATTTCACTAAATACGGCAAAGGATGAAATAGTGGCAGCTGGCAGCGAAGAGAGTAAGACTGCAAATTCCTTATTGATTCTTGTAGCCTATTTTAATGATGCCAATATTTTTAATGACTCAATAGCATTTTATGTTAAATGCACACACACGTACACACACGTACACACAGGCATACAGACGTATATAGACATATCAACATATATACATACACATATATAGACAAATATATATGTCTATATACAGACAAATTAATACACAAATATATATGTATGTGTATATATAGAAATATATCCATATATGTACTGTATACGTACAGGAAACTACTTGTAAAATGTATTTTTAGCTGCTTATAAAAACTGGATTATGCTCTCGGCAATGAGTGAGCCACTTTCTAAATAATCAATTCTAACTTTAAATATAGAGCGAGTGGACACTCAAGACACTTTGTCGTTTCACGTTACCACCCTTCAGCTCTGAAGTTGAGAGCTGGCCCAACGAGCTGAGCGAGTTGAAGGCACAGCCGCGTCAACGAGACATCGCCACACCAAAGAAAAAGCATCTTGTTTCATGTTTGTTCTCTGTCATCACAAGCAGGTACCTGGTGTATACGGGGCAGACTGTGAATTCCCGGCTTCCCTCAGCGCACATCACCGGCGCCTCATTGAAAATAATGATCACACTCCTGCCGTTAAAATCGACAGCAGCTCATACCAAGGCACACTCCCCTAATTAAGACATTTACTGGGTGGGACTAATGGGGCTCATACACTGAAGACAAACAACAGCATTCAGCTAAACGTTGAGTACGACACCCAGTCACTGTTTTAATGGCCAAAGATCCTGAAACCAAGATACGGAACATGAACACATCCGTCACAGGCGGTGAGCCCAAAACAACGTGATTTCCTGATGAATACAACGTGATTTCCTGATGAATACAACGTGATTTCCTGATGAATACAACAGGTGAAACAGTGGTTTACAATACACACATCTGGTACTTTGAATAACAAAATCAAACAGAGGGAAAACCTTCTTTTGGTAATAAAATTTGATTCATACCGGTACTCTCTGCACCGTGTTTGTTACTAATTTACAGGTCAGACTAGTTATAAAAGCAACAGCAATCTTCAAAAAGCACTTGAAACACTTGATGCCGGCGACAACAGCTGGCAGCACCGAGCTAACAGCTTGTGGACTCAACCTCTTGAAGGATCCCATTAATGCCTTCACCAAACACATGAATGGAGAAACTTGTTTCTCATGAATTTGTATATTTTTCTCCATTCTACTGGGGGTTACCTATTACCAGGTAAGGCTGCCACGATCATGACATTTTAGTTGATTGTTAATTGTCGCTCAAATCATTACGATTAAAGATTTAATTGTCCTTTTCTGTTCTTTTTATGCCACTATGATAGTGTAAGCCTAATACCATATTTGCATCAAGTATGATTCAACAATATAATCACGCTACTGTTGGATTACTTATTTAAGGCGTTATTGTTCTATCTGTATATTCCGGTAACGTACGAGCACTACATGTGCAGAAGACAATGAAACAGGCAAAAAATGGTGTTCCTGTAAAGTCGGGTAGGTCTTTGTTCACCAACACAATCATTGATAAGCAAAAGCAGAATGTGTATACATTCGGTATACCTTCGGTATCGTAACCACTGTTGTATTTTGAACTCGGCGAATGACCGCAGCAAACAGCTCAGTGTCTGTTCGGCTCTCGTTCTGTTTCGATGGTTAAAAGATTCTGAAATCACGCAGCAAAGGACGGTCTGTAAGTTACCTCCACCATCACTTTGACCAGAGCTGACAAACGCACCGCTGCACCGACTCTGCTATAAATATAAAAAGCAGTTATCAGCACCTCTCTGTCCTCATCCAGCTTCGTAAAACAAGAAAAATGGTCCCATGAGCAGAAACAGAAGAACCTGTCCAACAGCAGGGAGATCTAGACAGCCAAGCTCATTGTCTCCATGTTTGTTTGTTTTCCCCGACACCAGCACCTACACACTTTACTTGCCCAGCTGATGAAAATGCACTTCATTCATTTTTTTGAGGCAGTTCCAACAGTGCTTGAAATTGCGTTGATCGTAAAATCCAACGATGATGCAAAACGATGGCGGGCAGCTCAAATAATCCCGATCACGCAATAATGTGCTAATTGCGACAGGCTTATTAATGGGATCAAAAAAAAATTCAAGCTGCTCTATGATCCAAAAACTGATCCAGATTTCTGAGCTGAACATACGAGTACACACCAAGTCATGTCATCAATTATCTTTCGAACCTGTGTCACAGACTCTGTTGTGTTGGAGAAATCTGTCAACGCGCTTTAAATAAGGAAAGAAATGGTGAATGGGGTCGGCCAATTGGAATGATACATCAGTGATGAATATCGATATCAGTGATCAATATTACCCTAATGAGCATGATTGTCCCATCTCAAATCTATCAATAGAAAACAAAGATATTAAATATCAGAAGGGAATACGCGCTCGAATTACACAGACTAAAGAGTGAAGAGAAATGCAGATTAAGATAATCATTTACAATGTATTCACAGGTTGTATTTTGTGGTTCATTTTAAAAGGTTTCTTCTGTTTGTCCAGTAATTATAACTTGGTAATAAGTCAGACTCACTGGCTGGATTTTGTCTTAGTTTGCGGCACCCAAAGGAAAGAAAGATTAATGGCACTGGCGGCACGGAATGCCTTCCTCACCTCACCTGTCTTTCTCCATACTTTCCTTCCCTCTGATGTCGCTAGCAGGAAGTTGCTGAGCAGACATGTCATCCAGCAGAGTACAATTGAGTTTGTAATCTCTGACCCTGCAGTGGCAGAGAGTCTCTCGCTCCTGGTCTCTCTGGTTCTCCCTCTCTAGGAGAGATACTTATACTGCTGCTGCTGGGTCGGGCCTGGCTGGATAAAGATCTATTTTAAATGAACACGCACGCACACGCACACACACACACAGGCCTGTGTGGCATAAAGCAATTGCTTAGGCATGCCTGGGGAATTCTGGCAAAAACACTAAAAATCAGCTCGAGGTAATGAGTGAAGTAATGCCTGCCCTCACATTTGGATGGGGACAGGCGTTAAGAATAATGACTAAATTGAGAGCTCTTCCAATTCCTGATAACACCATGGCCGGGGAACACGGCCGCACAGCGACTCTGAGAATGAAGTACTTAGCGACTGCGCCGCACAACCTTCATTCTTTTCCTCATTCCAAGAACAGCAAACTGGCACAGACACGAGCCTCACGAGGAGCCATCTTGGGGCACAAACAACAAACACCAGATGTGGAGAACGGCAGATAAATGTCAAACATATTGATTCCATGCTTCATTAAAGCTCATTGTGGGGGGTTTAAGTTTGCCCGTGGCAAGGCACTAAATAGATCACAACATTAAAATCTACAGAGGTCTCGTTTTTCCTCTTTTTATGCAAACATTGTTTAACACAACTGAGGCCATTATTTCAAAGAGAGCACAAACTGGGAAGCAGATGAATGTTCCATAAGCTAAGAATAAAAAAAAAGGCTGTTCCAGTAACATCTGCTGGGACATAAAAGAAGTGCAAACATACCTTTTCAAAAACAGCAACAGCTAAACATCTTCTATCCACAAAATCACAGGCTTTTACAGTTTGAGCTGCAACGGTTCCGATGGATATTCCTGTGATTCCCATATATATATATATATATATATATATATAATAAATTAAATGTAAATAATCTCAATTCTATAATAAAATCAAGACTGACCAAAAATGACTAGAAAGAGGTAAACAAACATCAACTTCTCTTGTGAATCACTTCTTTTATAGAAGGTAAACATTATGGTAGAATTAAGTCCTTTGGATGTTTATCAATGTAAATAGGAGTATTTCAAAATATGTTATTACCAGTGACAATTTTAGCTGCATAACAGGTAATATTTTGGAACTGTTACAATGCTACACTGAATCTTGAATACATATAACTAAACCTGCTAATGGAATGTAATGTCTGGTAATCGTAGACATTGAAAGCAAACACAAATAGAACTGGTTAAACTCAGAAGTCAATAATATAGGTCAACACTGTAACATTATGAGCATCTGCAGGCTTCCCTGTTTACGTTCTGAAGGACTGTACTGGAGTAATGACTACATAATGACTATGACTTTAGCAACATTACTTTTCCAGTTCAGAAGAGAGAAAAGTCATTCGTTAAAGGGGTCTGACTTAAAAGAGCAATATTGATCACATCATTTTTAAGGAATGAAGCAGGAAGAAGTTGAACCTGTTTGGCATTCCGTCTCACACTTCATACAGCGTGGTGTTCGGTTACCTCTCTTTGATTCCAACTTATTTTCATCAACACTGCCGTCTTTCAGACCATCAAAGGAGGCTGCCTGAAATGACTTGTGTTGCCTTTATCTTAGTTCAAAGTCCCTGTGATCAGCATACAGCGAGAGGAACGCGTCCCATTAAATGAGCAGTGCAAAATGGAAGTGAGATAATAAAGGGGGCTTGGCTGACAGTTCCCTCAACAGCAGGAAGTGTGTGTAGCGTTTCAAAGAAGTGGTTTCAGGACAGCGGTGAAATTCTTGACAGTGTAGCAGACCATTTCAAGTCTGGCAGATGGTTCTATGTATTTTTCATGCTGTTGAAAACCTGTGACTGAGGTTTGGTTGGTTGTCATCCAGAGCCTGGGGGACTCTGGGCTGAATGCATTCTCCACACCACTGCAGAATCACATGATGTCTGACCTCTCTGTCATGGCAAACTGCCCAGCAAGAAAAAAGGGAGGAAGAGGAGGAATACGAGTGTGTGTGACAAAGGGTTGCTCAGAAAAAGAGATTGCGGAGGGAACGATCTATAGTTGCGTGCACGTCTGTTCACTGAACATAATGGGACTTCTCCACGAACGCACAGAGTTTCACTGCCCCGACCTGTAAAACATACAGTTAGAGAGAATGTGTGTGTGTGTGTGTGTGTGGGGGGGGGCATGCTTGCAGGAAGGCTTTCAGCATATAAATATCACATTACCACACAAGGAAACGCAGGCATCAGTCGGAGCTTCCAGCCGGCCTAACAAGACTGGGAGCTCCACTCTGGAGGTCAGAGGCAGAGCTTGTACAGATGGAATTCCACAGAAACCAGCACTTACTTCAACAGATAAGTGGCTAAGCTTGCAGCTATGTGATGTGTCACAAGCCTGTGGTTCCCGTTATCCGACATGTGCTGGTGTGCATTCATCTACGGTGCTGCACTATAGTACAGTACATACTGTATATTCTGCAATAATGGGGTTGAATATAGACTCATGAAGAAGCTGCGAGTTAAAACGAAGAATTAACTGGAGGTTTAAAAGATAAAAGTAGAATATAGGCATCTGAGCAATGAAGCCGAGACTGAGATAATAGAAACAGCAACACTGACTTGTGACTTAAATGAAAACGACTCTCCAATCAGTGCAGTTTGGCTTGGTAAAGAAACATTTAACTGAATTAACCACTTCTTATTTTAACCGTCATTTCCAATCCAGGCTAGACAATGATTGGATTATCAAGATATATGTAAAGCCAAATATACTTTACTACAAAAGACATTACAAGCTCTAGTTAAGGTTTTAAATGGGCTGGCGCAACCTTATTTAGCAGAACTCTTGCATCATCATACTCCAGTTAGAGCACTGAGGTTGACCAATCAGATGGCTCTTGGATGTTCTGAGATGCAAGCCGAAATAAAGAGCCCTTCATCTCCGGTACAACTTTACATTCATATAAAAGCTGATCAGACGCTTTCTAGTCGCCGCTAAAGAGCCATCTCCTCTCGTTGGCGTTTGATTGGAGTTGAGCTTGAAACCTTGACCTCATCTCCTGTTGTGCTGCAATTCTCTTATTATTAGGGTTATTGTTTTACTGTGATACAGCTCTATAAACATAATGTATTCAGATGATACTGTTAAGAGACATTCTGTATGCAGATTATACCGTTAAATGCATATACGTACTGTATTCAGATAGCACTGTATGCAGATGACACTGTTATGTACACAAACTGTATGCAGATGATAGTTACGCGGATGAAACTGTTATATACACTGTATGACAATGAAACAAATGTATACATTTTCGATGCATATCCTTTTAGAAAATTTGAAACGGTTTCATTCCAATTTTTTCACAGTATAGATAATACTTTCACTATGGTCAGAAGTATATTAACTTAGATGCTGCTGTGCTCAACACAGAGAACTATCAACTTTCATTTGTTGAATTAGTTATTTTTAAAGAAAAAAGGGAAATGTTTTGCAAAAAAAGTGTGATATTTATCTTATAGTAGCAGAGAGAAGCTGAGGAAAATCAACATGCCACGAAAACAACCCACTCACCGCCTACCATATGGCTGTATGATGCAAACTCAAATGAGGCTAAGAAACTGAACAGGGTCGTAGCAGAACACGAATGAATGGAGAGGTCCCCGTGTGTACTGTTGAGAAACCTGGCACACGAAACATGAAAGCTGCACATGCCAAATATGGCAGTTATTACCACTGATATTGCCTCAGCAAACAATAAAGCATTTCAGAAGAACTTCACGAGTCCTCTGCTTTGGGCACGGCCTGCATCTAGCCGTTAACGAGGGCCCGAGTACAGATCATGAGTCAGGAGCACTGTCGAGGTTCAGAAAGACAGTGTCTGCTTTCAGCGGGTCACCAATGTGGTCTGACAGCTGAGGAAGAAAACACTAAATTTGCAACTGCCAGAACAGAAACTCATCCGTAATTATCCCGACACGCTGGGGCTCAGCGTATGAAACGGTCGAGGGGATTTGAGGAACAACGGCACGTCGTCTTTTCAGTTCTAGCTGATGATCAGAAGAAATGGCACCTCACACCTAAAGATACAGACGTCACAATTATTGAGGGTTTAACAGAGATATTGAGCCCTTGAAGCCTTTAGTGGTGAAAAACAGCACTCTCTGCTGTGCCCTGTCACTAGGTTCAAAGATATTCTCTTCTTTGACAGTTTAGGAAGAAGACAGCAACCTAAAACGTCAGCTTAAAGTGAATATTTGAGAAGACATAGATATGAGGACAGGAATCTGCACCTAATACTGAACACAACCACCTTCCTCAACGCAAGGTTTAAGGACAGTTTTGTTATTTTAAGAGGACAAACAAAATATCATAGATAAGATCCATTTACTTAGAATAGGAGTAGAAAGTAAGCAAACACCCTCTCCAAGAGCCAAGCAACCAGCAAAGAAAACCCAAACCAGAACTGAGGGACTGTTCACAAGCATACAGGGGGAAATAAAGTGAATGGTAAATAGTCTGTACTTGTATGAGCTTTTCTAGTCTTCCAACAACGCAAAGCGCTTTAACACTACATTCATGCACACATTCACAACTGAGGGCAGGTGCTACCATGCAAGGTGCCACCTGCCCATCAGGACTATCTAACAATCACATCCATCCATACAGCGCAGGAACAGCCTGAGGGAGCAATCTGGGGTTAAGTGTCCCGACCAAGGACACATCGACATGGACTAGCGGAGCCGGGGGATCGAACCGCCGATCCTTTTGATTGAAGGACGACCCCGCTCTACCACTGAGCCACAGTCGCCCCCAGAACATGGAGAGGATGCACCATCGAGAGAAGAGGATGCAGAACTCTAAAATGAGTTCACGTTGTATGGAAATATGCATGAACCCACTCACATGGTTGCTGACAAATTAGAAGCCTGGACATACTTATGATACGCTGATAAGGCAGTGACATACAAATATTGTATGCAGATGAGACTGTTACATACTTACACTATGCAGATGAGACTGTTACATACTTACACTATGCAGAAGATACTGTTACATACTTACACTATGCAGATGAGACTGTTACATACTTACACTATGCAGATGATACTGTTACATACTTACACTATGCAGAAGATACTGTTACATACTTACACTATGCAGACGATACTATTACATACTTACACTATGCAGATGAGACTGTTACATACTTACACTATGCAGATGAGACTGTTACATACTTACACTATGCAGATGATACTGTTACATACTTACACTATGCAGATGATACTGTTACATACTTACACTATGCAGAAGATACTATTACATACTTACACTATGCAGATGAGACTGTTACATACTTACACTATGCAGAAGATACTGTTACATACTTACACTATGCAGACGATACTATTACATACTTACACTATGCAGATGATACTGTTACATACTTACACTATGCAGACGATACCGTTACATACTTACACTATGCAGATGATACTGTTACATACTTACACTAGGCAGACGATACTATTACATACTTACACTATGCAGATGAGACTGTTACATACTTACACTATGCAGACGAGACTGTTACATACTTACACTATGCAGACGAGACTGTTACATACTTACACTATGCAGACGAGACTGTTACATACTTACACTAGGCAGACGATACTATTACGTACTTACACTATGCAGATTCAATTCAATTCAATTCAATTTATTTTTGTATAGCCCAAAATCACAAATTACAAATTTGCCTCAGAGGGCTTTACAATATGTACACGTTTGACATCTTCTTGTCCCGGGACCCTCACATCAGAACAGGAAAAACTCCCCAAAAACCCCTTTAACGGGGAGGAAAGAGGAAGAAACCTGTGGGAGAGCAATAGAGGAGGGATCCCTCTCCCAGGATGGACAGGCGTGCAATGATGTCATGTGTAGAACAGGATAGTGAATTACAACACATTCAATGTAATTACAGCACATTCAATGTATGACACAACCACGACAGGAGGCAAGACCTGGTCCAGGTAAACCCGGATACACAGGAACCTGTGAGGCGAGAAAGCACAGAGACTCTGGTGAAGAAGCAGGTCAATAATGTGCATTAATGGTATCGGTAGTATGAAATAGTAATGTGAGTAATAATAAAAGTGATATTAGCAGTTGGAGTCAGCAGGGCCATGGTAGGAGGAAGGACCAGGGTCCAGATGAAACCATGCTCCATGGAAACCTGTGAGGAGAGGAAGCACAAGGACTCCGGGGAAGAGACAAAATGAGTACCGTGCATTAATTGTATCGGTAATAGGATTAATAATCAGTACTGTGCATTAATGGTGTCGGTAATAGGATTAATAATGTTAATCATGAAGATCGTAGTAGATGTCAGCAGGGCCATGGCTGGTTGAAGAACCAGTGTCCAGATAAAACTGCGGTCATCCTGTGAGGCGAGAAAGCACAAATACTCCGGGGAAGAAGTAAAGTTAGTAATGAGCATTAATGGGACATCAATGCATACAGACGGAGGTGAAGAAGAGGAGGAGAGAGGTGCTCAGTGTAGGAAGTCCCCCTGTAGTTTTTGCCTATACCAGTTTGTCCATGGGCCGATCCAAGGCAAGCCAGAGCCAGCCCTAACTATAAAGCGCTAACTATAAGCACTGTCAAAGAGGAAAGTCTTAAGCCTACTCTTAAATGTGGTGAGTGTGTCTGCCCCCCGGACAGAAACGGGAAGCTGGTTCCACAGAAGAGGAGCTTGATAACTGAAGGCTCTGGCTCCCGTCCTACTTTTTAAGACTCTAGGAACCACAAGTAACCCTGAATCACTGGATCGCAACTCTCTAGTAGGGCAGTATGGTACTATAAGCTCTTTAAGATATGATGGAGCCTGACCAGTTCGGGCTTTGTAGGTCAGTAAAAGGATTTTAAATTCTATTCTAGATTTTACAGGGAGCCAGTGCAGAGAAGCTAATACAGGAGTAATATGATCTCTCCTCTTAGTTCTTGTTAGTACACGAGCTGCAGCATTCTGGATCAGCTGGAGAGATTTAAGAGACTTATTAGAGCAGCCTGAAAATAAGGAATTGCAGTAATCTAATCTAGAGGTAACAAATGCATGAACTAATTTCTCTGCATCGCTTTGAGATAGGATGTGCCTGATTTTTGAAATATTACGTAGGTGAAAAAAGGCAGTCCTAGAAATAAGTTTTATCTGAGAGTTGAAAGACAAATCCTGATCAAAGGTAACTCCAAGATTCTTGACGGTGCTGCTGGATGCCAGCGCAATGCCATCTAGAGAAACTATATCATTAGAGAACTGATTTCGGAGGTGTTCTGGGCCTAGTAGAATAACTTCAGTTTTGTCTGAGTTTAACATCAGGAAGTTGCAGGTCATCCAGGTTTTTATGTCTTTAAGACACGCTTGCAGTTTAGCAAGCTGGTTGGTTTCGTCCGGTTTGATCGATATATATAATTGAGTATCATCTGCATAACAATGAAAGGTTATAGAGTGTTTTCTGATAATATTGCCTAAAGGAAGCATATATAAGGTGAACAAGATTGGTCCAAGCACAGAACCTTGTGGAACTCCATAACTGACGTTGGTCCTCATTGAGGCTTCATCATTTACATAAACAAACTGAGATCGATCCGATAAATAGGATCCAAACCAGTTCAGTGCGGTTCCTTTGATGCCAATATAATGTTCCAGTCTCTGCAACAGGATGTAGTGGTCTATAGTGTCGAACGCAGCACTAAGGTCTAACAGAACAAGAACAGAGACGAGTCCTTTGTCTGATGCGATTAGAAGGTCGTTAGTTATTTTTACCAGAGCTGTCTCTGTGCTATGATGCTTTCTAAATCCTGACTGAAAATCCTCAAATAAACTATTGTTACACAGAAAGTCACATAACTGATTTGCAACTGCTTTCTCAAGGATCTTAGAGAGGAAGGGAAGGTTCGAGATCGGTCTATAGTTGGCCAACACCTCTGGATCCAGAGTGGGCTTCTTAAGAAGAGGTTTAATCACAGCTACTTTGAAGGACTGTGGTACATGACCTGTTACTAAAGACAGGTTGATGATATCTAATAAAGTTGTGCTAATTAATGGTAGCACTTCTTTAAGCAGCCTAGTCGGTATAGGGTCTAAGAGACAGGTGGACGGTTTAGATGTAAAAATTGTTGAAGTCAGTTTGTCAAGGTCGATGGGAGTAAAGCCATCTAAACATATATCAGGGTTTACAGCTGTTTCTAAGGTTACTCTATTTGTGGAAAGATCGGTCGAGGGCAGGAGATTATTAATGTTGTCTCTAATAATCATAATCTTATCATTAAAGAAGTTCATGAAGTCATTGCTACTGAGGTCTATAGGGATACTCGGCACAACAGAGCTGTGACTCTCTGTCAGCCTGGCTACAGTGCTGAAGAGGAACCTGGGGTTGTTCTTATTTTTCTCTATTAACAATGAGTAATAAGCTGATCTGGCATTACGGAGGGCCTTCTTATATGTCTTAAGACTGTCTCGCCAGAGTAACCGAGATTGTTCCAAGTTAGTGGAACGCCATGTTCTTTCAAGTTTTCGCGATGTTTGCTTTAATTTGCGGGTTTCAGGGTTATACCATGGAGCGAATCTCCTTTGTTTTACCAACTTCTTTTTTAAAGGAGCAATAGAGTCTAGTGTCCTTCTCAGTGAGCTTGTAGCACTGTCGACAAGATGATCAATCTGGGTCGGACTAAAGTTAGCACAGGAGTCCTCTGTCACATCGAAGCATGGTATTGAGTTAAATACAGACGGAATCGCTTCTTTAAATTGAGCTACGGCACCATCAGATAAACATCTAGTGTAGTAACTCTTGCTTAACGGTGTAAACTCAGTTAGTAAGAATTCAAAAGTTATTAGATAATGATCCGACAGAAGAGGGTTCTGTGGATAGACTATTAAATCGTCTATGTTAATGCCATAAGTCAGAACCAGGTCGAGAGTATGGTTAAAACAGTGAGTGGGTTTCTGTACATTCTGACAGAAACCAATCGAATCTAATAATGAAATAAATGCAGTACTGAGGCAGTTGTTCTCGACATCCACATGAATATTAAAGTCACCTACAATAATTACTTTGTCTGTTTTAAGGACTAGACTTGATAAAAACTGAAAAAATTCCGATAGAAATTCAGAATACGGACCCGGGGCCCGGTACACTATCACAAATATAACTGGCTGTATTGTTTTCCAGGTTGGGTGTGAAAGACTAAGAACCAAGCTTTCAAATGAGTTATAGTCTAGTTTAGGTTTAGGGTGTAATAATAGGCTGGAGTCAAAGATGGCTGCTACAGATGAGACTATTACATACTTACACTATGCAGACGATACTATTACATACTTACACTATGCAGATGAGACTGTTACATATATGCAGGCAAAGTTGTTACATGCCCTATGAATGCCCAAACAAGGAAAGATAAGGAATGAAATAATAAAAAAGTATTTTGCCTTCACTACAAATAAGACAGCAAGCAAGAATCTTCAGTATCTAAACACAATTAAGGGGATATTCTACATTTTATAGACAAATGGAATCCAGCCATTCTTAGACCGGTTTGACACCACTCCTATAAACTATCTAGTACAAGGCATGTCTCAAATATATGAGTCTCTCTGATATACGTAGGTGCCAGGGGACCTGCTGTGTGTCAGCCTTCAATAGACCCGAGGCCAATAAAACAGGCTTATCTGGGAAACACAAGGCTGCATTGCTGTTCAAAAACCTCTGTGAATGTGGAAACTTCCAATATTGCATTACTATGTCAACATTTCATCATCAGGGAATTCATAGTGCCCTTTGATTAGATAACACACACACACACACAGCCTTTGCTTTCTTGCCCTCATAGTCATTTCATATGAATCAACCAAACTCTGAACAGTGACCGGTCTTGCTCTCGGCATGCCTGTCCAAAAGACCAGACCTCTGACTTGTATTCACTGAGACATGTGGCTCTGCAGCTGGTGATGTGGTCTTTCCAACAGAGGAATAAATCAGACCCTTATTTAAGGTGGATTGATCCAATCAATTTTGTCACCACAGGAGTAAGTTGATGGTGCGATTCAAGCACTGTGTGGGGTGTGATGTGCCTTCGCCTGCGCTGTGAGCCATTCTGCAGACTTAGAACAGCTCTGTGCTTGTGTAGATAAATGCTGTGCTGAAAATATACTTGTGCTTCATTTTATGTGCAATTTTAAAACAACGGACAGCGGAGTGCCATTTGTATGTGTGAAGTTAACCATCCGCAGCCAATCCACCACCCATAAACCTGCTCAGCTCGGCCCGGGCTCTCTGCACATCCTATTTAATTATCTTGCTCTGCCTCCTCCAGCTAAAAAAAAAAGAAAAATTCAGTTTTCAATCCGCAACACCCCCCCCCCCCCCCCCCCCCCCTTCTACAGTCAGGCGTACATCTTCACCCATTGCTTAGTGAGCACTAGTGGGGAGGGGGGGATAGGGGTGGAGAGACAGAGCACAGATCATAATGGCCGGCCAATTATCAGTAGAATGGGAGCTGGGGAGTTGGGAGGAGTGAAAGATTATGTGTGGAATGGATCAATACACCAGTCAGTTTGCAATGAGGGGAAGAACTGGTCCAAATCAAGCAGATGGAAATCCTGCCCAGCCTCGGGCGGTCTTTCTACAATGTCTGTCAACAGGGCGTGAGGTTTTTGGTGTTGCTTTGTACAACGGCGCCCCGACAGGACAATGACTGCTACCACACTGGATCGGTGATATTCACACATTTACCGCATTTATTGCATTCACAGTGTTTCTCACACGCTCTCCTGATCCACCCACATTCCACTTTTAACATTTCATACATCACGAGGGGCAGATTTAGTAGAGCCTGAAGAATAATGGCTGTCTGTCGTTCACCAGCCCCCTTTTAACCACCCACAACTGCCAGCACAGGACAGTAAATCCTACGCCTCACCCACTCCCCCAGCCCAGCTGTGTGCTACTATGCAATCACACAACATGCACTCCTCTGCTTACATAAAAGGAAGCAAGCTTAAAAGGCTAAAACAGCAAACAGCCTCTGCTTTATTTTCCAAAGCAGCGACTGGAATAAGCACTAGCCAACTGTTCAGCACCGTCATGAGGTATTTGGTACCGTTGTTCTTCTCTGGTTGCTTCACTATTTTCTACATCTGCCTTTCTTTCCTTTTTTTTTCCTGAGGGGCCTTGTGTTGGGTGGGGGTGTTATTTATGGCTGCTCTGTGCAAGTGGACACACACACACACACACACAGAGACACACAGACACACACACCCTTTCACAGGATGAAAGGGCAGTCACACTGCCTGCAAACATGATTTTACAGCCCTGGGTGGAATGAGTGGTGGAGGAGAGAATGAGGACGGAGTACAAAAGGGGAAAGCCCTTCGATTTACAGGTCCCAGTCGTCAGAATGCAAACCATGTAGCAGTACACATTTGTAAAGCTGATTTTACCCAAACACTGACAAATAAGACATCCGTCTTTATGTAGGGAGACACATATGTTACATGTGTTACAACATGTGTGCAGGGACGCACGGACACGCAAGTACATCCTGAAAGGGGATCATTGCGGTTTCAATGGCTAACAACAAAAAAAATACATAAGTCTACATAAGACTGCGATTTCCAAATGTGATGCGTTTCAGTATCTCATAATCTCATGAATGCATTCGTGTGTATGTTAGGGGTGGGGGAAAAATCGATAAAGCATAGTATCGCGATATTTTGCGTGGCGATATTATATCGATACACGGACGCCAAGTATCGATACTTTATGATATAAACTATTTAAAAAAAAGAAAAAAAAGAAAAAAAAGAAATCAAATCAATTGCTTTTTCAGTCCACTAGATGGTGCTGAGTTGTTTTCTGGTGAGGTCAGCAGAGGCGCCGGGTCTGCGTGCGTGATTGGTAGGAAGTTGGTCGAAACAAAGATGGAGACATCAGAGAAAGAACTCAGATAAAACATGTTGACACAGTTTTCCTTTGGGGACATAATTTGAAGTTGAAAAAAGTAATAAATCGCAATATATGTCATCACAATACTCAGAATATCGCAGTATCGTGAAAGTATCGTGATAATATCGAAGCATCGCGATAATATCGTATCGCGAGATCTCTGGCAATTCACACCCCTAGTGTATGTGTTCGTGTGTATGAGGTATTGTAGCTTTGCAGGGTTAGAGCATGTTTGTTCAATGTGTGGTGTTTTACACATTTCCCTGTTTATACAGTTTTACTGTGTCTGATTTGTGTGTGTGTATGTTTCTGTATGATAGGACAAATAAGGCACGTTTATGGACACTGTCAAAATAATGAGAACTGACTGACGCTGTGTCAAATAAGGGTGTGTCTCTGATCAGAGATTTTGTTAATTTTGCTAAAGAATTATTTATTTATCATAATTGATGGCTATTCATTTTCTGGCGATCGACAAACTGTTATTATTGGAACTGGAACGATTACTGCAACATATCATGCACTGCACTATACTGGAGAGAGAAAGAGACCAGTGGACCTCAGACAGTCTCTGCCCAAGCCAGAGGCAAAACAGGCAAGAAGAGGATGGGAATGTAATTAGGTTAAATGTATTCCATTGATGGCAAATGGGGGAGCGACTCTGTATACACATGACGACTTAATGGGGAGTGGGGTGCATTTTTCCAGTTTATACTTGGTAAAACGGCACTTTATTAAATCAATATGGCTGTAAAAACGCAAGTTAACAGTTTATGAGTCCAAAAAGGCCGCATTGGCAATACTGTCAACGGAGCGCCTCCATGCTTCGCCGCATCACGTATTCAGAGCCAAACCAGAGTCCTCGTCACTACAAGTGTTGATGGAAGACATTAAATGAATAGCACTGAAAGAAGCAGTGCACTCTGTTGTTTCAGTAGTAATCCGAGGGCGTTCTTTGCTCATGTCTCCTGCAGCTCGACAATATTGTGAGTGTAATCACAAAATACTACAAGGTAAAATTCGCCCTTTTGCTATGAATGTATGCTGCTGAAGCCAATGTAATGTCTATATGTAAACCATTCTGGTGGGAGCTAACTGGTACAATGAGGGCTTGTATCTGTGCTTTAGTGATTGTTCCTATGGCGCATACTGCCTCTAGTGAGCAATACTGTAAACTGGCAGAGAGTCTGGTAAAAAGGTGCAGTCTGACCTCTGCTGGTAAGAGTTGATATTGCAGCAACCTTTACACAGAATGCTTGGTTGACTCAGTCAAATACAGTGTTTCTCAGTCAAGTTTCCAAGATATACAAGGGAAATGGTGTAGGAAACGTTATGGTTATCCCTCGAACACATAAAACTGTCAGTTTAATGTCCTTAAATTACAGTTGATTTACTCATGTGTTTGACTGAATGTTTTTTGTCTCTTACGGTATCGTCTTGGATGGAGTAAGCCTCTGGATGTCTATAAAATCCCAATGCACTACCCAAGAGGTCTGTGTGTGTGTTCACCTGTGTGTTAGAATCCCATTGCTGTTACATGATGAAACTGAATTAGGCATTTAGCATATCCTCCCAGGGCAGAGGGGCTGGAAAAGCCAAAAGGAGGACGATGGGAATTCAGAGAGGTCAACTACACAAAACAACATCAAGAACAGCAACACTGTCAACCAGTCTTCCAAGTCAGCCAAAAGCAAATAACACATTTTTTTGCAACTGCGTTTCCTTGGATCTCAAATCAACCAAACACTGAACTCAAGAAAATAAAATCCTTTACATCACATGTAACAAAAGTATCTTTGCAAAGCATCACAGCGGCGGTGAGGCATCATTTCACATGATTATTCAAGTCTGTCCATCACTTCCCCTTATGATGACACACAGCCTAGTTTCAGACCTGAATCACCCACATCTCCGATTTGTTCGGGAATTCAACACCAAGTTGTGGTAGTACGAATTCTAAATGAACTCTAGTACTGGTATTAAACTCATAGTTATGGGATGGTGCAATGTTTCACTGACCTGCTCTCTGAACTGCTCCTGAGACAGGCAGTCGGTCACGTTGACGCAGCCCAACAGACAGCCGGTGGGGTAGTCTTTAGGAAACCTGGGCTCTGCACAAAAAACAAGAGCAAAGATCCACTTACACGCTGAAGGCAGACTTTGTGGCAGTGGTTTCCAACATGACTTCAATCAAAGTGCTGCATGCAAGACTTCTAGAAGCACATCACCTCCAGTATGCACAGTCGTATTATCCTAAATTGCTGTGTGCAGGTTGTGTACCTTTCTTGTACACTTGGCGGTACATGGCCTCCACCTCAGCAATCTCCTGAGGAGTGGGCGTCTTGGCTGCAGCAGCAATCCAAAGACGACCCCGATGGGATGTGTACCAAGTTCGCCCCTCAACCCTACACACACACACACACACACACACACACACAGCAATGTCACCTCTGCTTTTTAGGTTAATACTGCAATTTGGTTTACCTTCAAAGCTCACTTGGGGGTGTTGTTAGCTCCTTACCTCTTGATGCCTTTGATCAGCAGCGTGGCCCACGGTTGGTGCATGCTGAGGCACCAGCCCCCGTCAGACATCTCCTGCAAGTCTTTGTCTTGGAGACGCAACTTGTGCCGTTCCTCTCCTCCCTTGTCCTCTGCCGAGCTCTTTCCCTGCTTCGTGTTTCTCTTGCTGCCTCCAACATCCACCCACTGGGAAGTGCATTCATTCAAGCCATTTTAGCTTTATGATGATACAAATGTAGAAATACAGAAGTGTAGAAGTACAGCAGTGTGACACCATTGTTACTCCCAGTTTAAATGACCTACCTCTGGTGCAGACTGCATTATGTTGGGGTTGACCAGCTCTCCGAGGGTCTGTATTCCACCTTGTCTTTTAGAATACACTGGCGATTTGGATGCAGAGTCGCTGTTCATAGCCATGAGGGTCTCATCCAACCTAAATAGCGAGCATTTCAAATTGGCGTTAAGCATGACTAGACAACACTGCCCTTGCAGCCCTGATTCACGTGGAGTCAGACTATCTTACTTGTTGTAGTACTCGTTGAGGTTGTTTCCCTCGTCAAGCACTTGTCTGCCAGCGAAGTCCAACGTGATCTTCCTGTCCTTGCGAGAGGCATAGCGAAGTTCTCTCAGCTCCTCTTCCTGTTTCCTCAGCTTTTCCCGCTCATTGGGTGACAACCACTGATTGGATTCAGTGGCAAAGTAATCCGACTCATCATCCAGAACCTGCGTTCTCCTGACACTGGAGTTGGAGGGGACGGTGAAGAAATAGGCAAGTGTTACCACCAAGTGTCCCGCTTACCTTCTGCAGTATAGACATAGCACACACAGCAGTAAACCTATCCATTCTTGTGACGCTCTTAGCGTGACTGTGTGTTTTATGATACCTATTCTTGTCATATTCCAGCAGTTTTTCTTTGTGCTGCACAGCCTTCTCCAAGCCTGCCTTCATCTTGGCCTCTTGGCGTGGGAGATAATCTCTTTCTACAGGGTCTGTCACCAAAAAAACAAACAAATTCTCACCATCGATCCACGTCATTATAGATTTGAGTGTTTTATAAGTCGGACTAGTTTTGGCTCTCACCTCCCATCAGCTTCTTTCGTAGTTTCTGGCTTTTGTTGGAGTCTCGTTGCAGGATCTCCTGCTCCTCTCCTGTGCAGACCTGAATCACAAAAACAATCAGTGAGGAAAGAATACTAGATTTAGAAAATAATGATTGTCAGCACAACAAGTAGATTGAAAAAAAAGAAGTAATCTAAGGACGAGAAACTCTTGCGTACCAGGCTTCCACAGAAGAGGCAGGGTCCTGAACCTTCTTGCTCACATACGATGCGACCACAGCTGATGCAGTTGTTTATAAGCTTGTGCTTTTGGGCAAGGCAGTCACAGGCATGTCGACCTGGGAGTAAGATAGTCATCTTGTCTTGTCCGTCTTTAGCATAGAGCTTAACAAACTTACTTTTCTTCTTTGTTGAAGAAGAACTGCTGTTTTCTTGGGCCTGAGAAAGAAGAAGAAATGGAGAGGAAACACAAATAGATGGAGGTAAGAAATAAAATGGATCATTTACAAATAAAACTAATTTGTTTTGCCTTCGTTGTACTCCAACCATGAGAATTACCTTCATGAAGTAAGTGATAGCAGAACAAAAGTTCAGGGTTTACTCACCCTCATCTGATCAATGGGGGTTTTGACTGCCTCTGGCTCCGGCTCTGTTGGGTTTACAGACAGCACCTCCAGTTTGTTACGGCCCTTGCGTTTTGACTTCTTCTGGCTGTCTTTGGTCATGTCTTGTGACTCTAGGAAAGGAGCGCAAATATCTCTGGAATTCAGTGGTGTATAGTAACGAAGTAGAAATACTTCGTTACTGTACTTAAGTAGTTTTTTTGGGTATCTGTACTTTACTTTACTACTTATATTTCTGTTGACTTTTTACTTTTACTTCACTACATTTTGCAAAGAAAACTGATACTTTGACTCCGATACATTTCCCCTGAAACCTTCGTTACTCGCTACAAAATCAAATCTATCTTTAGAAACAAAATGAATCACGAGAGCAGCGTCGGGGACTGTGGTGGAACACAGACTGCAAGCAAGCAGGTTTGGTGAATCAGTGGTCCTAGCAGCAAGTTAAATCATTGGTTAATCACGTTAATGCGCAATTGCAAACAAGTGCTCTCAAAGCCGCGGTGTTTTGATTCCCAGTGATGCCCAGGATGCTACATGCTATAAGCTAGCGGGCGACTACCTGAGTATAATTCCACTCTACGATGACTGATTTCATGATGGAAGCAGAAATGGAAGCACCTGCTACTCCCGCAACAAACTACGGTGGTGACGAAGACCAACACCAGTGGATCGCTAGCGAGTTAGTGAGCTGAGGAAGTGTTGACAGTTGTGCAGCACTAGTTGGCTAACGTTAGCTATAGCTAGCCACCACACCATGGGATTGACGGGAGCCGAGAGAGCACAGCGTTAGCGTTAGCATTAGTGTTAGCGTTAGCATTAGCGTTATTTACTTGTACTTTTACTTTCAATGAACAGGTTATGATGTTCATTTAATATCAGAAAATTACTTTTGATACTAAAGTACTTTTGTACTTAAGTACAATAAATATCAGATACTTTAAGACTTTTACTCAAGTAGTATTCTAATAGGTGACTTTTTACTTTTACTGGAGTAGTTTTCCAGAAAGGTATCTTTACTTTTACTCAAGTATGGCTTTTGAGTACTGTTAATTGAAGCAACTGATTGTGTTCCCAATTATTGCCAATGCATTTCAGGTGTGAGTGTGTCATGTGACTGTCTATTTAAGCTGATGCACCTGCGCAGAATAAATTACGTGTTTTCTCAGAACTTGACCCAGTGGCTGCAGATTGTTTGTTCTCCCAGGTTTAAATGTGTTGAGTCGGTATATCTCTAGCCAAGCTCTGCAGAACAGGTTATGGGCCCAGATGCGTTAGACGTTTGTGCAAAGAGATATCCGGCGTGAGTAGCCACTGAGAGACATTTGCTTGTGTGCGTATCTCACGGATTGGAGTGCCAGCACCATGAGCGGACATACGAGTTCACGTTGGTCTCGTCTTGTTTTTAATGGGGACGAAAAGAACTATGAACTGTGGGAGACAAAGTTTTTGGGACATCTGCGGTTGCAGAAACTGAAGGACACCATTTTGAATCAGCCCGCCGATGGCGCAGAAGAAAACGCACTGGCTGAGGATGCGGCGAAGAACGCGGAAGCGTACGCGGAACTGATCCAATTCCTTGATGACAAAAGTTTGTCTCTGGTCATGCGAGAGGCAGCGGATGACGGGCGTGGAGCGCTCAGGATTTTGCGTGACTATTATGCAGGCAAGGGTAAGCCCCGCATTGTATGCCTGTATACAGAACTGACTTCTTTGCAAAAGATGAGTAGTGAGAGTGTGACTGACTATGTCATACGTGCTGAGATTTCGATCACAGCGCTGCGTAATGCTGGAGAGGTTTTAAGCGATGGACTATTGGTTGCAATGATTTTGAAGGGGCTGCCAGACTCATTTAAGCCTTTTTCCATTTTTATCACTCAAAGTTATGAGACTCTCTCTTTTGCGGAGTTCAAGACTAAGTTGCGCAGTTATGAGAGCACTGAAGGTATGCGCACAGCTGCGGCCGACGACAATGTCATGAGGGCCCAGGCGCATCCAAGGAGGGCTGCCCCAGCAGGCGCAGGTGCACGCAGCACCGAGAGCGGGGACATTGTGTGTTTCCGTTGTGGCCAGAGAGGTCACAAGGTAAGAGACTGTCAGCGTGGTCGACAGTGGCAGCGGGACAACGCGCGTGGAGTGTCCGAGGAGATGGATGACAACACCTTCGTGTTCAAGCTGGTGACCAGCGAGCCAGGAAGCGGTGTCACCAGAAAGGGCTTGATGGTGGGCGACGGCGCATATCATCACTGACCTGGCGAAGTTCAAGAACTTCGATGACCGATTCCAGTCCGAGACGCACTGCGTGGAGCTGGCCGATGGCACAAGCTGCACGGGGGTCGCGGAGCGCAGAGGAGACGCCGAGGTGTGTCTGATCGACAGCAGGGGGCGGCACCTCAGTACCACACTGAAGCAGGCGCTGTACATCCCCTCGTATCCCCAAGACATCTTCTCCGTGAGAGCTGCAACTTATCGTGGGGCAACGGTGATCTTCAAGGAAGGAGAAAATGTCTTGCAGTATAGAGACGGTACGCGCTTCCTCATTTATGAGCATAACAGACTGTTCTATTTGCCTACTGTGTCAGTAAACAATGACTGTGATGATCAATGTATGAGCTGTCATGATATTCAGACGTGGCACGAGATTTTGGGGCACTGTAATTTTGATGATGTCATGAAGTTAGAGAATGTTGTGGATGGAATGTCAATCAGGGGTAAAGCGTCCAAACCCATGATATGTGAAGTGTGTACTCAGGGCAAGTTCACTCAGAGCAGAAACAGGAAGCCTGATGTGAGGGCCAAATCAGCCTTAGAGCTGGTTCACACTGACTTGTCAGGCCCCATTGACCCAGAGTCCAAGGAAGGGTATAGGTATGCACTTTCCTTTACTGACGACTATTCAAGTGCAGTGTTTGTGTACTATCTAAAGTACAAGAGGGACACTGTAGAAGCCACAGAGAGGTTTCTAGCCGACACAGCCCCATATGGGAAAGTGAAGTGTATCAGGTCTGACAATGGTACAGAGTTCACAGGGCAGGGTTACCAAGCTCTACTGCGTAGGAATAGAATCAGACATGAAAGATCAGCACCATACTCACCACACCAGAATGGCACTGCTGAGCGTAACTGGAGAACCCTTTTTGACATGGCGAGATGTATGCTCTTGGAGAGCCAGTTAGCCAAGGAGCTATGGCCGTATGCGGTCCAGACAGCAGCAGTGGTGAGGAATAGATGTTTCAACAACCGCACTAGAGAGACACCTTACTTTATGCTGACAGGAAGGAGACCTAATGTCTCCAGGATGCAGAAGTTTGGTACTGTATGTTACGCCTACAGGCAGGACAGGAAGAAGCTAGAGTCAAGGTCTGACAAGGGCATCTTCGTTGGTTATGACAAGAACAGTCCAGCCTATATGGTCTACTACCCTGACAGCAGGAAGGTGATGAAGCACCGACTGGTGAGGTTCATGTCCTGTGTTGAGGGACAGCAGACTGATGACATGTCCGACGATGACACTGGTGTGCAGTCTAACGCAACCAGACCTGACCCTGACCAACCCGAGCAGAACGACATCCCAGAAGCTAGGCCAGGTCCAAGCCAGATAGGCCTACAGACAGGTGGAGTCAAGCCCGAATCCCAGTCTCCACGGAGATACCCTGCTAGAGAGAGGAGGAGGCCAGACTTCTATGGGATAGAGAGTGATCAGGCTCAGATCAAGTGGGGGTGTTAATTGAAGCAACTGATTGTGTTCCCAATTATTGCCAATGCATTTCAGGTGTGAGTGTGTCATGTGACTGTCTATTTAAGCTGATGCACCTGCGCAGAATAAATTACGTGTTTTCTCAGAACTTGACCCAGTGGCTGCAGATTGTTTGTTCTCCCAGGTTTAAATGTGTTGAGTCGGTATATCTCTAGCCAAGCTCTGCAGAACAAGTACTTTATACACCACTGCAGGTGTGTAAGTTTGACTCCACTGAATATCTTTGGCTTCTGGACTCTCGGTCGGACAAACCAAGACATTTGAAGATCCTCCTTTTACTCCATCTCAACAACGTGTGCTGCACTAAACACCACTCGTGTTTTATACACTCAATGATCACTTTAGAAACATAACTGATGGATTCATCAACTAGTAATATGATGCTTGTTGCAGCTGTAATGTCTCCTCTGAATGACTCTCTGCTGATGTTGAAACATGTCGAGGAAATAATAAGAAGACGCTGACCACATTGATCTGATAGGAACATCTCAGCCTGGTGCTCATGGAAACAATCATGATCTGCAATCAGTCCGCAGCTTCTTGTGAAATTGATGATTATCAGTTCAACAGAAACACAGTTTGCCAGAGTGCGAATATCATCTTAAATGGGCCGATCTGTTTGCAACCGTCTGTAAAGGTGTGCCACAAGGCTCTGTATTAGGTCCTGTGACGGTTCCCTAGTCAGTATTTACTGTTTATATAAATAATCGGGGCCAAAATGTGTTGGCCGCTCACCTTCACTTTAATGCTGATGACACTGTGATATATTGCTGTGCGTCAACTCTTGTGCAGGCAGTTGATCTCTTGCAAAATGCTTTTCATGTTGTTCAAAATACCCTTTTTCAACTGAAACCTGTTCTAAATACAGATAAGACAAAACATGAAGCGGAAATAATAAGAAGACGCTGACCACATTGATCTGATAGGAACATCTCAGCCTGGTGCTCATGGAAACAATCATGATCTGCAATCAGTCCGCAGCTTCTTGTGAAATTGATGATTATCAGTTCAACAGAAACACAGTTCAGAAAGTTTTGCCAAAATTCACTGAGTGTGAATATCATGTTAAATGGATCGATTTAACAAAGGCAAGGGCAGTGAGAAAGAGACTCCAAAGAACCACAAGAAGTTAAAAAACAACCCCAAAGAGACATAAACTGACTACAGAGAGACTAAAACAACAACAAACGTTTTAGAATGACTACGAAGAGACATACTGCAACTACAAAGAGACTAAAACAACAACAAACGTTTTAGAATGACTACGAAGAGACATACTGCAACTACAAAGAGACTAAAACAACAACAAACGTTTTAGAATGACTACGAAGAGACATAAACTGACTACAGAGAGACTAAAACAACAACAAACGTTTTAGAATGACTACGAAGAGACATAATGCAACTACAAAGAGACTAAAACAACAACAAACGTTTTAGAATGACTACAAAGAGACATAAACTGACTACAAAGAGACTAAAACAACCACAAAGAGCAGTGGTGGGCCGTCAGGACCAGTTAAGCCTTCTCTGCTGGCCTAAACAGAATCACAAAGTTATAGATATTTCATAATTTAATCATTTTTCACAAATACGACATGTATTGTAATTATTTTTCCCATTATCGTATGTTCTCATTGCACAGCTCCTGTCTTCCTCAGTTGCTCTGCTTCCAGCACAGCTTGTTTCAAGGAGAGCTTTCATCCAATCAGATCTCACCTCTATGCTGTCTCTATGGAAGAGAGGCCCGAGGTCCTCCAGGTAGACTTTGCAGATTTAAGTGAACGGGGACGATATTGTTGATTGTCATCGTCTTCAACCAATCAGATCTTTAGTTTGACATGTTGGGCGTATTCTTTGACGGGCCAGTGGTACCGGTTCGTAAGCCTCGTACTGAACAGTTTAATACGAATACGTGTATTATTACACCCCTAGAAACAAATAACCACAGCTGTGGCGTCATAATGAGCTTATTAGGAGATGGCTCAAGTGTAGTCGGACAGCACAGAAGGCCCAGGTATAAAATGCACGGCCCGCCACTGCCAAAGAGACATAAACTGACTACAAAGAGACGCAAAACAACAACAAAGTGTTACAAAGTGACTACAAAGAGACATAATGCAGCTACAGAGAGACTCCAAACAACCACAAAAGCTTTAAAACAACCACGAGACTTAAAACGACTACAAATATACGTAAAGCGACTAGAAAAAGACGAAAACCCCCACAAACGTTTTACAATGAGTACAAAGAGATGTAAAACAACCAGAAAGACACGTAAGACGACCACAAAGAGACATAAACCTACAATAAAGAGACTCAGAACAACAACACAAGTTTTGAAAACAACCACAAAGAAGTAAACAATAATTACAAAGAGGCTTAAACAACCACAAAAGTTTTAAAACGACTCCAAAGAGACGTTTGAAACGTGAAACAACTACAACGAAACGTAAACCTATAAAGAGACTAAAACAACAACACAAGTTAAAAGAAAACCACAAACTGATGTAAAACTACAAAGAGACGTGAACCAACTACAAAGAGACTCAAACAACAACAACCGTTTTAAAACAACGAAGAGAATCTAACTCTTTCCTATATTTCTCTAGCTCTATAGATCTATAGTTCTATGGTTCTATACTACTTCCATGAGCCCACATGCTGTACAGGACAATAACTAAACAGACCAAAGAGAACCAGGACACCAGAGTGAAGAAGTGTCTGATCCACTGGTCACACTGGAAACATGGTGGACACAAGAAGCTGATCATGTGACTGATCATGTGACAGAGACTCTTCTCTGTAAAACTAAAGACAGATAAGCCATCAGTAAAGCGCCACCTCTTCCTCTTCCTGTACGCAGATATACACCGAGGATAGCACACAGACACTCAGACAGGCAGAGAGACGGAGAGAGACGGGACAGAGAGAAGGAGAGAGACGGAGAGAGACACGGGCAGAGAGACGGAGAGAGACGGGACAGAGAGACGGAGAGAGACGGGACAGAGAGACAGAGAGACGGAGAGAGACGGGACAGAGATACGGAGAGAGACACGGGCAGAGAGACGGAGAGAGACGGGACAGAGAGACGGAGAGAGACGGAGAGAGACGGGACAGAGAGACGGAGAGAGACACGGGCAGAGAGACGGAGAGAGACGGAGAGAGACGGGACAGAGAGACGGAGAGACGGGACAGAGAGACGCAGAGAGACGGAGAGAGACGGAGAGAGAGACGGAGAGAGACGGAGAGAGACACGGGCAGAGAGACGGAGAGAGACGGTCTACCTGGACGTCATGGATCACCTGTTGATACTGCTACTGTTGTGGAGCTCAGGTAGGACTCTGATTTAGAGATGATGTGTTTTATTACAATATTACTGTTGTATCTTTAAATCAGAGAGAACACACACACACACACACACACACATACATGCACACGTACACAAACACACACACACACATTCACGCAAACGCACACAAACACACGCATGAACTGTACCAGAGTCAATGTTAAAATAAAACACCAAAAAAGTTTCCTCTTAGTTTATAAAACGTGATTATTTGACCTGAACTTTGTCAAATCGTACACATTCAAGTTAAAATATTATTACGCTCAAACCACAGATGACAACCCTGCTTTTTTCATTTAAAATAAAAAAAGAATTACATCTAACTATATATATATATATATATATATATAGTTAGATGTAATTCTTTTTTCATTTAAAATAAAAAAAGAATTACATCTAACTATATATATATATATATATATATATATATATATATATATATATATATATATATATATATATATATATATATATATATATATATATATATATATATATAGGGAGATATATATATATATATATATATATATATAAATATAAATATATATATATATATATATATATATACACATACATATACATACCGTGACGTGCGGTGAGGTTCGTGGCTGGTGAGGCACTGACACTGAGATTTAAGGATATGAACCCATTAGAGCAGCTTAAATCATTCAATTGGCAGCTTGCACATTGACTACTGGTTGTTTTTCATATTTCATATCAGCATTCTTTACTCACACATAGGTAAGGTGCGCCGAGATCCGGCTGCACATAGTGTTTTATTTTGAAAGGTTACCGGATGCTCTATCCCTTTTCGGTGTCTGACTTCCTGTCTGGGTAGATCTGCTCTGTGCAGCTTGACGCGACTTCAGCGCGGGTCCGTCAAACATAGACTCTCGAGCGCCCCCTTCAGTGAGGCAGAGGTACTGGTGGAGTAAATGGGTTCTACACATACGTGAAGTACATGACCTGTGCGATGGAAAGAAAGGACATCCTGTGAAATAAAAGCGTCTGCAAATATTACAGTGGTGACAAACAATGAGAGAGCAAAAGGCACGCGCTCAACCCAGTGAGTGAGGGATTGCACAATCAGAGATGACGCACAGCTCACGTGTCTCCTCTCTGTTTGAACAGGACGTGAGCAAAGTCAGCGATGTTGATTCTACAAATGCTTGAAATGATTGGAATCATACAGAAGTTACATTTATAACAGATCAGTTGAGAAATATTAACATTTATTTCATGTTATTATGTTTTTTTAATTTTCATGATGGCAGGTGAGGCTCTGCCTCCCAGTGACCGCACGTCCCTGATCCATACACAAATATTAAAACACTGATGATAATAAAGTGACACTTAATATAATTAAATAGATTTTAAGTTCTACAAATTTGACAAAACAATATTGAATAAATTCACTAAATTTAAACAAAAATAATAAGTACATCCAAATCAATTTCTCAAGCAAAACTGATTGATATTTATAAGGATCTGAGCAAAAGTCATTTTGATTTACTCAATATCTGAGTGAACTTGATTTGTATTGACTAATCCTCTGAGGGAGATTGATTTATATTTACTGATTATTTGAGTGAAGTTGATGAAAGCTCACTAAATATCTGGATAAACGAGCAGTCACGCTGCCAATATTCTCAAGTACTGCTACTCCCGCAACAAACTACGGTGGTGACGAAGACCAACACCAGTGGATCGCTAGCGAGTTAGTGAGCTGAGGAAGTGTTGACAGTTGTGCAGCACTAGTTGGCTAACGTTAGCTATAGCTAGCCACCACACCATGGGATTGACGGGAGCCGAGAGAGCACAGCGTTAGCGTTAGCATTAGTGTTAGCGTCTGTGATGGTCTGTGATGGTGTGTGATGGTGTGTGTTGGTCTGTGATGGTCTGTGATGGTGTGTGATGGTCTGTGATGGTGTGTGATGGTCTGTGATGGTGTGTGATGGTCTGTGATGGTCTGTGATGGTGTGTGATGGTGTGTGATGGTCTGTGATGGTGTGTGATGGTGTGTGATGGTCTGTGATGGTGTGTGATGGTGTGTGATGGTGTGTGATGGTCTGTGATGGTGTGTGATGGTGTGTGATGGTCTGTGATGGTCTGTGATGTGTGTGATGGTGTGTGTTGGTCTGTGATGGTCTGTGATGGTGTGTGATGGTGTGTGATGGTGTAACAACATCACAATGAGTTTAAGATGAAGATTGCAAATACATTTAAAAACTAATATTTGTGTATTTCTTTTACATTTACGATAAACAACAAATATGTGTCTATTTCTCCAGAACTCCAGGCTGAAGGAGATCACACATCAACATGTAAATAGAGAAAGAAAAGAGAAACAAAGAACCAGTGAAGCAGAACCAGCTTCAAGGTTTAGTTCATATTTTATTATTTAAATTCATTTCTTGACTGACGACTCTCTTGTTTCTGTTCAGAACCTGTCAGGTTGGTGGGAGGAGACAGTCGCTGTGCAGGAACACTGGAGGTGAAACATCAAGGAGACTGGAGACCAGTACACTATGAAGGTGACTGGACCCTGAAGAAAGCAGCTGTTGTCTGTAGAGAGCTGGACTGTGGCTCTGCTGTTTCTAGCAGATGGAGAAAGAAGTCCCCACAGAGATCTGTGTGGGGAATCGACTCTCGCTGTGTTTACTCTGGATCTGCTCTGAGAGAGTGTTTAACATCAGATTCCTCTTCCTCCATCCTGGATCTCACCTGCTCAGGTAAGCCCATCAGTGACATCATCTATGTGTCAATCTACTTCCTATGTTCTGGTCCAGTCCCTCCCTCACTACATCCTGTGACTCTGTCTCTGAAACACTCTCTGAGGTGCTCTCTCCCTTCATGAGCTTCACCTGTCTCTTCCTTATTCGCACCGTTAGATTCCACATTCTCTGCTTTCAACGTGACTTGTTTGCGTGTTTAACTCTACTGGCTCAGCACCTGGTGCTGCTGAAGTGGAGACATGTTTCTTCTTCTAGTTCAAGGCACATCTTCTGAGGTGTGGATACTTGTGTCCATCAGTACGTCCCATAGCTCTTCATTCATGCAGCTGTTTCCCTTCATTTGATCTCAATGTGAACGTGCAGAGAGAGAATCTCTTTCTCAGCAGCAAAGCTGTCCAGGTGGAACACTGATGCTGTTCATCTCTCAGTGAAGCTCTTCTGATGTTCTCACGTTGCTCCTCATAGATGTCAAGCTGCACGATGTCTTTGTCCTGATGTTTCTCTTCTGTCTGCATGTGAGGAGAGTTCACAGCGTTAAAGCCTGTGGACAGCAGTTGTGTCTTTTAAAGGTGTTTCCTTCACTGATGCTGTTGATGAATGTTCATCAGAATCCTGCAGCTCTGAATCAGCTCCGTTGAACAGTGAAGGGAGATCTGTCACACACACTGAACCCAGAAGCCACTGGTAGTCCTCCAGCTGTGCATCTCCTGCATGTACAGAAAGATTCAGAAAGTCTCACTGAGTGTCAACAACAATGTTCCTCTGCTCAGCATCTCACATCAGTGTGCAGCAGTAGGTCTCTGTGTTCAAAGCCCTTCTCCTCCAAGTGAGTCCAGAATAGCATTCTCTGTAGAGTCCTGGTCCCAACACAACTCACAATCTTCAAGGCAACATCCCTCCTTCCTTCATGTTGAACATCTTCCACCACAACGCTGCTGGTGGATTCTACATGACAGTGAAGGAAGTAGAGGAGCATGTCTCTGTGTCAGCACATGATGAACCCAGCAGCACTAATCCGTCTCTCAGCTTCTCTGCACCGTTTTGTAATGCAGCTCCAAAGTGCTGTACTTTGGTCAGACCACGCTCACAATGCAGACAAGACACACGCTGTTTGACCTTCAGTCAACATGAAAAGAATCCTCCTCCCAGTCTGACTCAAGATGTTCACTTCATCATCTGTTCATCTTTGTGTTTTGAGCGAACTTAGCTCGCTGGTTACTGATTATTATTATGATGAATATTATTGACTTGTTCTCTCTCTCCAGACTCTGTCAGGCTGGTGAATGGGACGAGTCTGTGCTCAGGCAGACTGGAGGTGAAGTCTGACCAGTCTGACCAGTCTGACCAGTCTAACCAGTCTAACCAGTGGTGGTCCTCAGTGTGTGAAGAGGACTTTGACCAGCAGGATGCAGAGGTGGTCTGTAGGGAGCTTGGCTGTGGGGTTCCTTCAGTCCTCCAGGGGGCGCTCTATGGAGAAGTGGAGGCTCCAATGTGGACCAAAGAGTTCCAGTGTGGAGGCCGTGAGTCTGCTCTCCTGGACTGTAGAAGCTCAGGCTCAGATAGAAGCACCTGCTCACCTGGCAAAGCTGTTGGACTCACCTGCTCAGGTAGAAGAGGAGCTGCAGCTTTGATCTGGTTCATCTCTGTTCTACTGAAACTCACTTTGTTCTTCACTGACGACCCTCTTGTTTCTGTTCAGAACCTGTCAGGTTGGTGGGAGGAGCCAGTCGCTGTGCAGGAACACTGGAGGTGAAACATGAAGGAGACTGGAGACCAGTAGGTTACTATGACTATGCAGGTGACTGGACCCTGAAGACAGCAGCTGTTGCCTGCAGAGAGCTGGACTGTGGCTCTGCTGTTTCTATCAGACGGAGAAAGGAGTCCTCAGTGAGATCTGCGTGGTGGATCTACTCTCCCTGTGTTCACTCTGGATCTGCTCTGAGAGAGTGTTCAACATCACATCCCTCTTCCTCCATCGTGGATCTCACCTGCTCAGGTAAGCCCATCAGTGACATCATCTCTGACATCATCTCTGACAGCAGTGTTTCCAGCATGTTCCTTCCTCTGTCACAGTGACAGTCAGTGGGTTTCTATTGGACTGAACTGTGAAGTTATCCAGGACAACGACACCCTGAAGTGTAGAGAGGTGGGCTGGTTTCTGGAAGCTTCAAACCTCCAGAGACTGCTGAGCTCCACTTGGAGGACACACCTGTCTGTCTGTCTGTCTGTCCTCTGACATCACGTCCATATTCAGGGTCCATCTTGTTCAATGGAGGGTAAACATGAACTGTCATCATCTCTCTGTGTTTACAGACCTGCTGCTTCAGCCAATCATCACCGTGTCCTCCTCAATGTACGGGGTCTCCGAGGCCCAGCAGCAGGGGGCTCCGGTGCTCAGGCGCTCCACCTTCACCATCAGCTGCTCCATCCAGCCACAGTACCAAGGAGGCTCCTTCCAGCTCACCTTCACCTCCTCCAACTCAGCACACAACGACACCCAGCCAGCTGTCAATCACTCTGCCCACTTCCTGTTTCCTGCTGCAGAGCCCGCCCACCAAGGAAGCTACAGCTGTGTTTATCACCTCCATGTTTTTAATCATAACTTCTCCTCTGAGAGCCGTCTGCTCTCCATCACTGTCTTAGGTAAGCTGACTGTTTACATGCAGGTTTGAAGATGATTGGTCCAAACTGACTAAAGATGATCAGCTGACCACAGAGTCCATGTTGTTGTTGTTTCTGTAACGACACAGTGACTCGTGTCATTGTGTTTCACATGTCATATAGTAACCAAACCTCAACACAGTCTATGAACAGCAACAGCTCACAATCTACTGTAGCACAGAGCAGGTTTGGTTACCAGGGTAACTCTGGTTCTCTGAGAACTGAAGCAGCTTCTGACGTGACCAATCACAAAGCTCCACTGTCACCACATCACTCATAACACGCCTTAGCCCCCAACTCGCCATATTCAAGTGTCGTTCCTCCACCAATCAGAAGCAAGCAGGGCGGTGTGCTCCGATACCTCACTCAGAGAACCAGGCTCATCCTGGAGACCAAACGCTGAGACGGTCGCTAATGACAGCGAATACGCTTTCAATTGACTCTTCACTAAGTCCCGCCCCTCTAGCGCTGACTGGCCAATCACAGCGTAGCATGAGCCAGCTCTGACCAGGAGCTCTGGTGATGAAAACAGGATGTAGGTGATGACATCATCGTAACATGAAACCAAGACGAACCACATTCTCTCTAGTGTCCACCAGGGGGCGACTCCTCTGGTTGTATAGAAGTCTATAGAAAATGACTCTACTTCTCTCTTGATTTATTCCCTCAGTAAACATTGTAAACATGAGTTGATGTCTAAATCTCTAGTTTCAAGTCTTCTTCAATGCAGCATGATGTTCATTTAGTACATTATGGTCCATTTAGAGTCACACAGACCATAAAGCAGGGGATGCGATGTTGAGTGATGTCGTGTGATGTGATGACTGTCCATGTGTTTGTTCAGATCCAAGACCTCTGATCATCAGAGCCATCGTCCTGCCGCTGGCTCTGCTGTTGCTGAACATTGGCCTTTACTTCTACTGTAAGGTACGGACACACGTCTGCTGTTTAGACCAGCCACTGAGATGAAGCTCTCGCTCTGTGTTCAGTCAACTGAAGACAGGACTGTGCTGTCATGTCTCTGCAGGCCAACAGGGGGCAGATGCCGTGCAGACAGAAGAACACTGAGCTGGTTTGTTATAAGATGGGTGTTCCATCAGCTGAAGAAGAAGAAGAAGAAGAAGAAGAAGAAGAAGAAGAAGAAGAAGAAGAAGAAGAAGAAGAAGAAGAAGAAGAAGAAGAAGAAGAAGAAGAAGAAGAAGAAGAAGAAGAAGAAGAAGAAGAAGAAGAAGAAGAAGAAGAAGGAGCTCAGGGAGCAGAGTAGCTCCTCCAAGGAGCTCATCTCACATCCAGATGGTTTCTACACACAACCACCACCAGCTCCCTTTGATACGCATGTTCCCTTCAACCATCAGGCTGAATATGATCTCACGTTATTACAGCCCGTCTGTCTTCCTCTCAACAATGTGTCGGTCTCTCCACACCTTCTGACTTCCTGTCTGTGGCTCTCAGCTCCAAGCCCATTGGTTCCTGCTGAAGACGTGAATCTTTAAAAGCACCTCACGGATATAAAGCTTCATTTAAAGTCGACTTGAGAGCAGGTTTACCAGAGTCCAAGCAGAAAGCAGAGACTATCAGGAACAATGTTGGTGTGATGTATTAGAATCAACATGAAACACTGACGTACTGTATATCTTCTACATTCTGTAGAACGATGCTCAATGTTGTCAATCTGTTGCTGTTTGTCCTTTGAAGGTATCATGAACTTCATGACTTCACTTATTGTAGTGAGCAGCATGTTGGCAGCAGGACAACATTTAGCTCAACGATAATCATAACAATACAAATGGAACAACGTCCCGCTGGGATCAGCCCCTAAAAACTCTTTATTTGAGATTCAGACATTTTACTATTTTGCTCATTGTTGTACTTCATGATTTTACTTCATTTAGTAATTCAGGATTTTACTTATTTTTTAGAATTAAGGATTTTGCGTTCATCATAAGAACATTGTAATCATTGATTTTGCTTGTTTTTTATCAGTGGAGGAATTTAGGATATTACTTATTTCATGAGATTTTTGCTTATTATTGTACTAATAAAGGAATTAATTTTTCTTAAAGTTAAGGATTTTGCTTATTTCTTCACACATTGTCATTATGGATTTCGCTTGTTTTTTATAATCAAATATTTTGCTTATTTCAAAATAATTTTGCTCATTTTTGTTCTTCGTTAATCGATTTCATTTTGTAATCAAGGAATTAAAAAAATAAATAATAAAGGATTTTGCTGAAATCATGAGTGTTTCGCTTGATTTTGTAATTAACGAAATTACCTTTTTCATTACTATTTAGCTTATTTTGTACTTTACAATATTATGTAATTATGGATTTTTCTTATTTCATAAGTTCACTTCATTTTATAAACAAGGATTTTGCACATTTCATAAGAAATTAGCTTATTGTATTTTCATTACTTTTGTGAAAAGGATTTTGACACAAAATATCTTCCGAATCAAACAATCGGAATATGAACACACATGTAAAACGAAACACACATACTTGTACTGCACAGATACATGTAGTACTAGTACTACTTTAACAAAGTACTTTCAGGGTTGTTGAACTCGGGTCCAGTCGGGTCGTTTCTGGACGTGGAACAGACAACATGTGATCCTTTAACACCCAAAACCAAACCTGAGCGTCTTTAGAAGGACTTTAAACTCTCACGTGCACATCTGTGTTCAGATATGTGCACGTGATCAGTTTCCATGTGTCCACACAGATGAAATGATGAAGATCACTGTGATAAAAGTATCTCCATCATCTATGTTCAAAGGAAACTAAACCACTTTCATCAACTATGAAACTGTGAATGAGCTGAATTCAACAGAGTGTAAGTCATAATACTATGTTCATACTATACTTATATATATATATATATATATTTATGAGAAGCTACAGAATCAACTAACTGTGGAGAGCGAGAGAGACGTCACGTTATTATTATTAATATTATTATTATATTATAGTGAATATTATTATACGATATATATATTATTATATTATACTGAGTATTATTATATTATACTGAATATTATTATATTATACTGAATATTATTATATGATATATATTATTATATTATAGTGAATATTATTATATGATATATATATATTATTATATTACAGTGAATATTATCATATGATATATATATTATTATATGATATATATATTATTATATTATACTGAATATTATTATATGATGTATATATTATTATATTATAGTGAATATTATTATATTATAGTGAATATTATTATATGATGTATATATTATTATATTATACTGAATATTATTATATTATAGTGAATATTATTATATGATATATATTATTATATTATAGTGAATATTATTATATGATATATATATTATTATATGATATATATATTATTATATTATAGTGAATATTATTATGTGATATATATATTATTATATGATATATATATTATTATATTATCGTGAATATTATTATATGATATATATATTATTATATTACAGTGAATATTATCATATGATATATATATTATTATATTATAGTGAATATTATTATATGATATATATATATTATTATATTACAGTGAATATTATCATATGATATATATATTATTATATTATAGTGAATATTATTATATGATATATATATTACTATATTACAGTGAATATTATCATATGATATATATATTATTATATGATATATATATTATTATATTATAGTGAATATTATCATATGATATATATATATTATTATATGATATATATATATATTATGACTGAGACTATAATAAGATGCCCTGACGTGTTTATCAAAGTGTTATTTTCTGCTTTTTTTCATGTTGGAATAAAGGTTAAATATTTAACTGTAAGTATTAATGCGTGTTTGATGCCTGAATCTTTTTGCATGAAATCATTCTGTTTGCTGACGTTGATTGGATGAGGCACAATCTACACACACGTGACCATCAACCTATCAACAACAAAGGCAATGGAACAGAGGTGGTCGTGCAGTGTGTCTCATTCACTGTCCATCAGAGTGACGGCCAGCAGGAAGGAGCTGTTGCTGTCTGGTGGTCTTGGCGTACAGAGCCCTGCAGCGACCCAGAGGGGAGGAGGTGAACAGCTTGTGTCCAGGGCGTGATGGCTGCAGACATCTTTCTGCCCCGATCTTCCTCTGTCCCGTTTGGTGGCCGATCCGAACACACAGTGACAGAGGAGCCGAGAACAGACGGGATGATGTCTGAGTAACAACCACAAAGAAACTTAAAACTACGACAAATACACGTAAACCGACGAGAAAAAGACCCAAACGAACGTTTTACAACGACCACAAAGAGACGTCACTTCCTGGTCATGAATCTCACTTCCTGCTCAGTCCGAGACACTGAGATATGAATGTGACTTTTTAAAAGATATTTAGTCAAAATAATAAGAGATTAAGTCCAAATAATGGAAAGATTTTTACAATAATATCTTTTATTTATAATTGTTCCCAATTTTCACAAACGTTCACAAAGTTTGTCATCGAAAGCTAAAGTTTTGAGTTACCATCTCATATTTGAGACTTTTCATTACGGTATGTTCAGCTGAAAATATGAGACGACATCATTCCAGACTTGGCGTCTGAAACCAGTGGTGTATAGTAACGAAGTAGAAATACTTCGTTACTGTACTTAAGTAGTTTTTTGGGTATCTGTACTTTACTTTACTACTTATATTTCTGTTGACTTTTTACTTTTACTTCACTACATTTTGCAAAGAAAACTGATACTTTGACTCCGATACATTTCCCCTGAAACCTTCGTTACTCGCTACAAAATCAAATCTATCTTTAGAAACAAAATGAATCACGAGAGCAGCGTCGGGGACTGTGGTGGAACACAGACTGCAAGCAAGCAGGTTTGGTGAATCAGTGGTCCTAGCAGCAAGTTAAATCATTGGTTAATCACGTTAATGCGCAATTGCAAACAAGTGCTCTCAAAGCCGCGGCGTTTTGATTCCCAGTGATGCCCAGGATGCTACATGCTATAAGCTAGCGGGCGACTACCTGAGTATAATTCCACTCTACGATGACTGATTTCATGATGGAAGCAGAAATGGAAGCACCTGCTACTCCCGCAACAAACTACGGTGGTGACGAAGACCAACACCAGTGGATCGCTAGCGAGTTAGTGAGCTGAGGAAGTGTTGACAGTTGTGCAGCACTAGTTGGCTAACGTTAGCTATAGCTAGCCACCACACCATGGGATTGACGGGAGCCGAGAGAGCACAGCGTTAGCATTAGTGTTAGCGTTAGCATTAGGGAAATCCTTCGCAGCTGTGTGCAAGCTGTGTGTGACGCTGAACACACCTCTACCTGCCTCAGCGGCCTGTGAAAGGCTATTTAGCATCGCAGGACGAGTCTTCAGCCCAAGAAGAGCGAGACTGAATTCTCGCAATTTTGAAGATGAACAGGACATTTTTCAGTTTCCAGTAATGACTGGGTTGTTACTTTCGGTGCTGCTTTAGTATTGATCATGTTTTGATATTTGAGTCATGTTGTGGATGATCAGATGGAGTTATGATGGTAGCAGTCGCCCAATTGCAGATTCAGCTTGAGCAAAACCTTTGCCTATTGTGTTCAAATCAGGCCCATAGGAGTTTACAAGGCAGGCGTCCTTTCTCTAAACACTGACCTGATGCATCAAGTGGATATGTTTTGCTGAACATAATATTATGCATTTGCCCTCTACATCCTCTAGTCCAATGAGCATACTTATAAACGCACTGTTACAACTCCTTCAGTGTCATATTGCTTTTCGGAGAATTATGATGATAAGTTCATAGTAGATGCAAAAGTATACTTATGTACAATATATTATGTTGAACATTGTTGCTCCTGGATGGATCACAGCCAACCCAATCATGTTCAACACAGCTCCATGTCCTTGGTCATGGTGCCACAGCACTTAAAAGAATAAACTTCATCATTCTCAAAATTCTGACCCTTTGCTTTTTTATTAACAGCATTTACTTGTACTTTTACTTTCAATGAACAGGTTATGATGTTCATTTAATATCAGAAAATTACTTTTGATACTAAAGTACTTTTGTACTTAAGTACAATAAATATCAGATACTTTAAGACTTCTACTCAAGTAGTATTCTAATAGGTGACTTTTTACTGGAGTAGTTTTCCAGAAAGGTATCTTTACTTTTACTCAAGTATGGCTTTTGAGTACTTTATACACCACTGCTGGAATTACATTTCCACTCAGAAGACATTTCATCATTCGAACTTTACAATGTTTAGTACATTGCATTGTAGTTTTATGGCAGGTTGGTAAAGGTTGGGAGGTATCTTTATGTACAGTTTAAATCAAAATGCAGTCAACGGCAGACATCAGACAGCCTACCAGGTGATGAAAAGGATTCATTGAGAGGGGAAGGACTTGAGGTATCTGTGGACTGTCTTTGAGTCTTCTTCCACCTGCTGAGGAACTCATCGATGAACTGTCCTTTTCTCCCATCTGTGCCCTGCAGGAGGTCTCCCACATACTCCTCGATCTCTTCTGCATTCTCGATGGATAGAATGTATCTAGACAGCAGGATGGCAAAATTACCATTTAATTCAATCACACTTTTTGTCAAAGTGGATGTAGAAAACATTAAAGACCTCAATAATTTATACACACTGCTTCTTGATATCTGTGTGGCTTCCAGCAATGTTTAATGGTCTGCTTATGTAATACGTATGGGTAGTTATAGATTTATGGATGAGGAGATTATTTATAATATTTATTTTGTTTGTGTTTTTTAACCTAATTTAACAATTCCAGTGTCCTAACCTTATACGTCATTACAAACTTAATCTGAGCCTTCACGTGACATCAAACGGCAGAGATACAAAGTATCATGTTAGCTTATTGGCAGTCAGCACTTCACCTGACGTCAGACATTTAATTTTTTTGGGCTAACTAGCGTTAACGTGACTTACTGGACGATGTCTTCACAGGCCTCCAACCCGAACTTGTGGTGTAACTGGTCCACACACCACTGCAGCAGAGCCTCGGACATGTTTACCGACGAAAAAAGACTTGACACTCAAAAGCTCAAAACCAAACGTAAGCAGTTAGCGTGTCAAAGCGAAACGGAATGAATGTGTTTCTAGTCGGCGACATAACAAATGCACACACGATGGAAGCAACTGCGTGGCAGCAGAGAATCCAGTCCGGAAGAAAACGCGTGTTGTCACTTAAGGTTCCACCCACAAACCGTTAGTACGAGAACCATTAATGAGACAGTTAAGAAATAACTATAGAACATCTTTGACGAAAGTCTATGCTTCACATCAAACAAACAATCAAAAATGATCATTTCTATCTCCAGTTCAGTCAGTCTTGAAACTGTATACATTTGTTTTATCAGTAAAACTGTATATTTGGGTGTACCTGTTAAATTCACTCACTAGGTGTCAGTTTTGTAATATAGTGAAATACAGGTGCATTCAGACAGGACTTTACAATAACGTTATTTGCTATATTTTGAGCACCAAATGACTTCCTCTGTAATCAGATGGTATTTTATAAACAGGAAGTTAAAATGTATTGTAAAAACCTTCTTATATACAGTCTATATATGGTAAAAACATCTTTGCTAGACTTCCACCTTTCTTGAGTATTTACATTTTCAGACACTTTATACTTCTACTCCACTACATTTTGGAGGTAAATATTGTACTTTTTACTTGACCACATGTATTTGACCGCTTGACTTACTTTGCAGCTTCAGAATATTATACACATTATGTTAATACAAAATATAAATCAACTAATATACTGTATTATGAAATATAACTGTGGGTTAAGATATCCAGTAATCTGTAAAGTAATTCAAATTAGCTCCACGTTTACCACCTGCAACATTAAAGTCATTCACACATTATGTATCAATAAATATAATTCAACAATTCAATATTAATTATTCGGCAACGGGCCATTCTGCATAATGAGTATTTTTACTTGTGGTACTTTAAGTGTATTCTGTTGCAAATCATTTTGTACTTTGTGTGTATCTGTATATATATATATATATATACAGACACACACACACACACACACACACACACACACACACACACACACACACACACACACACACACACACACACACACGCACAGTCAAGTAATAAAAAGCAGCAAATGTTCTTGTGTCAATTATACGAGTCCCTCTACTTTAAAAACAGCAAACATTTATTTATACAATTGGGAAAGTGATATGCGTTCTAATTCCTTTCAATATGGATTTCTTGTCTCAAGGCTATATTTCCTGTAACTGCTTGGAACAACTTTCTTGCTCAGTGCAAATTTTCATTCAATTAGATGTAGGCAATTTGATGACTCATCTTCCTCCACATACTACTACAGGATCTGCATTGGAGTACTTTTGTATTTTGTGCGAGTAGTTTTTGTCTTTATCTGGCTGGATGTCAAATCAGTCCGTCTCTGTTGTCTGTTTCAGTTTTATAGTACGATAGTCAAGGTTATAGTCCAAATAAGAAAATGTAGATGGAGCAGCAGTGTATTTATATTGTATTTATATTATATTCTATATATATATATATATATATATATATATATATATATATATATATATATATATATATATATATATACATATATATATATATATATATGTTTTTAAGTTGATTTCTTTGGCTTTCTTCGAGCATCCTATATTTGACAGAGGACAGTGTAGAAAAGAGGGAGTGAGAGAGGAGTGTGACATGCAACAAAGGTCTCACAGCTGGAATCAAACCCCAGACATCGAGGTTGTATTGCCTGCTCTGTAACCACTGGGCCACCAAGGCACTTGAGCAACAAAACATCATACATTTGAATGATCTGACATGAAAAGCAAACTGTTTTGACCTCAGTAATTCTTTAATTTTCATAAAATGTTACATTAAAATAAGCAAGAAGCAATAACTAAGACAAACATGGTTATGCGTTTGACAATATAATTTGTATTTACAGAAAGGCAACTTACAACATCACATAGATGGATAGATGAGTATTCACGTGATGCAACAAACACATTCTATCGTATAAAGTAAGTTGCATTTCTTGGTTCTAGTTCAGTTGAATCCGGACAACTCCATTTGCTTGTATTCCGTGTAGTACAAATAAATCTGCGTGAACTGAAGAAACTTCAATCTCTCTTGTGTTGTGTGGGTGTCCGTCACTGAGTTCCTGTATTAGTGAGAATCCTGTAGTATCTCACCACGAGTCAGATAGCAAATAAGTGTAAAGCCAGCTTTTAGATATTAAGGTAGAATCAACTTCAAGCCAACGATCATCGACATTGAAAAAACCACAACGATACACAATCAACATCCCAAAACAAACCACGTTTGCATCCACTGTAGATTAGCAAATGACACAATTTAAGCAATGCTTTGAAGCATCAGTGTTTGTTAGTCATTTTAGAACAGTACAAGAGGATAAAATGCTGATGTTTTCCTTTAATATGCCGCTAGGCTGTTTAATATAAAAGGCAAAGACTGGTCATTTCCACCAACATCATGTAAGACATAAATTAAAGTATTTATGCCTTGCATACAATTTGCCTGGAGTCCTCAATTAGACTTTGTATGATTAAATATCTGGTGATATACAAATCCCGTATAGCAGCCTTAACTGTATCCAAATTACCGCTTCATGACTTTTACAAATGGTTACTCTGTGGTAGCAGAAATTGGTAAAGGCTTTTATTTTTGTTTCCAGATAAAGTCCTAAGTGGAAAAGTCTTTGGAAATGGCCTCTACAAAGTTGAGTGCTGACATGAGGATCCCAATGGTGCAGAGGATAGTGAAGAGTGAGAAAGCCATGAGACAAAGCCTGTCGATAACAGACGCAGCAAATTTCCACTCGTTGCACACAGACTTGTCCACGTCTTGGTCACGGAAGCGCTTGGCAATGAAGCGCACCTCCTCCAGGATCTTGGCCAGCTCTGGTTCCACGCCGCCCGCTGTGGAGCCCTGAGCTGCTTTGAGGAGCATCTCATCGGTCGTGGAGTACTGGATGCTCTCCTGGCCCCGGATGCCGACATAAAGCATGTTGCCGTTGGTGGATTGGGGGGCTGAGGCGCCGGCACTGAGCTCCATGCCGGTCATGCTGTTCCGCGGGGCCTTGTTGTGACAGGCCGAGTGCAAACGCTCCTCACCTGGGCGCTTCATGCGCAGGAACCAGGCGCACCAGTTCAGCAGGATCACACGGGTCTTTGGGGCCAAACAGTAAAGAATACGGAAGAAAGGAATCAGGCTCTTCAAATCAATGAACAGAGGTTACATCCACCACAGAATATGCAGTCTATCTTCATACGTCATCCTTTATGTCTCATTTATTTTCTCAGTTTTGCTTTCAATGAACCCATATCAGCTCAATATTTCCCTTTTCCCAAATCATAATGAAAAGCTGATTATATTGTAGCCCCAGAAAATGCCACTTTCTGATCGGTCTTGCGATAAACACCTTCAAATCTTTGGTCACTACAGAAGGTATTTAGCAGGTAACCACTGCTCTGTGCTATCATTCTTTGACTCTAAACCTTTTCATTTTAATATTATATCAGGAATCCTCATTGTGCCAGAAATATTTATAGAAACACATTAGCCAGACTCTGAGCTCTCCTGGTGGATATTTGTAATTAACTTTTTTAACACTTGAGGACCTCTCAGTACATTTCTGCCGGTTAAAGATACCCATTTGACAACACAAGCAAATGCAACTTATTCTTAATGAACCGCTGGAAGTGAAGGAAAATGGACTGTAACCTAATACAAAATAAAAAAGCAGCATAATGGCAGTTCATCATTATACTCCCCAGTTGTGACGTGTGGTTAGACAGAAATGGCTAAAGTGGTGTTCATGGGATCATAGTTAAAGTCACAAATAATGATGTAAAATGAAACGACACTCACCCACTTCGGCATCTTGCTTCCATCAGGGTCATGGTGGTGATATTGTAAGACCAGAACTGTAGCAATTACTGAGAGACTAACAATGACCATGATGGTGGCAAAGTACTGAGCTGGAGGAGACAGTCAGAGTGGAAACAATAAAACAGATGCAGGTATTATTACGAGGAGAAAAGCTGAGGAGAAAGGTTTCTCACTTTATGTGTCTCAACGAAATGCAAAATGCTACTTTTTCATTTCACTGCTTCAAATATAGTGACCCAGATCTCGATATAAAAAAAAATCCAAATATTGGATGGCTGCTTAAACTTAATTACACTGTGATGTGAGAGAACCCATAATGAAAAACGACCACACAAATCTTCACCGGTATCTTTACGCTGATGGTCGTTGACACCCATAGCGACTGCTTTTAACTTCAGCCTGGCGCTTACCTATTAAAGGCACCGAGTCCGATGTGGCGGGCATAATCTCTGCAACCAGCAGCATGAAGACAGTCAGGGAGAGCAGGACTGTAATGCCTGGGGAGGAGACAAATCTCATAAGCACCTCAAAACAAAACTGTTAAGTGGAGTGAAAAGTATTGAAATTACACTGTTGGCTGGGCCCCAAGATTCTCTGCAAAAGTTGGTTGTTATAAATGCAATCAAACACACTTTTTCCATTCTTAAAAAATATTTTTAAATAATATGCAAAATAGTAAGTGCGCTATTTTGCTGATTTTTATTGTAAACACTCATTGTTTTATCGTTTCTGTTGAACATTTTGTTCCTAGTTTGCGTAAAGTCCTCCATCACATCCCAATGCATTTGTGCTGCCTTGTATTCTTACGCTATAATTTCGCCTTGTTTCAAATTGTATGCTCTTCAACAGTGCGGTATTGCACTGTTGTCAACTGTGAAGGAGAATTCCCCAAAAATTAGATTTGTGTGTGAACTGTTGAAGCTTATAATGTGTCACAGTCACTGGCTCCATCACCTGAGAAGGTACAACCACAGAACGACACGAAGGTATCTTTCAAATACCTGTGAGCAGAGTGTTCACTAATGAGCTGACATCGCTTAAGCCACTGGCTCTGTGGCTGTCGCACTAAAAGACTGAACTTCTCAGCAGGATTAAGAGTCACATTTGAATTAACTGCAGGCATGCTGATATACATTTGGCGCCACTGAAAAACACTTAACAGCTACATTTTCTTATACGTATTCTTATATCTGTGGAACAAGGAATAACATTTCAAATGACTATGAGTGGAATAAATATAATTTCAGCACGAAAAATCTGGTGGTCCATTTTGTCAGTCTGAGCTAAAAAATGAGAAAATATTTTTGCCAGGAACATTTGCTTCCATTTGAGTTTTAATGAACGTAACTTCCATCCAGTTATTCTGGATAATCCAAAACTGGATAATTAGGGACTATTATCGACCAAAAGAAGAAAACATTAATACATTTTAAGTGAATGTTGCTGTCAGTTTTGTTACTTTGAAATGCTTTGAGCAACAAATTCCATTCCCCTGCATTGAACAGTGATGCAGGCAGATGCTGCAAAGGTGAAAATGTCCAAACCACTGAAAATATAAATATATAATAAACACAGCTCCATACCACATGGGAAAATATGTTTTTTCTTTGTGATTTAGATGAACCAACTCTTTAAACGAATGCATACAATGAACACAGAATTGCTGATGAACCTTCTAATATATGTCAAGAAGAGTTGAGCCCACAGAGCTGCCTCGGTAACATGCTTGCACATTCAAGGGAGAGTCAGGATATAAAAGCACAAAGTATATACTCAGAATAAAGTGTAATCAAGAGATAAAGTGTATGATCATTATATAAGAAAATGTTTAATCAATATGTAACGAATGTTTAATGCATAGAGTGATTTAACAAATGTAAAAACTGTTTAACAAATGTTCTGTGTGACCGGAGCTGCGATGTATGAAAAGTGTTTTGTCAGGATGAGTTGGCAAAAAGTAGGAACAGATGTTATTGGGTGGGGTTAGGAAAAGACTGTCTCAAGAGATGAGTCATAGAGGCATAATACAGGATGAAGCCTGGACTTGTCCGGACATGTTCAGGACCCAACGCCCTCTCCAGTGGGTGGGGAGATGAGATCATGTATTGAACAGGGGGGGGCCGACAGAGCCCAAATGTCCAAGTGCGCCGATGAGGAGATACGGACGATCGCAACTGATGTATTGAGGACTTCGTCTCTGTTCACGGAAAGAAGACCGCTGTTCGTGGACAATAAGATTTAAAGACGGAGGTTTCCTCTCCCCACTGCTCGATTCTTAACAACTGGACAACGGAGAAGACGCAGCAGCCCCAGAAAGACTTTGTACTGAGTTTTGAGGACTGTTGAACGGACTTCGCTGCGAGAGCAGGAGGACCGAGGGTCCGGCCGGACCTTCGCTCCTAACGACTCCAAAAGAACCTTTTCATCGCACCATTGAACATCCAGCTCCAACCGAGCCGTCTCGGCATCTAAAACGAATGAGTGTAATCGAAGAAGAAAATTAAAGTAACGAATCAAGTGTAGTAACTTTTTATGTGAGCTGTAGCTTAAACCCTTGCAAACTAACTAAATATAACCTGCAATAAATATCTAATCTGCATTTAAAGTAAATTTCTCAAGTGCATTTATTTGCTCAAGTAGTAAAAAGTTCCTCGTGGCAGTAAAAAGTTAAAGCCATTGTATGTCTAACAACTGAGTTCTGAAAGGTTATCCTAGAGACCGAATCCACTTAACAACCCCTTACGGTTTTAGAAAGAAGATATCCTAGCCGTTAAAACCTAACCTGGCATTTACCAAGAACACGGATCCATAAGAGGGAAGCTGCCATAACCGACGCGACTGGTGGGAGCGCCCGGGGTCAGGACTGGTCTCTCGGCCGAGCGCGCTCTGACCGGAGGAAGCAGGGTAGACGACGGGAGTAACGGCAGTTAGCGGAGCCAGGCGAGTTCCCTCGCAAGAACACCAGCTCGACAATCTTTTAATAGAGAGCTGAGTCAGTAAGTAGCCCCGTATCGGGCCAGAAGTATCCCAGGATCTAACATATAATATAAACAACCCTTCACAACACCGATATGAAGATGCAGATGCAAAAAGGAGGGGACTTTGAGAGTAAAGATTTACAAACGTAATGCTCACGACAGCCCAGTTTTAGTTAAATTAAATCTGGGAATAAATGCTGCCATGGAAACACACTTCGAAATGAATGTTCACCATTCTCAAATAATAATGTCATGGCGCGGCTGGGGTTTATATACTGACTTCATATACAGTAGATCTGTGAGCACATGAGCTAGCACACACACACACACACACACACACACACACACACACACACACACACACACACACACACACACACACACACACACACACACACACCTATTTTGTGCTGTGGACAACAGTATAAAAAAACCCTGTCAAACACATTTTAGGAGCATTCAAATCTACACAACAGAGCAATTCTTATTTCCTCTATCTGTCTGTGAGCTATCAAAACATCAGAAGGAATGCACACACATCTGGCTCTAAAGCACTGTTCGGTTAATGAAGGAATCCAGCTGTGACGCAGGACTCTAATGATTTGAAGTAGGCACAAACTGCATAAATCAACCCCCCCACTCCCACACACACACACACACACACACACACACACACACACACACACACACACACACACACACACACACACACACACACACACACACACACACACACACACACACACACACACACCAACCCACAGATACTGTCTCCACCAAACCCGAGTATTTTATGCATGAAATGGGCTCAAACATTCAAGTCAACTCTGACAATTGAGATAAGATTAAACAATTTCCCGGTCCACTGACAGTTAAGTGAGTCACTCAGTGCTGATTGTCAGATTACTCCACAAGGCCGCAGAGGAAGTGGATTAATGAAAAAACATTGTTTTTCACAGAATGACTGATTACCCGGCAGACGAATGGGCTGGGAAACAAATGAAGTGTAGATGGAGAAAAGTTAGGGATTAATAGAAAGGTTGGCTCCGTGTCGAAACCACTTGGGCTTAGTTTTCAGCTGCATTCTTTGACCTAAAAATGTACAGAGGGATGTTTCTCACTCATATGGACTACACATTTGAAACATTGCTCCCTCACAGCTGCAGCCAAGGGACCCAGAGGTGGGCCAACAGAAAGAAATCATCTTTACTTTGGCTTGCAATGATTAGAAACGAATGCATCTTAAAAAATACAGTACAGACTACGAGTGCATGTACTTCAATAACAAATGTGTTGGCATGTATTCAGGGATGTCTGTCACTGTGTGTATTTTAGATGCAGATCCAGATCCACTTGCAGATCAAATGAAAATAAGAAATTCAGTGGACCCTTGTTGGAGGTATGTGCCACGGTTCCTCTGAATCCTTTATCCAAACGTTGATGGAGATATTTAATATTTGTTTCCCTACTTTATACAGAGAGGGAAACATAATTGAGACACACCTTGAAATATAATGCAATCCAATGAGACAAAAAAAAAGGACGGTGAAATTTACCACCAAGTTGAATCAACCCCTTGACAGCAAGTCTCACAAAGTTTGTATTTATTTTACTATTGGAGAGCATTGGATTGCATTACAGGGTCTCGGGTTTTTCTGCTCTCTCAATGTGCATAAAAAACAATAATCAATGAAAAGACTGTTAAATACAAATTAGAAATGGACAGTGTGTAGGATTAGGTGGCGTCTTGTGGCGAGGTTGCAGATTGTAACCAACTGAATTCCCCTCCGCTCCCTTCTCTCTTTCCAAGACTGCGCCGAGTACAAAACCTTGGTAACGTCACTCTAAGCTAACAAAAACACAACGAGTCTTCATTTCAGGTTATTATACACCAATGAAATCATGGTTATGAATCTTATATTTCAATGTGTGTGTTTCAAACCCAGTGAGATCTTTTCTCCAGAGTCAGCAGGCAGAAGGAAGACGAGCAGCGCCAGAGTGGCGATCAGGACACACGGGATGAGCAGGTTGAGGCCGTAGAAAAGGGTCCGCCTCCTCAACACCAAGGTGAAGGTAATTTCAGGGTACGGCTCCTCGCAGCACGCGTAGATACGCTCGTTTCTCTGTCCTACAACCTCTGTGAGACGAAACAAAACACGGTCTACTCTGGCAGAAATGGAGTGAAAAGTTACAGAGAAATCATCATTTAGAATTTTGAATCAATCCTCTCACCGACAAGATCCCACTCTCCGTTGGCGATGTAGTCTGTGATGTCAGCCTCCAACATCTTCAAGTCCAGAGACCAGCCCCCGTATGTCGAGGAGCCAAACTTCAGCTCACACCTCTGGACATCAAAGGGGAACCAGCGCACATCGATTTTGCAGGTGCTCTTGAAGATCCCTGTTGTGGCGAGAAACATGTTACGACCAAGACGGATTGCATGGGGTTCCATTTGTGCCAAAATGATGTCACATGCACACTGACTATACCAGCTGAAGATGTGACAAAACAGATACCCAACATTTTAACTACGTCCATTCAACTCGTCGACAGTGAGGACGACACATCATGACGACAGGGAGTGACAGACGTCCAGTCTGCAGTTGAATTGACACAGACAAATGTTTTGTCAGGTGAGCATAGACAGATCAGATCAGTCACAAATAGTTCTGTCACAACGGAAGTACAGTCCAAAGTCGAATAGACAGACAGATGTTTTGTCACAAGTTCAGTCGACATACTGCAACATCATTTGGCCCAAAAGGAACCACATAGCATTGAAGAAAGACTTGCTTTGAGATATACCATACTTCACCTGAAGATGGCTACTGAAGAGCGAGAGACGGACAGAAAGGGATGGAGTGTTATTCAGAGCTCTGACAACATTTTAACTACTCTGGAATGTAGGAAGCAGAGGGAAATTGAATAAAGAAATGACAGCTAACAGCTAGAGGGGCAGCAAGAGAGGTTTTACTCCAATATCCAATATGATAATGAAAAGAAAGTGTCCGGTAATCCTTCAGGAGAGGCTGGACACCAAGCTAATTTCCATCCACATTGAAGAAAGATATGAGACATCCGCAGTAAACAAGGTCTCTCGCCTCTCTCATGGTGCCATGAAGATGATAAACCTCAGCAGGGAATGAACAGAGATGGGGAGCAGAAAATATGAAGAATGAATGCCATTTACTGCAATGAACCTCAGTGACAAAGACAAGCTATCAGGAAATGATTCTGAACGGCGGTCGAGGTCACATCTGCGTGTGTCTAGTGTGTTGAGCTCAAGCGGCGACTGAGTATTCTGGCAGCAGTGGGTCCGAAGGGGCTGGTTCAGGGAAAGTGCGTCGCTGCTCAAAGCTTCACTGAGCGCGATAGCGATGGAGCCACGTCTTTGGAGCGTTTGACATTACTGGGATAAGAACATTTGAAGAAGTCGGTTTGCTGAGCTTAGCATACCATAAAGGCTAGAAACGAGGGGGAAACAGCGAGTCTGGCTCCGTGCAAAAGGGAACAAAATTCACCAGCACATCTAGAGCTAACTAATTAACATTGTCTTGTTTGTTTGAAGTGGAGCTCCCAGTCAAGAAATATTCTGCCACGTAGCCCCTAATAAAATCCCAACTTGTTATTTGTACAATTTGCACAGATTAATTAAATGAGATACAATATGTTCATTGGGGACCTTTAGAGGGGCTGTCAGTTGTGTTTTGGATCGAGCTAGGCTAGTTGTTTCACCTGTTTTAAGTTTTTATGCTAAGCTAAGCTAAGACATGATAGTCTAATCATCCAACTCTCAGCAAGAAAGAGAAAACATATAGTCCCTAAAATGTGAAACTTTTTTCCTCAGGAAAAACCAACCTGAATTTAAGTGTCAATAGATCAACTTTTTGACATAACCAACCAGCATTTTAGATGAATTTAAGCCAAGACTAATATGCTGATAACTTTAGGGAGCTTATTCAAAGCTCTCATCCATGAAAACACAGCAGCCGAAGCTTTTTTTCTCAATACTCCTTCGTGGAAATCACCAAAAGAACATACAGCATAATGTTTCTCATGCTTATACAGCACAATAACAGGATTCTGCTGAGTATACATTGTATAATATCAGGAGGAGGATTGTGTTTGTTTGATAATTGAGCCTCTGGCACGAACTTCAACCTTTTTTGAGCAAATGAATGAAATAACATTTTTTTACATGACGATGAATAGACTGTCAGCTATTTATTGTGGTTTTATGATATTATGATTATAATTAAGCTACAATACAATAATAATATCTCATCGTAGTTTTTCCCCCTGAATTCCTATTTATTTTGATTTATTTAACTATGGTGTAAAAGTTTTGTATTTCTTACCACTTTTTTAAAACTATAACTGTGTGCTGTATCATTACTTTTTCATCACATTCCTTTGTGCATTCTCTCTCCGACTCTGCAGGTAGAATATCAGGTTTAGTTACGCGGTTTGAGTAAAAAGTAGCACGTCTTTCATCTGATAAAATATAGAAAACATTACATTGCTGCTATTCTAAGTGTAGCTGTGACCATCAAGTGTTTCCCAAAACAAGTAGCATCTGTGACTATTTTGAAATATTTGTATGTGTAAAAAATAAAAACCCAGCAGAGGAAGGGAGCCATAATTTAACGTCTGTTATTTTGGTCTGACTGAGATTCTGCCTCTTACCTGGAGGTATGTAGGAACAGGAGCCAAAGGAATTGACCAAAATGTTGGTGTGGAACGTAGCATCAAATCTTTCATTAGCACTGTGGACAACATGGAGTACATCAGTATTTACTGCAGAGTCATCTGTCACCAAAGTACAGCTTCAGTGGAAAACATGTCAACAAATTCATACAGCGATACAGCCTTTGCAAGAATTAATAATAAGGATGCAACATACATTTTGGGGGAACCACAAACAGCGAGTGAAACTGATAAAACAATATCATATGAATGATTATAAGTGAATAATCTTCTCTTGAAAAAAATAACCAACGAATGTAATATTATTTCCATGAGCCCTTGTCAGTCACAGGTCATTAGAAGTGTCCTAACTCGCCCCCACATATGGTGCCCTGCCTCCTTGGTATGCTGCTCTTGCTTTCGTTGCTTTATGTGAATCACCCGAGCTTGATTGATGTGGAGTTGGCCGCTGGAGCGATCGTAAAGGAGAATTGCAAAGGGGTCCACCACGGGAATGACCTCCTCTGCAATGCTTTTTGGAGCCTTTGACAGAGCCATGAAACACTAAAAATCAGGCCTGCCCTCCGTCACCCCTCCTTCATGTTGGACTACTCTTGGGAAACAAGGCTCATCTGTTAAGTTGCCCAGAGAAAAAGTATAAGCAGAGCCCCAGAGATTGAGGTCCAAATACTAAATGGGTTTTCCTGTTTCATGGCTCTGTCAAAGGCATTCATGACGAGGTCATTTCCTTTGTGGAGGGCTTCACAATTCTCCTCTGTCTCTCCCTCCAAACCGAGAAGACATCACCAAGTCTATATAATTAGGTTTCAATGTTTTGAAAAAAGAATCCGTATTCTCTGAAAAGTTCTTCTACAATTTCCAAGTGTTATCGGACAGAATTGATCAAATTCTGATCGGTACACAAAGTTATTTCACGAGGGTTAACAGCTGCAACAGTAGCAGTTTGTTTGTTAAGGTTAATAAACGAAAGGATTAAGCTTCTAAAACTCTACAGAACTTGCATGCAACAGACATGAAACTATAAAGTCAAGCCTTGGTTCTCAGATAACGTGATTTCCTTCTCACAAAGTGACTGAATTCACCATCACCTATTCACCTGAACAGTTTGGGATGTTGTATATGGTATCATTGTAACCCATGAGCATCAAAACAGGGGTGTTATGTTTGGTACAGGAGAGTTGATGCAAAATATAAACATTTGGTTATAGCAGAGAGTGTGATGGCGTTTCTGTGATGGCTCCATTTCTAAAAATCTTCAGGGCCCCGAACTGTACAAGTTCCAAGTGAACACCATTTTATCACCTGGACTATAATGAGTGAGAGAAAGCAGGTACACAGCACACGCAGTGTCCCAAATCCCTTGGAGATTAACTCCAAGATTAACTTCCACAGTCTCATTCAAAGAGTCTCAAATCAAGGCTTACCTCAGAGGTCCAATGACAAATGAAGTGCAATGCTTTTCCCCATCATTAGTCGATGGGACAGTAGAGTGCCTCTGATGTGATTTGTTCAGATAATTCTTTCAAAGGTTGATTAATGATGATCTGTACAACATTTTTCATTAGGGACATATAATAAAATGCTCTTTCTCCCATCTTTTCTACACAAGTTTATTCATTTTTCTTCATGATTTATTGCTACAACGCTCTCGTCTAGACTGCAGTGAATATATTGAAACTGCAGAGCAACACTAACCTTGATGTGTAACCAGCTTACCCAGTTGTGATTAACCTAAAAATGTCAACAAGTATATTCCCTTCCTGCACATTGATCATACTTGTACCAGACGTAAACACAACGTTATTTTGTTCCAAAAGGAATGAGGTTTAGGTTTGTTTTGTGCAACAGCAGCATTTATTTATCTTTCATTTTCTGCTTGTGTGGTCTCTCTCTGCAGGATGTTCTGAATAAGTCCTGTGACAACACGGAGTCTGTTGCTTTGCAGACCTCATGAAACAAGCAGGAGCAGGAGCCTAAATATTTCAGCATATTCTGACTTGTTGCCACCTGAAGTTATTTATTTCATTCCAGTGGCTTTTATGTTCTGTTTGCTCAAGGCAATTTTCCACTCGGGTGTTAAATACCCGGGTGTTCCTCTATAGAAGGAAAACAATGGGTTTAAACATTAAACGAGGCTAATAGATGTCTGCTGCAACTTGTATGTCGATTGAAAAAAGTAATATGAAAGCTCGTCTTTACCAAAAATGAAGTTTGACCTTTAAATATATGAAAGTAGTCTCATGCAAGAACCTTTTCATTTCGTTATACTTTGTACATTGAGGTTTGATCGTACAAGTGTTCCATCAGGTTTAGCAAAACCTCTAAACAGCACACACCCATTCATTGCTTGTTTCAACTTGATGAATACCACCTGCTCACGAGTAGCAATTGATCATTTGCTAAATCTAAGGCTTCCTGTTCTGCTCCATTTGTGGAGTTTCAGTCACAAAACATGTGAACTAAGAGCAAATAGAATCGATTTTCACACCACAGAGCTTCGAGTCCTGATGTTGGAAATCAGCAGATGAAAACTAATTTTGCGGTGTCAGTGGTGATAGAATTGGCTGACCAAAAAAAAGACATGACGTTAGAGGCCAGAACTTACATTTCAAGCGTTCATGAATGAATCTGTTCGGTGTGATGTGGTTCTTGCACGAGGCCCAATTCATTTTTTTATTTAAATATTTTATATATTTTCAACACAGAGCCAAAATAAATAATTCCTGTGCATTTCAGAAAAATATTTTCTGCCGTGTCTAATGTATCACAGTCAGTGTCATTGCCACAATCTCGTTTTCAACTCTGGAAAACAAAATCCAAAAATGCATCATCCCTCTGACATCCCCCCCCCCCTATTATATTGTGCAGAGGACAATGCATGCATGCTGAGTCTGATAACATGCATATCCAATTACAGTACAGCACCAGCGGATCTGTCCTTACAATACCTGTTATACAGCAGAATGTCTGGCTTCCAAATGAGATGGTCAGGGAACCTCACATTGCTCACACCTGGATACGCTGATGGATCCCACCGGAGGTAAGAGTCATCCCAGAACTGTGGGATGCAGAAATATGATGTATTTTTCATATTTTACATAAACAACTTGAACAACTTCAACATATCCTTTAAACCTGTACGTTTGGCGAGCCTATTTTAGATTCACAAGAGGAGCCATAGCAATAAAAGAGAAATAGGACATACGAGATGAAAGCTGTTTTTAGGGCTGCAGGGTTAAAGCCTCTCTGATGAAGTTCTCTGACTCATCCAAGCAACGCATAACATTGTGCTTACGATGTCTTAGAAGTGCCTTACATGTAGGGACACCAGAGAACACAAACAGCTGACAGCTGACTGAAGCAACAACCTCGTTGCATCATTGTGAGCCACCATGAGCCTCAATGTACTACTTTTCATATAGTTACATCAGAGACGAGCTACATGCTGTAGGTGTGCAGAGGGCTCTAAATAATGAGCATTGTACATTGACAGAACACATAATAAACTTGCGAATAAACATATGGGCCTGAGTATATAGGGGTTAAAATAAGTAGGTTTGTTATGTGAAATAGGTGCTTTAATTTACTAGAGTGGGGGGGGGGGGGGGGGGGTCAAACCTATAATTTGTAATATAGCATCCTGGCCCACAGCAGATGTGTACACATGATTACTTGAGGTGATTTCCAGCAAACTGGTACAGCTGGTTGATCTGGCTAACACATCATATCTTGATTTTTTACATCTTGATGAAATTTTATAAGAATTTGTGCACTCAGATCTATAATACATGTTCTAGTTAATCATGGTATTCAAATAATGGCTTTGGTCAGCATGAAGAAATATAAAGGTCAGTCACTGATAAAGGCGGAGTCAAACAGGTGGAGGGAGGGGAGATCATAGCTCACATGGTAAATTCAGAATAAACCCCAAAAACCAAACTGTCTCTCAGCTGTCCTCGACAAAGCACAAACATGTTTAAAAACAGAACGGAAGCCACTTAGCTGTGGCATTATGCTCTACATGCTACAATTGTCAGTGTATTTATTATTTGTTCACTCCAACAAAAAGGAGAAGAACTATGAGTAGATGTGATAAACAAGACTGTAAGACAAGAACTACACGTATATTGTGATGAGATACACAAACAGAATACCAGGATAGAGGCTTAAGTTTAAGGTACAGTTTGACAATTAAAATCAACCTGCAAGCTCCTCTTAAGCTCACTTAATAACATGCGATATCTTGTTTGTTAAATCTTCCATAAATGGAAGTGTGAAAAACAACACATTTGTGTATTTCTGTTGGGATTTTGTGCCTCACTTTTTAAGGCACATAAGTTGCAGCCGAGAATAAGTCTGACACAAAACCCCCCGAAAAACGGGGAAATGGTCGTGAAGTTTAGCTTTTCTGTGACTTTACATACATTGTACAGGGAAAGGTCTTACCAGCTGTAGCCAGATGTTGGTTGTCAAAACCTGGTTCTTCTCATCCTGTTATAAAATGATGAAGTGATATTTAGTAACATTATTACAGATGTTAATTATCCAGAAATGTATCACTGTGGATTAAATATAACTGGAACCCGAATTTATTCAGAAGATAACAGCTAGTTTTGACTTTACACATATTGGAATTGATTTTGGCTGTGAAGTGAGAAGACAGTCACAATCTTTACATTGAGTTATCATAACACCGCCTTGTGCACATGCATGCTCAGTAATGTGAGGACAGTCACTGGATACGTACCACATCCATGATCTGCATGAGGGTAAGGCCGAATTTAACAGTGAGACTCTGAGAGTCGTTGGAGACTGGTCTCACCAGCGGGTTGTAGCCAGCCATCAGGTCATTGTACAGTCTGCTCTGCTCTGGCCCTTGAAGAGAAACTACAGAAGACAGAGAAACCTAGACAGTAAATACTTTCATAATCCCTTCAGACAAAATGTGAGCAAGACAGACACTGTTAGTCACATCTATTGCCAATTCCTTTTCAACTACATTGGTAAACTCCTATAGACAGCCATCCTGCAGCACAAACAATCCTTTTTTCTACTTTAAGCTGAACTAAATGACTCTCTGAGACTGCTTTCAGCTCAGTTTCTCTTTCTCTTTTTGTCAAGAAAGAGCAAAAGCATTTGTTTGGAAAAAAGAGACAAAAAGTGAATTTGACCAATAGAAAATCCAAAGAGAGGGGCGTCACAGTACTGAACCTTTTGTGATCGACTAATCTTTGTGTATCTAACACAACACTTATACCACAGTACTGAACGGGTTTAATGCTTGTTTGAACGTGTCTGATGTTAAATGTTAACAACAGCAGGCTAACATACTCAGAGGGACAATCAAGCGGCAACCTCCAGGTCCAAAGCCAAAGTGCCATAAAGTTGCATTATTTCTGATAGCCAGCAGGGGACTCATGAAAGATATTTGTAACATTTTGGTCGCCTTAAAATGTGTTATTCAGCATTCAGTTATACTCAGTTCCACCCTCTCGTGCCACTTCTACTTGCAAAAAGCAAAATGCCGAACTTAAGGCCTCAATAGGTGACGTCACGGTTGCTACGTCCACTTCTTCTATACAGTCCATGTTGACAGGTCCTCTTCACGGAGCTGGCAGCCATGTTACTACAGTAGCCCAGAACAGTCAAACCAAACACTGTCTCTAGAGAGGGGCATTCATGTTTTCACACCAGCTCCCGTAGTTCTCCTACGCGCTTGGCCAACAGGGGAAGTTTGAGTTGGTTGCAATCTGCAAGCTCACCGCAAGATGCCGCCAAATACGACGCACTGCAATCCATCCAATATTAGATGTATTACACTCTGGAGCACAATCTCGTGGTGGCACAAGAGTAAAAGTCAGGGGATAACCAAAGTCAGTCAACTTTATCCTCTCAGGAACATGAATGTCTGTACAAAATTGCAGGGCAATCTTTTCAATCGTTGAGATATTCCATTTTGGACCAAAGTGTTAAACTGACCGATATTGCCCAATAATGAAGCCCCAACACGAGATTGTCTTTAAATGATTTGAAGGTTAATTTAAGTTCAAGGATGAGACCCAATCCCCACACTCTCGCATCATTCAGTACCTGCCTGAACTCCAGGCTCATCAAACCTCTTTCCATTTGTAATCTTGCTTCATCCTGCAGCCACCACTCCAGCTCCCCCGTACACCAGGTCACTCAAGAAACCGCTCACAATCATTTAGCATTTCAATTAATGTTTGGTGAGGTCTTTTCTTTTTTTGTTGTTAAATCAAAGTGAGAGTGGAATATTCTAACTAAGTCCAGGGTGGTGAAACACGATCCAAAAACAATACCTGGACTGGGTTCACCTCACTGCCGAATCAGACCTGCTCCTCATTTTAACACACTCTCGTATTCCCCACTTGAGTTATGGAGCATTTTTGGCAACATATATTCACTTCACGAATGGCCACAGCCCTATGATCCTAAACAACATGAGAAGCGCATTATCCCGATGATTTGGCAGAGATCTGGCTGTCTGTCGGCATCTCCCCATTCCCCTGCTCCCTGTTGCATCCAGTTCTTTGACGGAAAAGACAGAAATATTTGCTGAAAGCTTCTCTTTGTCCGTGGATCATTCCCCTGGAGATCTGCAACCCTACAAATCTCACCATAATCAAATTTCACCATGAAGATCAGCAAGACGAAAACAATGTGCGTCATTGTGTTACGCTTTTTTCTGAGAAACATCCTGGTACATTACTGGCTATCAGACCACAACACAAGCATCGCTGTTATGTTGGAAATATGTTGCTGAAAGTGAGCTGGGAGCCATCAAAGAAAACGAGAAGCAAAGCCTTTCTGCCTCATAATCAAATTAAACCGCCTTAATAATGTCTGAGAGATGGACAAGGGCTTTAAGTACCCCAGACATGTGCTCAGACATTTAGACGTGCATGTATGAGCACACGCTAACACCATTTATCTCCATCTGCCTCTTTATACTTCACTTTAGGGGAAGCCTTAATCTACTGGTGCCTGTAAAGTGCAGACTGAAGAGTCTGAGTCGGTGATTACCATGAAATGAACTGCCTCAATTAAAATATTCAAAATTCAGAGCAGATCTGAGGAAAGTTGATGAGACACAGCATGTCTCAAAGGCTTCTTGAACTAATTACCACTTACCGGGTAACTTAGATTTTTGTTTTAAATCCAAATTTGCATGGGGCGACTTGTGATGTGTGTCCTTTGAGTCGGAGCACGGGCAGCTGTACAATAGCCACAACAAGAACGCTGTCACTCAAGTGTTAATAAAGACACTTTTCTGTTTCTCTCGGTCTGTTTGTGTCTGTCTCTCTCCATCTCTCTTAAATTCAAATTCATAGGGGGTTTATTGGCATGAAAGTTTGAAGGACAGTTTTTGCCAAGAAATCAAATCATCATCACAGTCACTTTTAATTGTTTGCCTCAGTGTAGGAAAACAATAATACCACATTATTTTCCACATTTCCATCGACAAAAAACAGCGTGCAAGTCTCCCTTGAAGCTTAGAAACCTCCCATAGCACCATTAAAAGTTCAGCGTTGGGCAGTATGCCGGTTTCATGTGCGGCCACAATGTGGATCTTGCACCGTCTTTGTAGTGATAATCACACGTTTTGGTTTTAGCGTGTTGAAGAAAATCATCATGTAACTTGTGAATCCAACTGTTGTTACGATCTTAATTTCCATGATTGCAATAAACACGAGTGTTCCGCTTCATGTCAAAGTATCCAGAATCATTTGAGACGTAAAACCTCATATCGTGTTATGTAACATATTCTGGTACAAAACAACATTCTTAAGAAGTGATCAGGAGCAGACACCGTGTAATAAATCTCCCTCAAGTGCAGCAAAACATTTCTGCACATGGAGCTCTGTTCTGCCAAAAGTGTCACGTGCAACTTGAAGGTACTGAGTGTAGATACAAAACGCCGAGTTCAGGAGCCAAAAAGAGATAGAATTTAATAAGATATCCCACAGAGGGAAAACACAGGAACAGACGTGTCAAGAAAACATGAGGCTCGAACGAAGGGCAAGGTACAGACACGCCTTAAATACACTTGAGGCAATTACACAGGTGAACCCACTTAAGGTGAGCCAAGTCCAATCAGTCCACAAAACCTAATTAAGGCGCACTCTGCCACCATCTGCTGGATGTCCTGGGGTCCTACGGCGCAGTCCTGACAAAAAGGTTGAGAACATGTCCTAATGAAGAGACCAGATGTGCTTTGTTTTTCCATTCATTTTTCGACTGCTTTGATTGGTGGAAAGCAGTTAAGGGGGGTGAATTTTGACTATAAAAGTGATCTGTGAAAAGTAGTATGGAATCTCTCTGAATGGATCACAGTATGTTTACACAATGGGACAGCCTCCTCCACCCAGAACACGTGTGTCGACTACTCATTTTCATTTGAAGCCAATTAACTCATCCGTCTTTTCAGAATATTTTTTAATTTCATAAGTTATGTTGCCTTACATTGCAAAGAGAGTGAACATTAGAATCATCTTTTCAGCAGAGCACCCCTTTTTGAAATACCATGATATTACACAGACACCACAAACCCCCCCCCCCCCCCCCCCCCCCCAAATACCTGATATCGATTTTAGGTTATATCACCCACCTGTATACACACAGCGCTAGGACTCCATATCACAAATTGATGAGATGTAAAGTGCATTGACTTCATTATAGGGTGCAGATGGGAGATTGTTTGTCAGTTGTTACTATACAAAATATGCCTACTGTACCTACATAAAGAGCTTTAAAGTGAGAGAAAACACATGACACCTGCCACCAAATGCAAACACACACAAGCACAAAGCCGATCACTGCCTCGTTACGTGAAATGGAAACGCAAGTCTTGTCATTCACTTTCATAGTTAGCCCACATTCAGCGTTCTGCATGGCTGAAAACGATGGGTGGTTTACTCTGATACAGACTAATGTCGATTTTACTTTAATTTATAATAACAGGGCAGCACTGAAAAGGTTGAGAATATAGTAAACAACTCCCCCACAACATTATACTTTCTATAGTTCATATTCACATATCACATGAGGTAATTATGGAGCCTACTATTGATTAAAAATAGCATTAAATAACGTTAATGTTACCAAAACTCGGTGTTTGGCACAACAGGTATGTAATCCCATGAGCTATAGGCTTGCAAATCAATCCAGTGTGGAGCAGGTTAATTACACACATGAAAGGTAAACACCCAAACGCGCCTCCTGTTAAAGATTTCTCCAGGGTTTGTGAAAGCGCGCGCTGACAGCCTACCTTTCACCGTGAAGGCGGTGACTGCGAGGAAGAGCAGAACATTCAGTGAGGACATGTTGAGCCGAGCGAGGACCGCGAGCGGAGAGTTTCATCTGAACCTGACGGGATGCGGGGATGATGATATTGTGTGCGTGTGTCAGTGTGTGTGTGTGTGTGTGTGCGTGTGTGTGCATTAAATAACTCCTCCTACTTATGAATAGCTCTCTGATGGGACAGCCATCAGATTTGTTGCAGCGTCAACACTCAACAGTAGGCTAGTTGTCTCACTGATTGCCAATGCGACTATTGATAGAGGATGACAGTTGGCCTGTATACTAAATAGACCAGCCTGTGTTTAAAAACGTTCCGAAATGTCGATTTCATCACCACATATGACTACTGTTGGTACAAAGGCATGCTTTATCTAGCAGTCACGAACTAAAGCACCCATATATCTGCTTGCCCACTGCATCCCTGCAAAAAGAGTTCAAATAGTTTGAAAGGTGATGCACAGGGAGGCTGAAAAAGTTGTACAGCAATCAAGGAACTTTTTGCAAAGCAAGGTGACATCTGCTGGTCACTGACCAGAATTACAACTGTATTTTGAATTTAGCAGCTCAGACTGTTTTGTGGTTCAAACTCTTGGATCTAATTTTTGACCAAAGTTCTTAAAACAAAAAACAAAAAAACAATCTATATCAACAATAAACTATGCAAGGAGCTATTCCCCCTGGGTGTTAGGGTGTTGCATAGGTTGGAAATCCATGCAACATCCACCCACCACCAGCATCACCCACAACCCACAACCCACAACCCACACCCACAACCCACAACCAATCCCAGAATATAAAGAGCACAAAATACAACTAAATAAAAAGAATATGTCAAAAACAATTCTCAATTTGTCTATGTTTGGTGTAAATTGTGATATCTATTAAGACTTCTGGGGACATGCGGTAGTATGTCTACAGTACTCTGGTAATAATGTGAAATATTCATTTTATGACACAATAAAGCATCAAAGATAACATAAGGATATCGCAGCAAAAACAAAAGTAAAATACTTACCCCAAAGGACATCATACAGTATATACACATAAGTAAATGTGTATTTTTAGACAACTCTAAGACTAAAAGTACATTCATTTGATGTATTTTATGAAAACTCAGAGTTTCTGTGTCTTGAATAGCTGCTGTTGTTGTGTGTTGTTTACATGTTTACCCTCCACTGCACATGTATGAGCTGATATCTGCATCAACAGGCTGTACCTGAAGATCAACACAAACATAAATGTGGACGTGGCGGCTAATTAAATGGCGCTGTATGTTCTGCTCTGGACAGGTTGAAAGGAGCTGATTAACAGGCATGTCGGCTGTATGCATGTGCGCTGCATGTCAAATGACATGCTTCATTAGTCACGGGATACATACACTGATGAATACATTTCATCACGCTTTTATCAGAAGGTAAAGAGATTGTGAAGTAAGAATGAATTGATGGAGCCTGCATTCATGTAGAAATTAATAAAAAGATGTCTGTACATATGAGCTGAAACTGGAAGACCAGCTTTTGGTGCTTTTACAGCTCCTCAGAGACCAAATTTAATTTTCTGTTTGTTTTCAACTGAACTGCACACAACAGATGGTTGCATCATTATTGATAGCGTTCCCCCACAACAGGAGGCAAAGTCTTGCTGGACTACTCACATCCTCTAATTACAAGACCGGAAATATTCCATACATATTCAAGGTTTTTCTTCTGTTAGATTCTTTTTTCGTTTTTTTTTACCTTTCTTGAATAATGCATTCTTTGAAAAGCCCAAAAGACTGAATAAAAGGTTTGCAGGGTGTGAGGAGTCCTCTAAAATATTCAAACCTTTCTGCTGCATTCAGAAGTGTAACTTAGTAAATGTTGTACATAAATCAGTAAATAAATTCAAATGTTGGGGCCAAAGGTTAGTTGACAGACAGAGGAGCCTTTTGACATGACACAGTAAGAAACGCACTGGTGTAAATATAAATTGAGTTTGCTACCGCAGCCTCCACGGCTAGCTCTAAACCACCAGAATATTCATAGATATTTAATGTTTAATTAAAATCAATTTGTAATATGAGAAAATTTAAAAATCAAATATTAAGCAATGTATTATTAAATACACTCAGTGTCTACTCACACATGTATTTTCTATTATTTTTCTGATCTGCCTGTTTTATTAACACTTGGGTTGAAGTCATGGTTGTGTACAGAGAATATGCTGATTCGCCTACAAATCATGACTCAGGGTTAACTGCGCTCTAAACCACGTCTAACTCCTCTGCTGCAGTTTGATTGGTGGATCAGTCGAAAGGGGCGGGCGCAAAGCATAAACAAGGAAGTGACTGTGAGTTGTTTGACAGAAAGAGGTTGACTGTAGTTTAACCCCGTTAACTTTTACCATTCGTTAGACCAACTGTAGCTAAGAATGCAGTCTGTGCGAAAACGTGGAGGCAACGACTCGACAATACAAACGAGGTTGGTACATTATGCTGACGTGAAGGATACAATTTTAGCCGTTTGGTGTCAGTGAAGGAAAGCAGAGTCGGTTCAGAAACTACAGAGGCTGTGGGATATTAATACATTAACTTCTTTATAACCTCTTGTCACCAGTTAGTGTTTACTAACGTTAGTTCTCCTGCATCTTGTGTCCAGAAAGTGTTTTGTAGCGGTTTGTGGTTATAAATAAGGACTGACTGACATAAACACTCGGTTTCATATGTCAGAGATGTGATGCCGGCGGAGGTTTTTGGTTCCCTTCGTCTTGTCTGCAGTCAGTCTAATCACATGACTGAACAAGCACTGCTGGAAGTAATTGTGAAACTGTGAAAACAGTGGTGGTCGACAAACTGAATGATACAGATCAGAAAAAGACGAGATACCATAAACAAGCGTTGGAGCAAACAAGGTGCCTAAATTAGTAAGTTAGCAAGTCTACAATAACAAGAAAACTACACCCCCCCCCCCCCCCCCCAAAAAAAACAAATATAGCATCTAGATGTCAAATTAGCACTTCTAGTAAATTCAAGTAAATTACAAAACGGCTAGAATAAACAGAATACAGGTAATCCCCCAGAAGGACATCTCAGGATTCAATAAAAGATCCTTGTCAATATACTCAGGTCTGACAAAATGAGAGATTTAACAAAAGTCAGGTACCGGTAATTTGAAAATGCCATGGAACTGTGCCAGCAGGGATTGGATGTATGAATGACAGGAGTGAGGCTTTCCAGCAGACGTGAAGGTTGACAGCTCTCTATTAGTAATCCGTGTCTATGCCGCTGGTGTTGACGAGCAGCCAATGTTCCTCTTGCATAAGCTGCGAAAGGTGCTGAAGAACCCGCAGCGTATTCAGCCGCACTCATCCTTTTGTTGTCCTGGTAAATATACTGGACCGTAGTGTCCGCGCTCAGCGTGCAACAGGAAATTGCAGATTGCAGTTGAAGTTGAAGAGGTCAGCAAATCCACAGCCGCTGGTGCAAACTTCATCAGACTGTGATTCCATTTCGTGAAGGAAGAAACGGAAAAAGACAGATTTGTCATAATGGAACACGTACATGTAAGGATATGAAGGATCAGGTGGCCAAACATTTATAATCGTAATTCGGTAGATTAGTAAAAAGCAGCAAAGGCCACCGTGTGTTTTAACCTGAATTTACTGCAGTAGTAAATACTATAAACCTCACTTTACTACAGTATTCCCAACATGTCTGTTAAACGCTCAACCTCTTTTCTGCCCTTTGCTTTTGTAACGTTGCTTTATTACGACGACTGACAGTCACTGTAAATGTATGTTGACAGCACTCCTGGTGGGTTGAAGCGGAATGTGCCACAGCAGAAGAGGCCGCATTTCCACTTTGACCTGTGGTTCTGTCTGACTCTGCAGAACTGGATACTGGACTTTGGCAGACCTATTGTCATGGTAAGGAAGATCAATGCACGTTTGATGGTGAAATAATGATGGTAAAAATGGATGGTTACACCATATTTCATGGAGGAATGAACACTAAATACCTTCTTGGTACCGGATGTATTAGATAACTCTTCCTCTGGAGTGGTTTCCCCTCAACAAGCCCAGTGCTGGAGACTATTTCCACATGGCCTACAATGTCATAACACCGTTCCTAATGCTCAAGGTAAGCGTCAACACACCGGAGCGCTTTAGTGATTGTGAGAGAGACAAATGCAAAGAATATGCAGTATGTTCTCTATATCAGGCCGACAACAAACTCTCCTGATGAAATAGCTTTTACATTTTTACCACCACAATAAAACATGTACACAGCCTACCTACTAACCAACATCAACAGACGGGTATGATGGACTATAATAGAATTGCCTGTGACAAAGAGCACACCAACAGGAAACCATTTTGTTCTCCATGATTCATAGAATACATATATATGTCAAATAATAATAAAAAAAGAAAATATCTGCAGCACCTGTAGACACAGCTCAAACATACAGCAGCAGGCTGATTAACCAGAGGTGCCAATTATGAATGACATATACCGTTGCGTATTAATTATGATGAAAGTATTGCATTCCCGACAGTGATTGGTTCACTGTGGGTTGCCTTTGCACTACTTCCATCACTGCAGGGAAACCTGACACGACTGAATAAGAATTATTTTACGTAGTATTTGTATGTAGCCTGCTGGAGCCTCTGGATATGATTATTATTATTTACAATGAAAAACAGGCAACGATGCTTTACAAACAGAAACCTGCACTTATTCGTAGTTGTACTAATGTTTGTGTTGCTTATTTTTCATTCCTTACAACAGTTTGTTCATCTTGAGACCCAAAAGAAATCTGCGCAATGCATTCCCTTCTCAGTCTCATTCTAGACCACTTCATATGTTGTAAACTCTCATTAACGTTATGATTAGATCGTGATTGAATTTCACACCTAGCCGAGCACTTCAACGATTTTATCAATCTCTACTTTCCATATAAATCAGAATTCGGTTGTGTTTGTGTTGCATATTTATTTTGCTGAATATGCTGCAGAGGAATGCACCCGAGGCTCTTGTTCTGTCGGTGTTGCATGTGATTGGCCTGGAATTACAAACTCCTTTCATGTGATTGTAATCATAATGTAGCTGGATGGGCAAACCCTGGGTTAAGTGAGTCGGTTGATTATCAGCTCCAACATGTTAACGTCAAGCTGCCTCAGCAGCTGGTACAAAATAGGGTGAAATAAAGCAAGTTAATTGCTTCCCTGAAGGGATGGAGGCCGTGCCCGTGATTGTATTATTAAACGGAAAAAAGTATAATTTCTCGTAGGATAAAGTTGGTGTCATGAACACTGTGTGTTGTCGCTCCATTCAGCTGATTGAGCGCAGTCCCAGGGCGCCGCCTCGCTCAGCGGTCTACCTCTGCATCATCACCTTTGTGATGGGAGCCAGCATCCACCTGGTGGGAGACTCCGTCAACCATCGGCTCATCCTGAGCGGCTACCAGCTCCACCTGTCAGTCAGAGAGAACCCCATCATCAAAGACCTCAAACCTGCCTCTCTGGTGAGCAATCTATTGTGTTTAAGTAGCGTAGGGTCCAGTTTTATTCGATGATAGGCGTACTGGGAACACTGGAATACCCTGAGAAGATTTCCTTCAACAAGAAGGTTGACTTGACTCCTGGTCCCTATACTCGTCTCTTTAATCAATTCATATATTTTGTTCCCTGTCATAATGTCAAACAACAAAAGAAATCTCTTTGTGCCACTTGCCATGACTCTCCAGAGAATACTCAGTGACTTAAAAGTAAAAGAGCGTTTCTTGTCCACCTTTTTCCGAAACAACCATAAAGCTACAAGAAATCTTTTCATCCCACCACTCTGCTGATACTTTCCCTGTGCGGTGTCTTTGTCAGGATGTAGCAGACGTAACGTTATGAACATACTTGCTAACCCATTGATCCCGGAACAAATCATGTATAGGTTCTATATGGTGTCCTTGCATTCTGTTCTCAGCATAATACTGGGTGAATCACTGGTTTGTCCGTCTTTCAGTTCGAGTTTGTCAGGTCAAGGAAATTATGAGCATTGTGCCTCTTTTGTGGGTGTATGTATTACACCCACAACATAGGCACACACACACACACACACACACACACACACACATACACACACACAATGAATGATGTTTTACTGTCAACACCAGAGCAGCCTCAACTCTTTTACTGCAGATGGCTCCGTCTGATGCCGTTTCATTTAAGTGTGAATTCAAAACCCTTCTTTTGTTTTACTATTTGCTCAGATAAGCACTGATTCATGTGGAAAAGCAATGAATATTTGCAATGCATCTTTCAACTTGAAGTTTGTCAAGTAAATTGCTGATAGGCTCTCTTTAAATGGATTAAACGCCACATCATGAAACTGCATGACGTGTGAGAATGAATAGATCAGCGCATTCACCTTTTCGTGAGGATTTACAGAAGAGGAAGTAATACAAGGAGAGTGATTGCAGTGTTCACAGAAACATAGCTTTTCACACTAAAATAATACTGTAGATGTAGAACGATGTGACACGGCATTTTTTTTTAAATAAATACATTTTCAAATAAGATAGTGAACAGGAAAATGTGCTCAAAGCCGAGCCTTTGGACCTTTGGACAACCTTTGGATGTGTTTCCTCCTTCATAGCCATAATAAAGTGTAACTGGTACTAGAACAGTAGGTGGCACTGTGGCGTAGGACACGCAGAACAACATCCAGTATGTTAGAGTGCCATGAACACATCCTGTTAATGTTGTAATGAGAACATTTCATTTCTTTGTCCTTCCTTTCACAGATAGACTCCTTTGAGCTGCTGTATTATTACGATGAACACCTGGGACACCTGATGTGGTACGTTTTGTTGAGTCTTTTGAAAACGCATGGATGCGAGAAACCAATGAAAGCGTAGATTCAGAGAACTTGAACACACGCTGAGACAATAACATCTGCAGCCAATCATCAGCGTGCTGGAATATGTGGCTTGTTTTTCCCCCCATCGCTATCGACAAAACAGATTTTAGGATGAGCAGACTGAGCAGGTCTGTTGTGAACGTTTACACCAGCTGTGTGAAGCAGAGTGTGCCGACTGGAAAATTAATCAGACATGCAGAAGCAGAGAAATATATTTAAAAAAAAATCCGTTTTTTTGTACAAACACAAATTGATAAGAATCCCTTTTGCATTTGTCTCTTTCCTAAATTGTGGCACTGATATTTTACAGTTACCAGACTAGTTGTGAAGGCAATTAGTTTGACTCATCATTTCAGCTCTAGTTTATTGTGTTTCACAATATGACGGGTAATAAAGAGTTTGGTATTAGCAGTGTTCCTGTGCTTCACGTGTCCTGAAATGATTTGAACTGAAACCTGCCAGCCGGTTTTCTACGGCCATGGTACAACATGTATCCCTTATTCTCCCAGATATTCAATTTGAGAAACGGATACCAGTACAACCCTTTTTTCTGAACAACATTTTTAATGACACCGAGTCAAAGTCCAGATTGTTCTCTTTCACTGCCAGGTTTGCTTCGTCCCTTTACAAAGAAATACTTGAATATAACTGGGCCCAGTCGCCTATACAGTTTCTGCCTCTTGTATTCCTCTAGGTATATTCCTTTCTTCATCATTCTGTTCATCTACTTCACCGGCTGCTTCACCAAGGCTGAAGAACAGAAGAGGCTGCCCGTCTCTGGTGGTCTGTTGCTGGGACCCAGCTCTCTCTACTATTGGTCAGTCGCCTCCTCGCGTCTCTGAAGACCTTCTGCCTGTTGTCTGTGATTACATGGCTTTGTGAAAGGCCACCTTTTCAGTAGCCTGAACGCTGGAACAGTGTTAAGGACTTTAGAGCCTTCCCTCTCAATGACATAAACGCTTTGTTCAGGATTTCAGTTCAGTTTCGGACGTTGGTATGCAGCGCTTCAGCAGCATTAGATATGAATGAATGAATGAATGAAATTTATTTATAGAGCGCTTTTCACAGACATAACATCACAAAGTGCTGAACAGAGCAGAAGTTTAAAAGCATAAAAAAACACAATGTGACCCTAGGGTCAATAAATTACATACACAGAGAAAAATAATAAAAAATAAAAATGTAAAACATATTTTAAGAGCAGGTCTAGGACATGGGTTTACTTTTACACAAACGCCAGCCTAAACAGGTGGGTTTTGAGCTGGCTTTTAAAAGTATCCACAGCATCTGCGAGGCGATTTGTCCTGGTGAGTAATCTGGCGGCAGCATTTTGGATGACCTGCAGACGGTTAAGAGCAGATACACTGAGTGATGTGAAAAGTGAGTTGCAGTAGTCAATGCGAGAGGAGATAAATGTGTGTATGATCATCTCTAGTTCAGGTGTTGATACTACAGATCTCAGTTTACTGATATTTCTTAGATGGAAGAAACATGACTGATCATGAGGGACAAACTCCTCTGGAGCAATAACTAGGACCTCCGTTTTAGAGTCGTTGAGTTGTAAGCAATTTTCTGCCGTCCAGTCTCTGATGGCATTGACAGTCCAGGAGCCTAGTTCATGTGAAGGCCTCGCTGGGTTTGAATGTCCTTTCTACAGAGTTTGCAAACAAGTTTACATCGTGACAAAAAACAATTGAAGTCGTTCACTGACTGGAACAATTGGAAACTATTTCAGCACCATCTGGCTTCTTTTGGAGGGATGAAAACATTTACTTCCATCTTCATTTGGTGCAGAAATTCAAATTAAAGCTGCTCTCCTCAAAAAGTCCTATTTTGTTCAAATTGAACTGCCAATATAAGAAGTGCAGTGAATATTTTCATTGTGCAACAGATGTCGAAAGTTTCCCAAAACAATAAAACAGCCGCATTGTGTGCTCATTGCAAAGGTTACTGTTGTAATTCAACGTCTTGCTGAATGTCTTCCAGGTACCTGGTCACTGAAGGGCAAATGACTGAACTCTTCCTCCTCACCTTCCTCGCCATGGTTATCATGGTGATACATCAACATCGTAAAGGCCTCAGTCCAGACAGCAATGGCCTGTTCCTGTTCTGCAGTTTCAGTGTTACTGTGCTCCTGGTTGCCCTGTGGGTGGTCTATCTGTGGAACGATCCGGTGTTACGCAACAAGTACCCCGGGCTCATTTATGTGCCAGAACCTTGGTCCTACTATACCTTACATATCAAGCAGAACCTCTGAGTTACATCAGTCCAGGTCTGTAGAGCTGTGTCTAAAGAAAACATAGTTCCCAATCAGACGTCACTTAGATTTGTATGAACTGACTGATGCGTACCTCTTCTTTCTTCAGCGGACTTCCTGTGACGGAGGTAGTGGCTGCACTCGGACAACGATGACGATCGATGGAGGTTGTTGAAGTGCACCGACCTCACTGTGAAACACAAAGCGCTGCTGGCTTCAGCCATACGTTCAGAAGGGGATTCGTTCTATATCGTTGTTAAAGACTTAACGGGTTGGAATTGTGATGTTCGGTCTGAATTTGTAACCGTTTGGATCTCGTGACACCTGCGACTAAGAAAGATAAACTTAAGTAGATGCACCACGTGAGTAATGTCAGATACTGACACAGGGCCCGGACAAGGTTATGTAAAAATACAGCAGCCAATTTAGGGCCCTTTAACATGTCAGTTTTAATTATTATTTGCATATTACTAAAAAAAATATATGTATGTGAGAGACTCTGAATTGTAAGTGGCTTTGGATAAAAGAGTCTGCGACAGTCCATCCACCGTCTCTTAACCAACCACGTGAATACGCAGTCAGCCTTTTTAGGAACAAACTCAAGGTGAGTATATCTACAGTACATTCACTGAAAAAAAACTACCTGAAACGAATCAAAGAACTCCATCAGTTGATGTATTGAATGCTGTTGCTCTGAAGCCCTTTAAAAGTGTCTTCAAGGTTGTTCATCACATACAGGTTACAGGTGCTCCTCTCTGGCTTCCATGAAAGGAAAGAAGAAGAATACATTTAAGTTACATAGCATAGCTCAAGAGATTCACAATAATAAAAAGATCAGCTGCCATTTTACCAACAGCTTGAAAGTGGTAAAAATGACAATTTAGATACAAAAAAAAAACGATCAAGTCAAGTTCTACTTCAAAGATAAAACAGACAAATATAACACGACAAAAGATTAAAAGAAAAGAGCCAAAAGAGAAGTATTACTCTGAACATCAGGGTCTGGTGGTGAGTAAAGTCTATAAAAACGTGATTTTAAAAACAAAACTTAGAAAATAATAAATTCTCAGGTATTTAAAGTTTCACACTTTCACTGATTAAGTGAAATTTATATTGTCAATCATTTAGACATGAGCTGTAAACTATCATAGTGCCATATTATAATCCAGCCCTACTGCCAACAGTGTTCTTCTGTCGCATTGTTCAAGACATTACGTGCGTAAGTTATGTACAACGGTAGTGTTGATAATTAAGTCTCCTGTACAGTTGCTTTTATTGTTCAAAACGTCAATGATAAAAAATAAAAACATGTTTTATGAACTGAACAAATAAATTGTTACTTTGCTGATTATTTTTTTACATGAGTTATTCTTAATGTAAAATTGTAATTGTTATTGGGTATTTTGCACTGTATTGTTCCTGTGCTTGAGATCACTTCGTTGGGTAGATTTACATTTATCTTAACTAGAATGTTGAACTGTACCTGTAATTGCTGGTTATTACTCACATTTCTCTGAACTTACCTTATCAGACCCTGGATGTGCTTTAAATCATATATCTTGAAAAGAAGAAGCAAATTTCACATGATTTCCACGATTCAACGTCACGAGTTCTGAACGCGGTTAAAGTTAAGACGCTCGTCAGCAGAGGAAAGCCAAACCCAGATTCACTCTCGTTTTGGGACGCGCTTTGTCCATTTGATGTTTTGCCCTCACTTTGCTAAATTTGCACTTTTTCAGCATGGTGACTGCCATTTTCGTAGCTCCTACTTAGATGCATGCTTACAACTGGCACCTGGTCTCTATATAGGAGGTTGACACACAGACACGTCCCAAACACAACAAAAAAAAAAAGGAAAATCAATCTTGTTTTTTATGGAGAATCATACTCATTCTGCCATTAAAATGACTTAAAATCTTGCTATTTATGTGGTTACAAACCCTCATTTCATTGTCAGACACTGTAGTATCATATGGTGACTGATAATTATTGGTCCCTTGCTATCGCTGGAGTGGTGGGGGGAGGAAAGGACAATGCAGCCCCGTGGATCTGGTATCTGTGTTTCCACAGCAACGCATATTAAATTACGTGGAGGCTTTCAGGTGGTGGACTTTAAACTGAGGCGGAGGGACGGCTGACGCAGACCACAGGCAACTCTTCTTCCTGGAATGAAACACCGCAACTGCAAAAATGGTAAGAGCAAGAAATTCTTTCCACGAAAGCTTTCTTTCGTGTATTTTCTTAACAGTGTTTGTTGTGTACTTACCTGCCATGTGACACCATTCTGTCATCACTTTGTAGGCTAAATTCTTCACACCAGTTCAAATCAACGGTAAGAGTATTACTCCACAGCACCACAGGTTTCATTGTTATTAACAATGTATGTTTGAAATGCTCTATTTGCCATTCTGTCTTTTCCAAAAGTACTGCACGTGTATCTTTTAATAACCAGTACATGTTGAAAAAGAAATAAGGAAGCACTGAAGGAACAAAGGCCGACCTTGTCCAGTCTTATTAGTTCCTGTGGCATAAACCTAACCTTTTTCTAAGTTAACCTGCTGTTGAATAATGAATAAACGAGACTTACTAAATACTAAAATGAATTAAGCTATGCTGATGTACTCCAATACTTGTTTTCATTTCCTTTGCAGAGTTCAAAGAGTGCTTCTCCTTGTACGACAAGAAACAAAAGGGCAAGATCGTTGTCAAAGACCTGATCACAGTCATGCGCTGCCTGGGTACAAGCCCCACGTTGGGGGAAATCGAAAGACATCTACAAGTTCACAAAATCGGTAAAGTACAACATACAGTAAATCTGCTGGTTGTGGGCCAGTCAGTGGTTTCAAAAACCTGTTCAGGGCGAGAGTGGTTTAAGAAGAAGAAGAAACGGACACTAAAACTCTGAGGTGGAGTTTGTTTTGAACTGTTTGTCTATAACTCTGGGCGGGGCTTTATAGCCATGATATATGTTACTATTATTGGGTGATTGGAAAACGGTGAGTTCAAGGCTTTTATAAGTCATATACATTGGTGACAAACAAGGAAATAAGTGGGTGACAAAAATCATCTCTAGAAATATGTACTCTATGGAAAAACTCCGCTCCAGACCTGAAACAGAATGAAGGGAGAAGTCGAATTCACATTCCCAATATGTTGTTCCCCAAATGGCCCTTATATATATATATATATATTGCACATGTTACATAATTTACTTTTCAACTCGTTCATCATCTTTTGTTATTATTTGACACAGACCTTATATTTGTTTGACGTTCACATTCAGAAAAGCCCGGTGAGCTGGACTTCTCTACGTTTCTGACGATGATGCACAGACAGATGCAACAGGAGGACCCCAAGACAGAAATCCTGGCGGCCTTGAGGATGACGGACAAACAGAAGAACGGGTACATCCAGGCGTCTGAGCTCCGGGCCAAGCTCACCATGTTGGGGGAGAAACTCACGCACAAAGAAGGTAAAGTCAATGCTGATTCTAATGAAGGAGCAACCTCAAGCCTGCTAGGGAGTTACAGTACAACTTGTTTTTACACTTTGTTATATAATCACAGGAAACATGTGACTGTATGGTTCTGAGTAAGACTGCAAGACGCCATCTCTTGAACACTAGTCTGCCTTGAGCTTAGTGGTGGCGATTTGAAGTCATAGTTTTCGAAAATGGGAACTAGTGCGATGCTAACTTCCGGTTTGACCTGCAAAAACACATCATCCCTCTATTTGGCTCTGTAATATAACACACATTGGGTTTTACATACAATGATGAGGTTCAATTTTGAAAGTATCAAAACCAACAACCCATGTTGAATTTGTTGCACTTTCTATACATTCCCATAAGGAATGAAAAAAAGAGGTAAAAGTCCGACACTGTTCACCCAATATGAACGTGAACGCCTCAAAATACCTTCAGCTTGAATGTTCCTCATTGTTTCATTCAAAATTCAGTGGAGAGCCAAAATAATAAATGACAGATGTCTGTCCTAATACTTTATGACTGCAGTGAATGTCAAACTTCAACTGGGATTTGTATGAGAGAGAAACTGTAACTGATGTTTGTACTCATGAGATGACAAAAATCAATACATATGTCAGTCAAAAGAATGGCTTCTAGCCCGGCCTGCTCTCCCCCTCCTCACCTGACAACGTGTCACATTTACTCCATCTTCTTCTGGCCTTGTAAGCCCCACACAGACAACAATCCACTGTACCTCCGACTCTGCTTCAGACTGAGCGCATCATCTCCCTGGGAATTTCAAAACCGCTTCTATAATCCGCAACAATTTGCCACATTCATAGCTTTCGTATGACCGGTCTGTGTAGTACAGCTTCTTATATTCAACCTTACTATCTTTGTTTCTGCAGGCTTATCCTCCTGAATATAAACTCAAAATGCTGCCAGGCTCTGGTGGAAAGCTGGAGCCAAACAAAATATCAAAAAAAAGAATCATGATAATAAATACAAATTAAATCTGTAATTCTATAAATTAAGATGAATCACTGTTCTGTTTGGATAATTCAAGAACAGCAGTTTCTTTGTTTCGTGTTTTTTAGATCTACCCAGTGGATTCTGTACTTCTGACAAGTCGACACTGAAGTTTTGTTTCATATGTAAAGTGACGATCGTAGAGCCAAACCATCAAAAGTTGTCCAGTTTTGATGCCATTTGTTTTTTCACAGGCTGGGCTCCATCATTTAAACATTTAAACATCATTTAAAAGCAAGTCGCTGGATTCCCCAACTGCTGAAGCAGACCGTGATGCCACTGTACTGCTCAGCGCCTAACCGTTGGGATTGTAAGAAACTGTGGTCAGTGTTTCTGCTCTAATACAGCAGTTTGAGTACTCAGGAGATTTTTGATTTTGACATTAAAAAGAATTTAGATTTCAAAAGGTCGAGTACAGAAGTGATTAACTGCAATCAAAATGAACTGAAATTAGATAGGAAATACATTTATAGGATGTATTATTATATAACCTTTCAGTTGGATAGATGTTAATATAAAATCAATCATTGGGGGAAGTATTCATGCCTTTTACTCGAGTAGCAATTGAACAAAAGTAACATAAGTAAAAGTCCTGCATTCAAGGTTTAAACTCAAAAGGAACAAAACGCACAGACCGAACAGCAAACTGTAAATAAGGTATCAAAAGTAAAAGTATACAAATACAGCGGAAAAATTAACTGGAGGTCTGGTCACGAGGAGGAGATTGGCTGTTACCGCCGTATGACAGAAGAGCAAAGCAGCAACCATGAGCTAGCCAGTGGGGAACGCTCACGTGCACTAAAACGGATACATTCTGCAGCAGAAGCCAAGATAACACATTGAGGGAAAGTGACTTCATCCTTCATTGCTGCACAGTAGTTTTACTTAGCAAACAGTTTGCTGCTATAATGTTCAGAATGATTTATACAGCTCCTTTTATAAATTATTAAATTCACCGCATTAAAAACATTTGTGAGCCTTTCAATCGAGTAGAAATTGCCAATAATAAAAAGGTGAAATATTTTCGTTTTTCCGCTGATAACTCCAGGGACAAGAAACGCACTCAGTCTGGCTCAGCACACGGGTTGTGGTTGTTGGCAGCTCTACTCTTTGAAGGGGTTGTCAGACAGTCAAAAGCTCCCACAGGCTAAAGACCAGCAGAGACTTTCCAAGTTGTGCTTAATCGTGGCAGACAAATGGGTTTTCAAGCAGCGCTCTGAATTCCACTCACAAAGGTGTCTTCTCTCGCTTCTTCTTCTTCTAGTGGATGAACTCTTCAAAGAGGCAAACATCAAGTCAAACGGGGCTGTCAACTATGAAGAGTTCACGCAGATGGTGACGCTGCCACCTGTCGATTACTGACTTTCCAAACTGACTGTACACACATTTAACTTGACGGTTTGCAGAACTCGCATGATGTTGAAACGGGCAATTCTGTACCGACAGACGATTGAGACTGAAAACATCTTTCCCTTTGTCTCTTTCTCATGAATATTCTACGATCGTTGAATTCAACCTCTTTCCAAAGGTTTCCTCTGACTGAACACATTGTGAAGCAACGCTGTTGTACTGTAATGTAACTAACAATATACGATATGATTTGGCATGTCATCCTTTGATGGGATCAAATTAAACCTGATCCTCCACCTAATCAAATATAATGTCCAGTTTGATATTTTGTGCATGTACTTCCCCACGCTATAATAGATAGATCTCTCTCTCAAAGCAACTATATATATATATATATATATATATATGGCAGATGTAATATATTTTTAATACACATTTAAGGTAAATTAAAAATCTGCATTTTTCCAACTGTGTGAGATGTAACTGCACTCCGTCTGAGTTTCCTGTGTTGCTTGTGAAATTGTTTTACTACGACTATAATTTGATCAACCCACAGAGTGACAATGTGTACAATAATGACTCCTGTGTTACCTTGAACTCAACAAAGCAATACAGGAGGATATGATAGCAGCAGCTGCTTGAGCTGAACTGCATTGTTCAGACTGAGCTGCTTTTCAATTCCTGCTGAAAAGAACACATCACTGCAGCCTACGCGTCGCTGCTAACAACCGATTGTGAATGCAGGAGCGAGCAGAAAGGATGACGGAGTGAAGTATTCGGGACAGTTCAGTTGCTAAACTAAAAACCACAGTTGCAAAAGTGTAAAATATTCTATATAAAAGCTAATTCCTTAATACACCACACAACCTAATGTGACGCGACACTAACTTCATGAGTTCCTCCAATTTTAATAATTTCACAATCACTTAAAAAAACAAACATGTATTCTGAAATGCTGAATTTCACATTTCAATGAAGTGGTTAATACAAAAAACATAAAATGATCCAATGTTTAAGTAGATAAGGCACTGGGCCCGCCGATACCTGACCTGAAATGTTTGGAGCCCGTGTGGCCTCTAGCACCAAGTGTTTCCTGCAGCTCCACTTTACACATTTACATTTTACGTTGTGACTTACAAAGAAATTTGTGTGGCGAAGCCAAAGTGTGACATTACATTTCGTATGAGCTTCTGCAGACATTAAACATTCCAACTGACCGTTTCCTAAATCCCTCCTCCGAACAGCGATTGCCCAATAACAGCTGAGCCACTGTAACTAGGCACCGCAGGCCTGTCAAGCCTTTGGATCTCTCCACATCTTCAAGCGGTGTGAATAGAGTGCTGCAGGAACGAGTCCTAAAATACGGAAATTAGTTAGCATTTTTGCACCGTCTCGGTTTTTGGTTCGATGGTTTTCACGTTTAGTTTGACATGAACACGCCAATCGTGAATTTTGAGGCGTTTATGTGCATGTCTTAAAAAAGGCTGTTGCTTACAAGTGGCTAAATGAGACTCCAGAGGTTGTCGAATAACAGGCAGGTGGTGACATGAAGTCACATGACGGTGTAGTTTGTTTTTTATTCTAACATTACGTTAACATGGCAATTGCATTTACGCTTCAAAAAACATAAAAGTGGTGTTAATTTGGGAAGATTATCTTGCTAAACAAAACATGTTAGTATCATAAACTCTTGTTTGCCCCAGAGCTTATTTTCTACAGTCATCCATTGGGAAAATCCCATGGGCCTGTTGTCAAGGGAACCGGGGCGATGCCATCGTCAGGGTTGGCCTACAAAATCTGTCAGTGAGATACTGTAAAATGTGTGTAGGGTTGTTTGTTTTTAGTCTTTCCCGGACCAAAAACAAAAGTGTAAGGAACTTAAACAGTGCTTTTGTCTGCTCCAATGTAAGCTGCAAACCGTAGCATGTCTGGCTACTAACTATAGCCATATACAGTAACTTTACATCCATGTCTGATACACTGCAATACAAGAAAAATGTTTCTTTATTACATGAAATATCAACTTGCAAGGATGCTAACTTTTTCTTGCCTGGGACATGCACGTATGTAACCATCAAGTGCATATTTAAAACCTTTCATGGGGTTGTCATTTCGAAACATTAAAAAAAAAAAATCAGCCTGAGATATTACGAAACGGCTATAGTTTAGCTACCGTTAGCTTAACTAAGGCTGATCTAATTTGCCAGCAACAGTTGCCACTTCAGTTGGGAAAACTGACGCGAACAGACAAGAAATGAGAGGCTGCTTTCATCTTCTTCGGTCTGGAAGCGTGGCTTCGCATGGATCGAAAAGCTTGACAGGTGTCGGGGGGGCTTAGCAAACGGCCAATTATTTATAAATGTCACATGACGCATTCATGCGTCACAACATTTGTACCACATTATACAAAAACACATTGCAAATTGTATAGGGCTACCTGTCTGTTTTAATCTGTTCAGTTTCTGCTGCCGTCAATAAAATGAAAGCATTGTACCAACCATGAAGGTTAATGAGTTATCTACATGTGTAACAATGCATTAGGAAGCTGGCGACATTGATAGAGAAGCCACATCTGTTACAAAGATGAATGAAATGACATTCTGGTCAAACTGTATCATATAAAAACTGCAAACAAATATTTACATTCTCATTATTTTGCGAATAGAGAGGCACTGCTGTGCTATTTTTCCAATTAATGTCAGACCTGTATAATCAGTAAAGGGCTCAGATTGCTGACGTAAAAATGGCGGTTTACATTTCACCAGTGTTCCTGTTGATGAGCGGTTACTTTGTTGCAGCTCAGCGGCGAGACGTGCTGCTCGAGCGGGAACGCTGGCTGCAGGCTTTGCAACACTGCGCTCGTATGTTGGACAAGTGGCAACGGCCGAGCCAGCGGAGAGTCTGACAGAAACGAACCGTTAGCCGGTCGCGAAGGCAAACTGCTCCTGGGCGGGTGACACACACACACACACACACACAGAGAGAGAGACAGAGGTTAGATACGTTCTGTTGCATCATTACAGAATGAATTGCAGGCACAATGTGAGGGCTGTAAGCCTCTTAACGTCATAAGATATGTGTCCTTTAAGTTGAGCAGTAGGTGTGAGTGATAGTCTGCTCATGCTCTTTTGTTGTTGGTTGAACACAGATCCTCTTTACAGACATGCTGGGAATTTCTTGCCGATCAGTTTGTAGATGCTGAAATATGAACAAACACGCCCGGAAGAATAAGTGTCGCCGTTATGATATTCTGCTTTGTGCATTCTTTTAAAATGACTGACGGCACAACGAGTAGACAACCTGAAACCTTCAAACAGGCTCAGAAGATCGAATCAGCCGAAACACAGATGATTGGACTGGATTGTTTAAAATTAGCTGTTTCGTGCTGCAAAATATAGTTTGACCATGATTCAGAAACAATACCGAAAAAACAGTTGTGATGAGCAGCATCGTGAACAAAAGTACACGGCTGTTGCGGTAGTTTGTGGCTTGTGACGTTATTGAAGTCGTCTATCAGTCATTGTGATCACATGACTCCCATATTAGAATTATAAGCAAAAGGCCAACGCTAGGTCAACAGCAGATGTCTGCAACTACATCTGAATCATGCAATCACAATGTTTCAATTAAGAGGATTATCGGCCAGACATGACTGACCCACGTTTAACACAGTTCATTTGTTAATGTCAGTTGATTGTTTATGAAACACCTCCGTTTGTTGACCCTGGAAGATGCTTTCTTGGTTTGTTTAACTCAGGCTGAATGTGGAATCTTTTAAAGTGCAGATAGCACAAATATCTAACTCTGGGATCTGTGTCCTTGCAGAGCATGCCTGGCATGTATTAAGTATGAAGTGAGTCCTGTTCTATTCTGCAGTTTTCAGGCTCTCAGGAGTACGTGTGCTCAGAGGCGGATGATCAGAAGAAAAACAAACAGCAGATACTCTCCTGCAGAAGCGAACCTTCCTATTTTGCATGTGAACCAATTACAAAGAAAGCGCTTGCAGCGTCTAATCTAATATATTTTGGAAAGGTTGTTTCTGGGTTCCCACAAATGTACATCGAATGGGCAATACAACAGGACAACTCATCAAAACGTTCGGTTAAAGGGCAACCTACTATGAATACAAAACAAAAAGAAAAAAAAGAGGCATTTGTACATTTGCGTTCACAGGTTTTGTATCCGTCAACCAGAGCACACATTCTGACTATCTACAGTCTGGTCTTTCAAATCGCAGCAGTTGCAGGAGAAGCATGAAATTGAACAAGCAGTCCAGACAAAGATTTGAGCGTGGGCGGTTATTGAATCGTCTCATTTCATCATCACGCTCACCGTTTCAGGGCCCGATATTGTTTTTGTATTTATCGTCTTGTCTTCTCATTTAGGAGCAGCCAAGTGTGCAGGAATCAGATGTCCTTCAGGGATTCAGTAAACTTTACCACCTGTCCTTAAATTCCAACAAGCACTTCTCTGGAGTAACTGTCAAAGCACAAAGATAAATAAACCCCCCCCCCCCCCCATCAACCCACACTTTCCTGCTGGAATCTCGGCTGATGGCCTTAACAGACAACTTAAGTAGGCCGGTTACAGGTCCGCTATAAACCTCCTGCAACCGTCAACGTTTTATTCTTTTCAACGCCTCCAATGACCGATAAAGAATTCAGAAGAAAAACATTTACTCTCTCAAAGTTGTCTGAGACCTGCAAACTCTCAGCTCAAAGTCCTTCAAATCAAGTCGAATCTTTACCTATCGGGGTACACAGTCTGCATAAGAAGTGTGACATGCTGATTGTCAGATTAGATCATAAATGCTTTTGTATCAGGCAGGAGATGGCGGTTTTAAAAGGGATACTAAAAAGCAAAGTGAAACCGTTATGTAAATGGTAGAAAGACAAATAAAGCAACACTTGATGACGATTCAAGACAGAAAGCACAAAAAGACATTTGACTTTTCAAGGCGACTTTTGTCATCCGATCGTGTCAGGATGCATTAACTGTCAAGTATGTACACTCAGAGATGGGATCCGATCCGCCAGATGACATGCAGAGGCGTACTGGCTCACTTTGAGTTTGGCTCTCAGTGAGGAGTGGGGAGCATGTGGGCACAATCCAGACAATTTATCAAATGTAGGACTCCCAGCATCTTCCCCCCCACATGGGAGTTCCTGTCCCGAGGAGAGCAAAGGGACGATAAGAGGAAAACCAGAGGTTACAGCGGAGACCCGCCGTCTGGGTCATGTTACTGAAGCTGAAAAATAACGTGGGACTTTTATTGTGAGAGCTTTGTTAGCGGCTATTCTTCAATAATGCAGGTCTTCCAATACTGCGGGGAGGAACAGCAAGCAGCTAAAATAACGAGGGACTTTTATTGTGAAGAATTTATCGGAAAAACAAGACCGACAGTATGAGTGACCTACAGGTTATTCTGTGTCTAGAAAATCTTGAACACAATAGTCTTGTCATAGTTTCGTGGAGAAGCTGCAATGATGCAATGACAGAGGCTTGAGCCTCTGAATAACAATTCACAGATATCTTGGTAAATATCAGCCGAATGTATATGTGACGAACATTGTCCTTTCTAGAAAGTGTGAAAAATTGCCGTGTCATGGACAACGATTAGAAATCATATTCTGGGGACGATGAATGTTCGTACCAAATTGAATGAGAATGCATCCAATAATCAATTCAATATTATTTAATGTTGGATTAAAGTGTTGGACTGGAGTTCAACCATAAAAAGGTTAGACTTGCTCCCATCCTTCAACATTTTATTTATGTCCCATTGAATTCTACAATGTATTTTCTGACCGCAGCATAAAAGATTCACATGAAAGCACAAATAACAGACTTAAAAACAAAACAGCTAAAACAACATGTTCAGTAACAGGACATTCAGTGTTAAATCGGCTACCTTACATAATAACAAGATGAAATAATCAAGTTGAAAATATCTCTGGAGCTCACACCAAGATGAGGGGTCAAAACCTTTAAAGCACTTTCACCAAAGACTGTGCGGTTCTCGGAATAACAGATTTTTTGACCGAAGGTTGCAGCTTCTGGGAGTCGGTAGAGAACTTAAATATGAAGGCAGTTTGTGTAATATGTAGTCTTATAAAGAAAAACGTACCAGTGTTCTATTCCATGGTTGTATAAGAAAGAAAAAAACAATTCTCCCAAAAACAAACTGCTGCGTGTGGAAACCTAGATCAGAGACCAATGCTGACGAGGCAGTGGGACTCCAGCAGCATTATTCTGCTTTTTCACAACTACAGATCATTTGCTTGGGTGAAACCTATTCATGGGTAACCCCTTTTCGGCCCCTCCCCCTATACATCTGAATGTGCATTTGTTTTCATCAACAAGCATGAGTGAAGGGCTTCGGAATGACCTACAGTAGCAAACATGTCGAACGGAAATAACAAACCCGACCAAAATGAAACTCTCGATATGAGCAGTGTGTATTAAAAACTATCGAGCATGACCCTTGTGTCGTCACTATCCATTACAGGTACAAAACACAAGAGAGGTAGAGGTGTTTATTGAACCGTCACTGCACAACAACAGCATTGCTGCTGAACTCTTACTCGTGAAAATATTCTGCCACTTGCTGATGAATATGAATGTGTTTTTTATTACTTACACAGGCAATAATGCACAAATTGTGAACACAATATTTCCTTATTGTCACCTTTGAAGTGGATATGGTGAACTTCTGAGCAAGCCGTTGTTTATTTACACATCCAACAGTTATGAAAGAACATTATCATCCATTTGGAGTGTTTGTGTCAAGGAAAGTCCAATATGCACTCTACTTTTAGCTCTGTTTTTAGTCTCCACCAACTCCTGAGGGAAATATCTGGCTCTTTATCTGCCAAATGTCCCACTCTGTTCACCAAACAGTCACTAATTGTATTCGTCTGCCTTTTTTAGAGCTCTTTCAATGGAATCAAGGGCCTGCTGTGGTCGGAAACAATGCTATGAGAGCATATGCCAGTAGCTGCTCAGTGTCAGGGTGGATCTCTAATGTCCAGAGATTTGTGATATGGATTCTGAAACCGAGCCTCAATGATTGAGGATTCACCTCTTTATCGTTTCAACTGCCCACAAAAAACCACACAATGTAGCTCATTGGCTGCCAGATAGACCATCGATTTGACCTTCTTCCACTCTCCCTTCAGCTTTCCTCCGGCACCTCAGGTCCTCGCACTGAATGCAGATCATAGACTGTATGTCAGACATTATTCAGAGGTGCCATAAATCATTCATCACTTATCCCATAATGTTGGCACACAGTATGCAATAACAAAAAAGCCTCTTTATACTTTAGAAGAACAATCGTAAGTGTATGCGTGACGCAGCACATTGCGGTCAGAAGACACCCTCAGAGTTGTGCACAAGGCAGCGCTGTAGTCAAGAGCAAGAAACTACACAACTAAAGGAGTGTTGGGAGGTTTTATCTTGCCTGTCTGAGCGGTTTCTTTATGAAACAAAAGTTACATGCTATAACAAGTCAAGTTTCTTGTAAAAACTGAATCATTTGGTATCATAACATGTAATGTAATTGTAATAACATGGACAATGTTCTCGTTATAGCGAGAAACTGAGCAGAATTTTATTTTTTGCCATCGTGGGAGCAATACGCCGTTTAAAAATAAAACTGTCTTATTAATAGAATTGATTATTGTCTTAATAAATTGGCTGCTTTTTGTCTCAATTTGCTGAAATTAGGGATTAAACTATGAGAATAGAAACCCCAAATCAAATATCTTTCAAGGCCAGACAAAGTGCACAATGTAACTAAAAAAACAAAGTTTTTGACATTTTGTGTGAAAAGGAGGATTAATGATTGCTGGATTCAAAATGGTTTCCTGGGAAAAGCACACCACAGTTAATGGCTGGATGCTCTTGCTAGTGTCAAAACCAACAAAAGAACTCCTCAAGAGTGATTTATGATTCTTCAGGAAATACACCATAAATGGATGAGCAAACTCCTGGTTTGTTGGAACTAAACTTCAGACAGCAGTTGGTGAGCTCAAACGAACTGTCCGACCCCGCCAAAAGAAATATGCTCTTTCAAAATATTTCTTCAGTGGTCAGAGCTCAGGACCAAGGACATCAATTCCCCCGCTGGAGTTGAAGTTGATGGCACAGTGAGCACTGAAAAGAGCATCATCAACACATCTGAATGGAGAAAATGTACATTATGCCAAAGACATTGATCCATTTGGCAGACGGCTTTGTCTGAAGTGAGGTACAATCCAAGCCACAGTATTTTAAGGAGAAGTCTTCCAGATTCGGCTGCAATTCAAGATTATTTTCACTGTCGATCAATCGACTGGTCTATAAAATGTCCATCGTTTCCGAAAGTCCAAGGCGATGTCTTTAAATGTCTTGTTTTGTCAGTCCAAAACCCAAAGATATTCAGTTTGATATGATATTAAACAGATGAAAGCTGGAAATATTCCATATTTGAAAACAGCACTAAACATTACTTTATAATTAACAGATGATAAAAATAGTAGGAGATTCATTTTTTCAATGGACTCATCAATTAGTTGAGTAATCGTTGCAGCTGTACTTCGAGGATCGACAGATCAAACTCTGTGAGCAGGTGCACTGTGCAAGGCCAGGTCTCACTGTTGTATAGTTCTTCACTCATGGCAGTAATGAGGAAGCAAACGAAAGAGTCACACAATCACAAAACTACAGGGCACCGTGAACACTTCTGCAGGAACAGGGAGCACCTTTGTTCATGTGAGAGGTGATACATTTGAATGGAACAGATGCCATTTTATATTTTGTACGGTAAACAGTGCTGACGAAGATGTCTTTAGTCGAGAGGTGTTGAATGTTTTAGTTTGAGGCAGCGGGTCATCATGTTCTTACACGACTGAAACCCTGATGAGGGTATTAGTCAACCTTACATTCTCTGAAATTCATTTGGATTTAGTATTGTGATTATGCTGATGCACGGTATTGTTTAACCAAATTCAGTCTTGTAATCAGCCTGCTGGTTTCTTTGTCTTCTCAACAAATGGGATTTGTGTAGATCTGTTTTTTAGATGTGAAAACATGACTCTACTGGAGCAAAAAATACACCTCTTTGTGCCTTTTCTAGTCATCATCCTCGAAGACGCATGCACAGATACAACTTCGATCTACTGCCGGTAAACGGTTTTGGGGTACAGTCTGACAGAGAACCAAAACATGGGAATGTCAAGACATGAATGATGCGCTTCAAGCAACGGAAGACTTGCAGCATATCATTGTCCTGGTCTGAACAGTTGCTTTGATTGCAAATATCTTCTATCCAAGTTGGGACTTTTCTATTTTTTTTTTTTACACTCCCTGGTTGACAAAGAAGACTTTTGAGGCTACTCTAGTCAGCCTTTCCACTGGTCTTGGCATGTGGCAACATTAGAGGAAGAGCTGGTGGATTCCCAGTGACGTCAATGCTGCTGTTGATTGGCAAAGAAAGAAGCGCCACAACAATATTTCCTCTGTCGTCATATCTGTGAATAAATGTTTTGCAATTTGAATAATAAATACTGCTGGATAAAGTGAGATTTAACAGACGTTTTTAGTGACAATTGGAAGTGACTTTTTAAAGATTTTTCCAAAGATCCCACAAACTTTAGCTGTTGAGGCTTTCAAGTGTCAATCAAGGGGTCTCAAACCCCTCAGCACACCTTGTATTTCGCACACTGATCAATCCCCTTTTCCCATATCGCATGTCAAAGTCATAACTCAGATCAGTGGGTTCGATGGATCTGACGAGAGGAAATTCAAACACTGATCTCAGACTATTTCCTGTGGTTCTGTAATAATAAACAAGTGAAGGCTCCACCTTTGCTCTAAATAACGTCAGCATGCCAACACGCTCACAATGCGATGCCAGCATGCTGATGTTTAGCAGGTATCATTTTTTACCGTGTTCAGCATGTTGTTTTTCTCACCAGAGGGGGCGCTCTCGCACTCCTGTAGGTTACACTTCTGGGCTCTCTCAGGGTGCCGCTCATGGTCACACCGAGTCTGATCCACCTCTTCGTCCGTCTCAGCCTTCGTGTTCACACATTTGACGAGTCGACGCTGAACTCCGCCACCGCAAGGAGCCGAACACTGCAGAGAAAGTTGAGCAAAGTGTTCAAATGTCTTGCATGCCACACATTTCAATGGGTGCTACTTCTTGCTGCAAAAATGTCTTTTTTTGTCAGGACTTCCAATGCTGTCACCGTAGTTTTAGATTGTCAAAATATTTCTTTTGAAATCTTGAATTCCTTTTATATGCACTGCTCATTGTTTACAGTCCGACCAGCAACTTGAGATGCAAGACATAAACATGATGCTGTGGGCATGTGTTTTGATCGACTGTGTGCAGAGTAAAGACTTTTAGACTCTAGAGGGGGTGCTCTGTCACTGCCAATGTAGTTCAATGATTAAAAACATTAAAAGACTCGTCTTTGTTGACTGGAGTCATGTGTAACAGACAGAGGAACGCAAATTGTGGGTTGCGCATGAAACATCTGCATGCAGCTGTTTGACTGTGCATAAACCACACGGATCACAAGTGATCATGTGGATTTTGGGAGAAAGAATTGCAACTCCCAACTAAGTTATATACTATCATCTTTGATTTTTTTTTAAATACAGCTGCCAGTAACTCAATGTGACGAATGGTAAGAATACTACAGGATGAGTAACATTTCAATACAAACTTGATTTATCTTTTCTGTCTGCACTCTTCTTGTATGGAGATAATGCAGTTGGTTGTTTGGAGAAGCTGGCTGTTGTACCAGATGGAGGAGCTAGTGTGTGTGTGTGTGTGTGTGTGTGTGTGTGTGTACCTGTCCCCATGATCCAGTAAGCCACTGAGCACATGGCTGGCCATTACATGATTGGATGTTGCTGGGCTGAAGGTCCTCATCGCATCGTTCCTCCTCTGGACAGGTTACCATACGCTGCTGCTCACCTCCCCCACACACCTCAGAGCACTGAACACACACACACACACACACACACACACAATATGACAGAAATGATTCGATCTATGCGTTTGGGTGCATACAGCCTTGACTGAGTTGATTGCTGAGCATGGAGGAAACCGTACGCATAAAGAGGTTCAGGCGGGTGTTCTCATTTACTGCAGACAGTTAAAGGATCATCGTCCTGTTTATCTCACCATTGCACTGCAAATTATGACTGAACTTCCACTTTTTACTCATTTCAGTAGAACATTAAAATCAAGACGCAGAGACTTGGCGCTTGTTTCAAAATCCATCCATCGCTGTCGATACTGCGTTGAAATGTTCGGACTGTTTTTTATGACTCTTGCCACCATTTCATTTGAAAAACCACAAGACATGCTTTGAGTGGAATTACGCCTTTCTAGCAGACAACCAGAGAACACTCCACTGCGTTTCTTTCACAATGGCTCTCATTGAATTACTCACCTGTCCCCAGGAGGAGGCGTACCAGTCGAGACAGGGCTGAAGGTTACAGGTCACTTGGGTGTGTGGCCTGGAGGACATGGCCCGGCAGTGGAAAGGTCGTAGGGGCCTTTGATCCCGCAAGTCAAAACACTGGACCTCTCGGGATTTGATACCACCTTCACAATTCTTGGAGCACTGGGAGAAGACACGATTGTTATTCAAACAGCAGGAGCTGCTGGAGTGTGTAAGTATGAGTAGTGTGTGTGTAGTAGTAGATCACTCATCCAAAAACTAGACTGATGTGACAATGTGCATATGATAATGTTTCTCCTGCTTAAACAGTATTTTTATTTCTATTGATTTTGTATTATTTATTTTTACATACATTTTCTTTTTTTACTGTTCCGTCTTGTCTTTGATACGGTTAGTAGTGACTGTAAATGATGGCTTGTATTATAACCACGTTGTTTAAAGAGAATAAAGATGCTGTTAAAATAGTTTTCATGTATTTATATAAAAGGGGTCTCACCTCACTCCATTCCTCTACTTTCCATGTGGAACAGGGGCGCAGGTAACATCGCTGGGCTGGTGCAAGCCTCTTAGCAGGATCGCATTCAGAGTCAGAGCCAGTACTGCAAGCCAAAGTCCTCCAGATGGCACCCAGACCACAGCTGGTGGAGCACTGTCCAAAAATGTAGTAACACACGAGTATACTACAGGGTTGGATGCACGAACAACTCCAGCGTGCACATGTGACCTCACTGATAACAATGAAAATCATGGGAAATGCAGAGAGGTTTGTCGCTTTCAGTTATTTTCCTTACAATCAAATGAATGCAAGTTCTTTAAATGGTATGTACAACACAACAGAAGCAACCGTTTGTCAAATGTTCCATAAAAATTCATGGCATAAATTGACATTCGCTGCATAAGCTTTCGGTCAAACGGTGTCTCCAAAGAATACAAATGTGTGCCGGGACCAAAACTAGACGCTGTGTCTGCATAATAAAAGCAGACGGAGACAAAAAAAATATAACGAGACACAGCTGTGCTACGTCCCACAGTCTAAGCGGAACACCAGAATGTGTGGATGAATGCAGACTCACAGCGCTCCAGTTGCCGGTGACCCAGTAGGCAGCGGTAGTGATTTGTGTGGAGGCAGAAGTCGGGACTGGAAGCGGCCACAGAATCGGTGGATGGGTTGGCAAAATGGGCCCAACAGTTGTTGGTGCTTCCATGTGTCGTACTGGTGGAGTGCCATGCTGGGGAGTTGTTACCGGGTTTGCCGGAAGCTGGTATGAGGGGCCCGGATCAGTGCTACTGCCGCTCCTCACCAACGGGGGAACGACTATTTCATTGTAGTCAAAATCAGCCGAATCCGACAACGGCGCTCGGGATGCGGAATTCGTTCCAGTTCTTTCAGCGAAGGTGGGTTGTGTCGGTATCCGTTTCACTGGAGCTGGCAGGTCATCAGCTGGAGCGGGCTGACTGGCTCCCTCCAGGTTTGTGGGAGGTGCGATTTCTGTTCCAGTTGAAGGCGTAGAGTCAGAGGCCTCTCGGTTTCCTGAGATTTGCAGAAAGGGAACAGGAGGAGTGGATTTCTCAGAAGCAGGAAGTGAGGTTGTACCGAGGTCAAGGTCTGCATCCCATGAATTACCCTCGCGAGTGGCATAAACTGTATCAAAGTCAGTCTGATCCAAGTCCAGATCCTCCAAGGTGAAGGCAGTTCTTGATTGACTGGTTGTTTGAGGTATTTCTGAAGCACTTTCATCCAACTGGACTTCAGTCTGAACCTGAATTATAGTTGCTGGCGTGGGAGAGCCAACAGGTTCTGGACTCTCTACATCTTCCTGGTCAGCAGAGACATCCGGACCTCGTGTAAAATGTTCATTGTAGCTGTAATCATCAGGTTCCTCTGTCTCCTGAGCACTCACGGTTGTAGCGACATCGATATTGGTTTGGTGTGCGAGGGCGGAAGAGACATGTTTTGGAATCACAGTGACATCCTCAGTGAAAATATCGTAGTTATTTTCAGCCTCCTCTCCATATTGCTCCCATTTCACATCATGTCTGGGCTCCTCTGTTGTGGAAACCAGACTAGGCATTATGCTAATGTATTCAGGCCACGACACATCCTCCTCACGCGCCTCTTTAAGTGTTTGCGAATGAGATGGAGACGACAGCGGCGAGCGAGTGGCAGACACGGGCAGAAGAGAATCCTCAGACAGAAGGTCATTCAAATTTTCAAAATGCGTTCGCATCGACTCCTTTGTTGCTGCATTTCCATTCTCCTTTGTATTCTCCAGATCTGTGTTCTGTGGCTCTTCAGTTTTCAAAGTGTAGGCGGTGGAATTTGTTAATGTCAAAATGTCTGAAGGAGCTCCTGTGGTTTCACTTTCTTTCACTCTGCGGGTCGGCTCAGTCTCCGGTGGAGCGTCGAATCCGTGACCGTCCCCTAAATCTCTTCCATCGCTGTCAAAGTCATCCGACAAGTCTTCATGGAAGTTGATGAAATTATAGTCGTAGTAAAAATCATCAACGTGAACACTGTTTTCCGGAGAGTGATCGATATTTTCAAGATTATTGTGATAGTGAAAATTCCCCTCGACAATGTTGTCGAGGTGATTATTGTTACTTCTTGGCTGGGCTCTGGTGGTGCTGTATTTTGGAGGAGGTTTGACTTCAGTTATGGAGTTAATTTCATTGAGCACTTCTTTGCTCAACCAGCCACTTCCAGACCAGTCGACGCCTCCAAAATTATCCACCACTTGTGGGCAGTCCTGGACGTAGCAGGTAGTCACAGCAAGGGGCGTCTTCTGAGGCTCGCAGTCAACACCGGTGTTTCTAGAGCAGGTGACATTACGGCGACGTACTCCGCTTCCACACGTCAGCGAACACTGCACGGGAGGAAATACACAACATCAGATCATGATTAGGCCAAGCTTTTGCTGTTAAAATGTTCTTTAAAATTGAGGGTATTACTGCGATATAAAGTGCATCTTGTAAATGCAAGAAAAAAGTTGCTAAATTGGATTCTTGTAGCCTCAGCTCCAGCGCATAACAGCTGAGACGGAGGCAGGACTGAAACTATTTCTCATTTGCTAATTAGCACCAAACACAAAACACTGTCAATGCACATGCTTCAGTTTGAGGAAACATTGATGAAGTTATTTCTAAAACATTTCTTAAAAGTGTGCGGGAAAAAAAAAAAGTTTGTTGTGACAAAAAAATACAAAGGAAATGAACTTTTCCAAGATCACTAAATAATCTAACATCTTTCACAGGAATATGAAAGCATCTGTAAGACTTTATGTAGCACAATTCGCATGTTCATGACATTTTGAAGCAGCACAGTTGCAGAGACACCAGAAGCCCATACTCTATTTGAGACTCACCTTTGACCAGCTGCCCGAGGTCCAGTCTGCTGGGCAGGGGAGGTGCGTGTTGCAGGAGGACAGGGACTCAGGTTTGGGTATGTGTTCACATGCACTGGGCTGCAGGGCTTCCTGCTCCTCAGCACTTACTGCCTGAATGCAGAGCGCGGCCCTTTTAGTCAGGCCCAAGCTCCCACAGCTCGCCGAGCATTTCTGCCACTCTCCAACCCACCATCTACACACACACACACACACACACACACACACACACACACACACACACACACAGTGCAAATATTTACAATTTAATGGCACACTTGTGAATAAAAATGACTATTTTACAGCTGTGAGTTCAATTTTATCGCCCTCAAGCACACAATTTCCATGTTTTTTTGTGTGTCAAAAAACAAAACTGAAGTCCAAATGAAAAGGGGAATCCACATCTCCCTGTATGTGCTCGGGAAGCTAGGCGTGCATGTTGTTTTAAGAGCACGAGGAGCAGATTAAGTCTCACGTCGAGATTTCTGCTCGTCAAAACTTTCAGTACCTGTCTCACAATTTCAGCTACTTCAACTACATTATTAAAATCAAAAAGCCCAAAAGCTAAAATGATTACATTGCTTGCTTTGTAAGATGGCAATACTGTAGAAACAGGGTTTAATCAGTGACAGTGTATCCATCACTGATTAATGTCTATGCCCTTCATCATGCAAAGAACTTCCAACACAAATGTTGTCCTTTACTGTAATTGAAAACGTTCACAGAATCAGCGTTCGATGGCTCCTACATCATCTGTAGCAAAGGAACTGGGTGCTGCTGATGCTGCCACACGCTAACAACCTGCGGTTTGGTGGAATAAAATGTGTGGGAGGAAAACTGCTGGTGTCATTTTGTATACAATGTCCAGAGGGTAAACTCACACGGCTGGACATGGATCCTTGTTACAGCTGGTTCGGTTATCGTCAGGCCGGGTTAAAGGGTCACAGAAGTGCTCCTCCACGATCCCAGTTGTCCTTTCCACACAGTGAACAATCTGCCTCTGAACACCTAGAACACCAGTGGGAGGGGAGATCAACTTTTGTGACTCGGCATACGCGCACAAACACATTTTGGCTCTTAAACACCACAAATCAATCTCCTCCCCAGACAGCGTTGCACAAAGCAGTACATTAAAGGACTGGTCTTCTCAAGCCGCAATACCCGTTTCCATCATCACTATTTCCACCCCGTCAGAGCAGGCATAGCTGGCAGACACGCATATTATGTATTGACACAATTTAACAGGTCAAAGTCTGCATTATTGGTTTATATACAAGGTAAACTGGCCATCTCTCACACTGTGGATGTTCACAAGTCGAATGGCTTCTGTAATAAAACCAAACTTCCTTCTATTTGTTTTACATCCAAGAGATCTGAAACACATTCCTGATGGCAGCAGCTTAAGTAGTCATAGAGGACATGTGAGGTTTTTTTTTTCTTTACGTAGACACTTAGTCGCCAGATGTTCCGTCATCTCATTTTGGTGACACTTCTTTCCTGTTGAACCTCTCCTCCCACCGCACGGCACATTCAGAACGAGGAGCGAAACATTTACCAGCCTCTCTCTGCCTCTGAAGCTACGAACCTATCGATGGCAAAACCTCAAGCTGGTTCTCTGACCTGTTCCACAGGTCGCACTGCATTCAGTCCATGAACCGTATTTCCAGAAGAAAACGGACGCAGAGGTGTTGTACCCATTTCGACTAATTGTGTACTCGTACCGAACTCCTGGATTGCTCTCCTGAAAGAGAAGCTGTAACATACAAGACAATATCAAAACAGATTAAAAACAAACTAGAATTACCACCAAAATGGTGTCTAAAATGTCATCACTTCATCATTTGATCCTCTTAACATTTGTGTGAAATTGTCATAATTAGCATATGAATTATTGAGTTAAGGCCAAGAACAGGTCAAAGTAACCTTTGACCTCACAATTTTAAATCAGTTCAACCTCAAGACCAAGTGAACACGTTTGTGCCAAAATTGGAGAAATTCCCAGAAGGTGTTTCTGAGCTATCATGTTCTCAAGAATGATACGGCTGTCGTCGGCGTGGAGACATAAAAAATTATTTTCCACCACATACAGAAAACATTCAGCCCTTATTGACAAAATATTCCCAGGATCTAAGGGACTACTTCACAAACTAAGAATGGTGCATATTTCCTGTTTGTGTTTCCACCACATCTGGCGCACTAGGTTTGGCTTTCACGGCCTTCTAAACGCAAAACATTACATTGAGACGTTAATCCGACCTGAATCCACAGTGGCTCCATGGTGGGCCCAGGAGACGTCAGGTTCTCCAGGTGTCCCGTCCTCTTGTAGGTGAAGACCGTCCCAGCTGCCTTGTACTCTCCATTCCACTGAATGGTCCAGCCACCATTCAGAAAATACTTGTTGGGGTTGTCACTTCGTAGCGCCAAGAAATTCTCAGCTTCGGCCATTTCCTCGATGCGGATGTCCCAGGCTGCCTCTGGGATCAGGCCAATGTCTACGTAGCCTAAAGGGCATTACATTTTCAAGAAGTGAAATTGAAGGACAAAGTTACCTGATACACAGTTAACAAACAGTGGAGAAGACGGAGGAGAAAAATGCCACCGTGGAGAGTTTTAGGCTTTTACCAAAAAGGAGTTTTGTTTTAAATTGTCATCCATATCTTCCACAAAGTGGTCGATTGCTAAAACACAGTTATTACGAAACATACCAAGTCCTTCAGTCTCCTCAAATGTTCTCCTCACAGTTGTACAGGTGGAGCCGTTACCAAGACACACTCCACAGCGATCCTCGACAGCACGGGAGTCGATCACATAGTCACAGCCTAAATTCTACAACACATGTGCATCAAAATGAACTCCACAATGCATTATCTAGAACAAACTTCAAAGTGAATACACAGCAAAGGTAAAACTTAGATAACAGGCATAACGCTGCAATTAGGGGACTGCATATTAAAGACTTGAGCCCTAAAGGATCTGTTCATGAGTGCACAGAACACAACCCTGCCTCATCTCATCTGCCCCCGACTTGTCCAGATAAGACAGGAGACGTAAGTGAAGATCCAAGTAATCCTTAATATTGTTTCTTGTCGCTTTATAATGATTGTCACAACCTGTACTGAGTTAAAGGAACAATATGGAATTGAAATGAAGAAAAGAAATACTGATTTGGCATTCAATGTTACAGCGACCCTTCAAAACTCCAAATGGTTTCCAGGTAAGAAAGGTGGAAGACATGTTGCTTCCTGACATAAATGTCACAAAATGTCATGAAATCAGAGCCACAAAGTCTGTAATTGCTGGCCACTCAGTGTCAAAACGAGGTCTCTATCAGTGACTGGCATTCTGGCCCCCGGGTGATAGGCAAGAGCAGTGTGATAACAGCCACGACGTCTTTCTATCAACAAGCTCATTTTCATGCAGAATGTCATCAAATGTACAACACTGCGTTGCAGAGAAAACAAACTAAATATACTGCAGAAGCAGAAACACGGAGACGAATGAGAAATACAAGGACGGAATAATCAAGCGACTGTTGTCAAACGCTGAAGAGGAGACGACGAAACATACTGGTGAAAGAATATGTGGAATAGTAGGAGCGGTGTTGATACCTTACAGATGCCATTCACGCACACATCTCTGCTTTTGTTGCCATGGTAGCACGGCGTCCCATCGGCGACGAACTCCTGCATCATGTCGGAAAAATGTTCATCCAGTGGACGGCAGTGCAGCTCACAAGGGCTGACTGGAAAGAGTTTTTGGAGAGGCACAAAGTTGTGGCGAGTATTGCGCAACAACCAAAAGGTGCCGTTTAAACACTGCCTTAACACCGTCACAGCCTAAATGAAGTTTGTTCTGCTCACCTCGGTTGATGACTGCTTCCCACTTGTAGAACCGGCCCTTGTACGGCACGGTGTCGAAGTGAGCACACTGGACGTCTCTGAAGGCGGGCAGGTCATTGGGACACGGTGTGGTGTTGCAGATCTTGTACCGCCGTCTCTCTCCCAAACAATACCTCCCTCTGTACTTAGGACTGTTGGATCGTCAAAGACAGTGTTTCAGTTCTGCTCATTGACTCTTACTTTCAAACATTTGTGATATGGTGGAGTGAAGACGTTTTAGATCTGTACCGTCTCTCACTGGCAATCTAAAGATAGATGAAATGTGTGAATTAAGTTACTGCCCGATGCTCCTTTCATTATCCAAACGTCAATCATCATCTGACCATGTATTGCCCAAAAAAAGCTTATTCTCTCCATGTTCTTATAAAGACCCTACATTACACAGCCTGAACGTCTGCGAACAGTTAAACAGCCTTTTACCAATGGCTCTGTGTTTAAACTGTTTGTCGGATGTTAAAGGATTAGCCCATAGATGAGCCTCATCATTCGCAGAAAAGGGATTGCAATTCTAATTTAATTGTGAAACAACAGTTCAAAACAAGAAGACTTGCTGAAGTATTTTTGGCTGAGGAGTAAAACTTACACTGGGTTGTCACAGTCTCGATGGCCGCTCTGAACTCCGGCCCCACACGTCCTGGAACAGGCTGTCCACTCGCTCCACGACGCCCAGCCACCACTTACACTCTGTGGCTGATATCCCACCACCACACACTCTCCACTGAAACACCACTAGTAAAACAAACAAACAGCAAAGCTTAAATTATTTACACAAGCGGTGAGCTTCATCTTCTTGTTCTTTTAAGGTTTGCATTCACCATGTTGTCTGACATACAGACGGAACAGTTTGTACTCTATTCTGATACGTTACACATGTCTAAATATCACCACATGTAGATTTCCTCTGCACTTTTCATGAGAGCCGAGAAGATTTAGTTTGGCGCGTTATTACTTTGCGTGTCACGGTAGTTTGTGTAGCTACATCAGTCACTAATTCCACTCTGCCAACCTGCTGCCACGAGGCATCTGGTTCATGTTCTTTACGGTCATATGCACAATAACAGTGAAGGCGTTGATGGAAATGAAATTCTTCGTTCTCTCAGTTAAAAAAAACAAACTGCAAAAAGGAAAGACTCCCATGATAAAGCCCCTTCCCTTTAGAGACTGAACACTGCTGTCAACAGCAAATTCACAATGCATGCGTCATTCGTTTCATGTGCTCATGAAATGAGAGACTCACCTTGTCCTCTCCACAACTGGTCCCATCCACAGCCCCGTCCAACTTTGAGTGGCAGGTCGTTCCCACAGTGCACCACAGAGTGCTGCATACGTTCTAGGAAAGCAGAGCGGGATTTGTGTCTCAGTACCACAGCATGTTGGCTTGTGTACTTATGATGAATGAATAGTAAACAAAAAAATGTTTAAAATGCAGATTTTATATGAATGCAATCGATCTGGATTTGCAGACATGTTGAAGATGTTTTTCCTCTTTTGATTGGGTTTTGTGTATATTTGCACTTATTGTCTTCTGCCACTGTGAAAAGGACATTGAGAATATAAAAAATTATTTACGGACAACAGTCCTGTATCCGCAACAATAATGAATGAAAAGATCAATAAGAAGCAGTTATTTCCCACAGTGGTAAAATCTGTGCGTGAAGACTGATAACACCAAAAGGTGAAATGTGCCGTTTGTTAAGAAGTTCCTTGGCTGAACGCTCCAATTATCGGAGCCCATTCTTGTTGCTGTTGCTTGACATTTGTGTTGAATGTGTTTGCATTTGGGCCAAAGCGTCATACTGAAGATTAGGATGTTTTTGTGAGATTTGAACCTTCACAATGCAAGAAGTTACAGTGATCTGTGAGCAATAACTGAACATGAAGTGAAACGGAAGTTAGAGAGTTTTAAGCTTGTGTGCTGTGATGTATGCGAAACATGATATATTGTTATTTAGGTACACATAATGATGGGGCTGTGATCTAAACAGGTTAAAAGACAGTTTATTTCATCTCTTTAACTTAAACAACCTACTATATATCGTGATGTCTGTTACAGGACGTCTGCGTACAGCCTAAAACTACTCTTACCGTTGAAATCTTCTACGTTTCTAGATTTGTCAACATGAAAATCTATAATGCTGTATAAAGTACATCTTCGTTTATGCTGAATGTAGTGTTCATGGAGATTTCGTTCACTGCTGGCACCATTTTGTAATTCATGCTGCACTACCATGCGGTTGATGAGGTACACATTCCCGCCAACTGCATGAAACATGAAGGTAAAAGAAGAGGTCGCGTCAATCAGATTGGTTCATGAAGGAAGATGACGGCTGGCTCATGCGGATGCTCCAAATCTCTTACTATCGCACTGAATGTCAACGCGACTACGTTTGTGCACAAGAAAACTCCACAGGGTACCTTAAAACTATAAAAGGAAACAGGCACCACTCAAATTTTAACTCAAGAAAATTGACTGGGAATTTGTTACTGGATTGGATTTTGCTTGAATGGTGTAATTCTGTAAGCATTTGAGGAAATTGGTGGAAAAATGCACGTGTGTGTGGTCTCCGCCCGTCCATCCTTTTGCTGTTACTGCTGCTGTGGGCGGATGAGCTGCGTATAAATCATTCAGATCTGCTTCCGGCCATAATACGCAGGAGTCTTATGAAGACTTAGAATTGAACATCAGTTAAAAACAGTAAAGCGCATACTCTGAGCTCTTTGGAGTAATGATTCAAATACAATATCCAAGCAATCAGAAACTAAAAAAAAATTGTTGTGAACAATGTGATCCAATACTTAAATGGTAAGGTTGGAACAGCACACACGGTACTGAAAACACAATCGGATCAGGGATGAATGGAGGCGGCAGAGAGCACAAAGAAAAATATATTTCTATGAACGCTTGAAGAGTAGAAGAGCGGGTCAAATCAGAAGCAAACAGACGACGTTGCAAGAATAGCAGTAGAGAAAGGAAAGAATGAGAATACAAGAGACCCCCATTCTTTCCATATAACTGCACGTGGCTTTGTATGGATTCATTTTGATGCGTTTGTGCCTTACGTCCATGTCGTCGCAGAGCAGGGACCCAGATCCATACTGCAGCCGACACTGGTGGGCAGAGCTGTACAGAACCCCAGGAAGCACCGAGTTCAGAGACCGCTTGTCCTTTACCGGGGCATCGTCCAGGCACCAGCCCCAGCCGCGACTGTGAGGGACGGCAGGAGGGCGGTGGAGGATCACAAAAAGAAACAGAGTCCGGTAAGCACAGTTCAAAAACGTATTCATTAAAAATACACACACGGAGTCGGTAATTGGGTCAGAGTGTGTGAGGCTTGTGGCACATTCTGCCCTAAACACACGCGCAGTATTCAAGCGGACGCAACAGGCTGGAGTTGCAGTTTGTGTTTCATTTGTGAGAAGGTTTGCAAGGTTCGCCTCTCCTCACTGCATATGCATTTCATGGAAATAAGATGACATGATCACAGGACATCAAAGGGGTTTGTTAACTTCAGCAGAAGTTAAGATCAAGTTCAATCAAAAGTACATGAAAAGTATTGGTCCAATTAAAACTGTTGAAGTAGTAATGTGTATTACATGTAAAAAGAAAGAAGCTAATATTGACCTTCAAGCATAGATGTATTATTATTCTGTGACTTGTGACGCCTTTAATTCAAATGTATCCGTGACCCTCCTGTAATAACTCATTTCAAACGATAGGCTCTGATCACTGCACCTGCTTCGGAATTTGCTTCTCCAGTTGTTTTATATATTGTGAAGTTGCAAGTTGTGTTTGAGATGCATCTATTTTTTATTTTGTCTTGTATCGACTTGTCTCCTTTTGCTGCCTTTTTTGGCCAGGTCGTACTATTTGATTCTATAGTGAAGCAGCCATTCGTGTAGCAGCGCAGTTGAGCTGAAATAAAGCAGCCATTACCACTTTTAAATGACTTCCAGAGGAGGAAGTACAGCAAAGGGCATCGCTTAATACTTTGCTAGGCGTCTCATTATAACGTCCCATTACCAGAGCCAATTACACGTAATTCTGTCAGTCACAATCATGAGTGTTTTGTTCAAATATTATTTAAATTGAAACTAGGGTTGGTAATCTTTTTTGAAAAACATTTTAGTTATGTTTGTTGAAATCAATAAATCAAATACTTTGACGAAAGGAAACTGAACGAACATGAATCTGGGTCAAATCTGCTTCCTGTGGCTGTAGCAGGACTGTACATGCCGGCAGTCATTGCGTGTCACCGGAGTCTTCCTCAAGGCAATTCCTCTCTTCCCTTTAAATATGTCCTCCTGTTGCCTCAGTTACCTGAATGTATTCTGTTCATTTATTTATCGTTTGTCTGTACATGTTTTGAACCAATTAGCCGACTTGAAGAAATTACTCTGAATGGCTTTTTGCCTGCGGTGATTTTGTTGCAGTGACGTGTGAGAAACTGACGCCGAGCTGAAATTAGTTAAATGAGTGCACATAAATTATGTAAATAAACAATCTTTGCGATCAGATCCGGACATCCAAAGTCAATATCAACACACGATTGAAGCAGCTTTAAAGAGCAGGTACTCTGCAGGTATAAATAGTACATGTTCAAAAATGTTGAACAAAGTCTTGCTACAAGAAAATGTGCTCAAATTTAGTCCAAATGTGACAATTTGTATAGAGAAAATATTTTACTCTCATCATGAGTTAACCTAAATAATAAAAAAAACAAAAACAATAGACAAATAGGATTCAAAGACAGCTAAGGCTGATTGTTTGGCACTTAACCAGAAACCTGAGATGACGTCACGCCAACTGTTGAACAGCAGCAATTAAAATGTTCTCCATCAGCGCCTCCGGACTGAAACGCAGCTCAGAGGGAAAATTAAGTTCTACTGCGACCTTTGTCAATTAATGAACTCCCGAATCCATCCATCCATACATCATACATATAAATATATATATATATCTCAAGTATAAATGATGTGACATATGAGATCTGATGAAATATGCTGTGGAATGTGTGAGATATCTCTCTGTGTCTGTGGTTCCTCTTTAGAGCATTTAAATGAACTTTCTTTGCAACGTGGCCTCTGTGGCCTTTCAGGAATTCTCCCCTGGACATTTAAGGGGGTCTCCGTTTATGAGTAGCCAATCTTTGTGATAACATCTAAACCACTCAGCTCAGTGTGACCCTTCACATTCCACATAAAACACCACCTACGGACCAAACCTCTGAAGCAGCACAGCGCAGTGGAGGCCTGCGGGACAACTAAAGCCACACACAATAGGAGCCTTGTCCCGCAGTCAGCGACAGAGATATAAACAGAGAAAATGGGGGCGCTGGCATTTAGAGCAATGAGCCGGGAAGACAAATAGCAGCGACATGATCAATGCAGATTCAGTGGTTTTGGAGTGGCTAGCTGATGTGGATGCGACAGCTGGGAGGGAGGGGGGGGGGGGGGGGGGAGTGGGCTTTATCTCTCTCTCACAATAAAGGGGCTCATCTTTATCATTTAGACCATTGTGAATGCTTTTTACCTTAATGTGACACAAGTTATTGTGGATCACATAAAAACAAATGACTGGTATCTGTACTCTTCAGTAGCACTGTCGCCTCACAGAACAACCTTGTGTGCTAAAAATAAATGACAGCAACATACAACTTGAGGTGCAACGTATTCTCTCCAGGATTACGGTCGCAGTTTTAGACAATGTGGACTTCTGGTTTCACACATTTCAACTGTCTTTTTTTTCCCCCAAGCAGCATGCGACTCCAGCAGACTTATTAGCAGTAATAAACTCAAAACCACATCTGTGAAACTTCAAAAAAGCAATGCAATCAAGCAATTATGATTAATAATATAGGTCAGGCCAATTGAAACTTCATAATTGCACTGATACAAACTTTTAACAAAAAAAATGTGTGGGAAATGCTGCTTTTAAGTGCTGAGAAGAACTCTCTTGTCTCCTTTTTAATTACCATCGGCCAGACACACAAACCGGTGGCCTTTGTGAATCAACCTCCCACCAGACTAAATATCGCCCCACGGCCCTTTTTTTTTTTCCACAGTTGAGTCAAGAAGCCACAACGCTGTCAAGCCGCTGAACACCCACTAAATGAATTCCAGATGCTTGGAGCTGAAGAACTGGGGCAACTACGGTGAAATATCTCAGACGTTCAACAAATATCCTGTTGAAGAATCACAGTGCAAGTCTTTGGAAGCAGCAGCTGACATTTCCTTAATTATGAACTCTTTATTACCATGTGAATACTTTTAGTCTGGATGACTGAATGTAGCACTTTTACTCCATGGCCAACTGTTTAAAACTTTAAAAAAACAAACATATTTAATAGAGTTTACCAGGCCTGTTTTGATTTCTGAGGAAAGTATACACAGTATATTTATAGTACATTATGTACAGGTAAAGTGGTCAAATGAAGAGCTGAAGAAACATGGAATTAAACCACGGTGGGTCTAATCACTGCTGTTCACAGCAGCTCAGTGTTCATGAGCTCTGTGGGTTGAACACGACGGTGCGTCTGCCCTCAGGTCAGGAGATGGTAAATATTTTACTGAGGCTGATGAATTTTTTATAAAGTGTCGACAACAATATTAAACTAGGATAAGCACACCGTCGTTAATAAGTAATGTTACAGCTTCATGTTACCTTACATAAGAATTTATTTGATCTTATTTGATATGACTTGGACAAATCTCATTGCGCAATCAAAACAAAGAACTGCGAATATGAATGATCATCTAGACCAGATATACAAAATAAAAAAAAATGTATGTACACCACCTACTGATATGAGCTCTTTTTACTCTATACTGTATATATTTAACGGACGGCCTTCGACAGCACATGAATGAGTCTACAAAAGAAGCGGGTACAGGAAACCTTGAACGCTGAGAACACACAAACTCAGTCATATGTCTATAGTGAGCAGTGGGATGCGTGGCACTCACTCGAGGAAGCGGGTGATATACTGGCGACTGCAGCGTGACCACCTGGGCAGGGAGGTGCCGTACAGGAGCTGTGGAGACATGACGAAAGGTCGTTTCCCAATTGGTTCACAGTCATTACCGTTGCCATCATGCTGAATCCCAAAGCTGTGACATAGAAGCACATCCCACAGAGAGGGCAATTAAAGTGAGTGGGTACAACATGAAACACGTACTTCAAGGTAAAGTCATGACAAGCAAATACATGCGTCTGTCTATGGAGCGCAATTATTGTACATGCTTATGTTACAATATTTACAACAATATTTACAACAATAACAATAGCGAGCCACGCTGTTGGCGGCGCACAGCTCTGATAGAAGAAAACAAATGTGAACAAACTGTTGATGCTATTTTGAAGGGTAACTTTGGTATTTTGTGTCTAAGTGACTAATATAATTTTTTTATTTTTTTTATTTGCTCCAGTAATGAGGGAGCACACTGCAGGCAGCAGGCAGCAAACACGCTGCAATGTAGAGTAATTGATCGGTGCAACTCCTCACCATCTTGTACGTCCACTAAAAGTGCTCGCTTTTGCCGCTGACAGGCGAGGATTGTGTTTCTAAATTATGGAATGAACCCTACAGTGAAATAAAGCATTTTTCTTAACTTTCTGCTGTTTCCCCAGACCAATAAAAAAACCCACTAATTTGTTCTCTGAAGCTCTTAGCAGCTAGTTAGCCTCTATGCTACTGGATTGTGTATCGTACAATTATGAGAAAGAAACAAAACTATGAAAATATATATTTTTTTAAAGAAACATTTTCAAGCTACGATTGTACTTATGAATGCTGAAAACAAACGGTCAGTGCCCTGTTGGAGCTTCAGTGAATCTATTTTCTTCCTTACAGGAAGAACTGCTTGGTGTTAACGATGGTCGATCCACTTAGTCTTCCATTTAACAGAAAACACCATGAGCATACACGAAGGACGAGCTGCCAATCATACACACATATGGTGGAGAATAAAGGAAGTCATTTTAAAAAAGGTTGACTTCAGGCTCAGCTGGACCACAACAATCAAGATGAACAAATAGAGTGACGCCGTTCTCGTTACGTGAAGTCGAGGTGAGTCAGTCTGAAGTGAATGGGTTTGTGATTGCAGGAAGAATTGTTAAATGGATCGATGGAGTGGGCCGAAAGGAGACAATGTCTCTGTGCTCTGCTGATGGTTTGTCTGTTTGACTCCTTATTACAACACCATCAGTTAGCCACGGGTTCAGCATTCAGAACAGTTGAGGCAAACACTTATTTTTCCATTTATGTTTCCAAACAATGTGGTTACATGTGACCAATCAAAATGCAGAGAGCAAATTTAAAATTTAAGTTAAAGTAACATTTGGTCTCTTTCAAAATCAAGGTGGTTTATACATCTAACGCAATAGTTTAGTTGCAGTATTGTCTAAAAGGGGAACCTGGAAGGCTGTTAATGAGGGTGAAAAGTTTCCTCAAAGATAATTCTTATTGTTTGTATTTCAAATAATCAGACAGTACTCATTAATGTGACACAATCATTCCTGTATGCACCCACCCTTATGATCCCACTGTCTCAGATAAAATGGCATCTGCCTCTCTTCCATTCTTCTATTTTCTCAAAACTTCACCCACACGGACGTCATAAATATTAAGCCAAACGTTAAAAGTGTAGCACACTGTGCATTTGTGCAAGGCAGGTGGACATTGCCGTGGTAGTACGGTGTACGATTGTCCATGGACGTGAGAACGAATAAACAATAAATATATTGATAGTTGAATATTAAATATTAATAATAATTGAAACGATATCATTGAATGGAAAACGGAATGGGATTTTATTTCCTCCTGATTATTTGACGATGTGAACCTAAAGCAAAACATAACGTGTATATGTGTGCGTGTGCGGGCAGTGAAACCTTACTTGTGTCCCAGCTCGTGAGCTACAGTGAAGGCCAACGGGAGGCCGGTGTCCTCACTAATGCTGCAGCTGCGATGCGACTGACATATCCCCGCCACATGGGACAGACCCAGCGTCTCACACGGCACGTTGATGGCTGCACAGATGTCCTTCCTGTGAAAAGTGTGGTCAGATGTCGGCTGATTTTCATCGTGAATCAGAAAATGCTCGGAGTAAGTTGAGTCGCACTGGAAGCAGTACGTCAATGTGGGCAATAATTTACAAGCTAAAAGAACATTTAAATGGAATAAACAACAAAATGCACCCTGCTTAAGTGACGTAACAAGTGATGTAACTACGAGTTTGTAGATATTTTTAAGCAAGGAGAATTATAGTGTATCTTTAAAGGGAAAAAGAGATTCAAGAGGTAAAAAGGCTAAACTGTTTCATGTTTTTTATAATCTATCAAAGAAGAATAGTCTACTTGTGCCCACAGAGGAGCTGCCCCTTCATATTGAAACAGGTCAGTACGCTGCTTTGGAAGAAGGAAAATGGCATTTGTCAATTGTCTGAGAGAAGTGCTGTTTGTCTATGACAGCCCTTTGTGCTGGAAACTGCTTTTTCCTTTTTATTACACCTGCTGTTCATGTATTGAGGCATTGGGGATTTAATTATTATTGCAGTGTTCGCTACAGCCGTTAGATATCAAATGAAAGAGACAAAAATGTACGATGTTTTGATTATTCCCTCTGCAACCATTTCAATCAGTCAATCAACAACTTTTCAATTACGAACGGACTCCCTTTGGAGACGTGATTACGTGCGGCTGAGTGCATTTATTTACCTGGTGAGCAGAACTGCGACATCGTGGTGCAGCGGGTGTTCCTCTCCTTTCATGTTGAGTTTCTTCTGCCACTTACAGAAGCTGTTCAAGCTGTTGTCGGCATGGTGTGTAATCTTTAGGTCATCCTGTCACAGCCACACGTCACATTAAGTTAAAGGGAGGAGAGCGTAACGCAAACAAATACAGCAAGCAGCTCGTGTCCCATACGTTTTTAGGTAATGAGATGTTTACAGGGCACAGCAAAGAGAAGAATACAGGCTCTGGCTGACAGCAAACGCTGTTCAATAAGTACTCTAGGTGCAGCTACATTTCACCATCTAAGCTTGCATTCATTGCAGCCTTTTAATTGGCCCTAATAACAGTCATTCATACAAAAGTCAGGAAATGGTACAGCATGTACTGTGCTGTATGCATTTTCAACTTGTAAACATGATTGTCGGGATAACTAACGACGCATAAAAACATTTCTTATTTCTCGCCTGATACCGGACAGTATTATCAATCGTATAACGTGTTACAGTTGTAGTCGCTTTAGTTCTGTTTATTTGGTCCGTTCACATCTGTAACTTATTGTCGGCTGCTGCGACGGACAGTACAGGAAAGATTTATTTCAAACTAGAATAACCTCAGTGTACTTTATTATGAATGTGATTTTGCAAACAGAAAGCCCTGTGTATACAGGTTACATTCATAATATAAACATAAAAAATAGTTGATTGAATTGTGACAGCCCTGCTATGCATGTCCCTTACGTTATTAGTGCACACATACACATTCTGCTCAGTATGCCTTTGAAGTATCAAACCTATTCCCTGTTGTTGTTTTTCCTTAAAATGAACCACATTTCATCATCATAAACAAATTAGTTTGAACCTCCTCCTGCTCCAGTAGGATGAGTCGAACAACCACAATGTTGATTGCGTTTCCAATACTGGCATCCAGGAACAGACCCGCCACCTGAAAGAGACAAACACTGCATTAAACAGGACTCCTCACGACCATGGCATTGGGTATATGAAATAATCCCAATGAGGCACTTTGTGCAGTATTTAGGCAGTTGATATTTCATTATTATATCCTGTATTATTATTGATGGATAATTAGCTCCATACAATTAGCCTTTTTACAAACCACGGCTGGTCATGTGTGGTAGAAACTTTGGAATATAAATCTACAAAAACTAACAATCAAATGAAAAGAAGACATTCCTTTCATAAATCCCAACAATCTGATCTTGAAATTATGTTTTTATTTTTTAATAAAGGAAGAATATATTTTACTATAGATCATGTCAAAACTTTGGGAGTAATATGACTGTTGTCAAGGCCAATGTTTACAACATTTATAAACGTTTTTCAATGAAACATTTTCAGGAACGTCTTGCCCCGTGTATATTTTGCTTCCTTTTAAGCATCAATTTACAAGTTGATCCGAGTCATTCAGAGGAATCCTTTTATTCGGTGATGTAAACCTTAAACAACCTCACAGGTTTGACAGCAACGCTTTTAGAGCGTCGCTGTATTTATTCCACTTGTTCTTGCTAATTATCGAGCATTAAAAATGCCTATGCCAATTAAAGGGCTGGAAAAACTATAATGATAGCTTGTACTAGTTTAAACATTTACATTTTTGTGTTAGTACACTCCACTAATGTCAACACATCTTATGCAAATAGCCTTTCAGTCAGTTTACTTCGAGTCGCTGCAGTTTCTCTGTGCTCAACAAACAGGAACAGTGTAGAAACTGGCCCCATAAACCCTGAAATATTTACTTATTTTTAAATAAGATGGTTTTAACACTGGTTTAGAGCTCTGCTTTATTCAGGGCACGAGGCGGCGAGGGGTTTATTACTGGAGAAATTAGAGGTGAGAACCGTGAAACAAAAGGTGAAAGGAACTGATGAGATTCAAGACCATGAGCATCATTAACACCAAACCTGAAAGGTCTCATTTCATACTGATTAGAGCCTGAATCACACCAGCTGTTGCAGATAAAAATCACCATTTCGCTTTGATTCCCAGGGCACAGAGGTAGTCTGTTGGATTCACTTTCTTCTATTCAACTAGAACAGCATTTGTTCACAACACATTGTTGTATGAAGACGGACAGTAATCAGCCTCTGATCGGTTTAACATAGTCAAGTCACAGAAAACTGCACAGATGCGCAACTGCAAATGTAAAGATGCTAGAAAGAGGACGACTCCGAAGGCGTCGGTATGTTCAAACAGAATGCTTGTCAAATTGTTAGAAAGCATCTGAAACTCCAACTTTTACAAGTGTTTAAGTTTAAGTTAAACCCCGACACACATTTAGGATTTTCGGGCCGGCCTTCGAGCGAGGCAGACCGTGTTCAAACATCTCTTGCTAGTTCTTTTCAAGCACACCTTGATCCACGCCACAGAAACAGTAATATTTACAATGGAAACTCATCTGCAATCATCACAATAACAACAAATAATTGACCCACAATGTCACAGCTAAATTGTGGTGCCTAGGATATGCTGTATTGCAATACTGGTCTTTAAAAGAATACTTTAAAAAGGTGCATCCTGGTATATGGATCATCCCGGGACAAATACTGTAAATACTATCATCACATCATCTCATCCACACACAAATACAGGCACGCTTGTCCATAACAACGCAATATTTCCTTTTAATAGCCCAATTCCATACAATAATTCATGCACAGGCAGGCGTTCATTTTTCAAAGTCATTCCTTCACTACGCATGCTTCATAATGCATACGGCTCCAGCCTTCCAACTAGATTTCAACACAACAAATGCCTTGTTCAGTGAGAGAACAACAAGTATTTCACTGTTCTGCTGACATGGTAACGTTTGAGAAACTCAAATGTACAATTTAGAAACTGCAACAGATCGTTGCCAAGGAGTGAAAGAGAGCACCTTATTCTGCAATAAAAAGTGCATTTGTAAACAACCAGTTGAGTCTGATCAGTTCGGTTACTACACAGAGTAACACTGGTGTTTTTGTTTTCATTGTTCTTGTTGTCGGGTAACAATTTCTTCCGTACAAGTTGTGTAACTGAGGCACTTCAGACAGAACAGCGTCGACACATAAAGGACTGAATTCATCGAAATGTTTGGTCTCTCATAGTGGCACTCGTTCACTTTAACGTGTGGCGCACATCTTATAGCTGAATCAACTTTGCAACACATTTTTACAGCAACAATAAATTTTTTTTTTATCTTTGTCCATGTTTCTCTATTGTTTCTCTCGTGAATAAAAATAGAGCTGCAGCTATTTAAAGCAACAATGTGCTGTTGATGCGACACGTTTCCTCTCAACCCACATGCTGCACAGTCGCACCCGGTCATGAAGGGTAAACAGTGCTTTAATGGTTACTGCATCTTTCTTTATGTCCATGTGACGTTTGTTTGGCGACATATGGCTGTAATAAATATCAAAGAGAATACCATTAATACCCATGTGAAAGGAAGTCGGGAGCTATTTTTGTAAAAGGGCTTTTTTGTTCTCTACATCGGGTGCACATGGCAGCAAAGCAGAATACAAAAGTATGAACCTCTTGTGAAGTTGACAACTTCAAGACGGCGTCAGTGGCGAGACAACGGAGCAGTCGGTGGCGGAGGAAGATGATGCCATTAGTTATGGTTTGGAGGTTGTAAGAGGTGGTTTCCCTCGATCCGGTGCGAGATTGTTTTCACAAAACGGAATCATTCCGAGCTTTAAAGTTCAAAGCTGGAGTCAAAAAAAACAGAGGGGATGTGAGGAATAATGGCCGCTTCCTCTGTGTATTATTGTCTGTAAAGCCTGTTAATCCGCAGGCTTCTCTGTCAGTGAATTCCCTTTCCTGATGTTCTGTCCTCTGACGGCACTTTCAGTAGATGGCTTTATTTTGGAAAAACCCTCTTATGTGCTTATCAATAACAGACAAGGAGTCAGTTTGCTTAACCCCCAACTAGGTGGCAGTAACAACATTAATTGTGAACGGCTAATCCATCCATTGTGTTACCTGATACAAGGATGGGAAAACTGAAACGGCATCTGGTCATTCAAAACATCTGGAAGATGGTCAAACATCCTGTAACTCTGCATTCAAAATATCCGGCAGGATTTATCTTTATGAAACCGTTCTGGGATGTTAACGGTGTAATTCAGCTCCTCATAATATCATCGATTAATAACGACCAACTTCAACCTGAATGGGATTTAACGGGTTATTCCAAGTAACCATATTCCTGCACAGGAAGAGGTTTAATCCTGCTACAAAACTAAAATGTGGTACTATTTCCTATGACATGGCCTCATTATCCGACATAAAAAGCGTTTGTTTGTAGCATTTAGAAAAGAGAAAACCTGAAGAAGAAGTTACTAGAAGACACTGATAAACTAATTAAAACGTCTTAGACAGCGATCACGCATTCAGGCACGAGCATCATCGTTTCCAGCAGGGCTGCCCCCTCCTAGTCGAGCGGTCATTTCCTCTTAGTCAACATGGATTTCTTTAGTCAATTCGTCGGTTTTTTTATGCGTTGTTAAACAATGAATGACGTATTTTTTAAGAAGCTTATGAACACATCTCTGGTAAACACAAGATTTGACAGATATGTCGATTAAATCAACTGATCAATTAGTTGACAAAATCGTACGAGTGTTCGTCAACTTCTTTGGTCAAGAACAGATTTGAAATGAATAATGAAACTACACTTCGTACAACGTGGATTTTGAGGCATGGAAATGTTGTTGTTGTTATTCTCACATACTTACAATGTTCATGACAGCCAGGACGTAACTTTCCACAGCTTTGCTCCCATGATGCTCCACCATTTTAGGGTCGGCCACCACCAGCGTTTCCACCCACTTCTCTTTGCTGACTGAGCGTTGACGAATTCTCCTCCTCCTCCTCTGCTGCCGGTGCTCCCACCGCTCCCGCTGCCTCTCAATGTCCTCAAAACTTTGATCTGGAGATTGGAGACAGAAATGGACATTTAAAAACGTTCTTACTGGAGGCACATTGTGTGCCAACATCGGAAACAAACTATGACTTTTAACGTGAAAAAAACGTTTGTCTTGGAACCCAAAACCTGCTAATAGCCTCTCTGCCTTTAGCGTTATTCTTCCTCTTTTTATTAAAATGTTAAGTCAACACAATAGATGTGAGAATTATTCAATTTAACTTAATATGGTGTTCTTCCCTGTTTTTGAAGGAGGAACACAAGCAGAACCAACATCCTTTGACAATTTAGCAAACATCAGTCTCATGGAATAAATGACGGGATAATCTGCCTAAAAATCTACACACTAATAAGTCTGTAGCTTTAAGACATGTCTCGTTAATTTCAACACTAATAACAGTCTGTAGCCTTGAGACATTTCTCATGAATTGTCCTCTACCTGCCTTTGCTTTAGTTATGCTGAACTTATTTGTCTGTTATTCCTTTTCTCATATATATATATATATATATATATATATATATATATATATATATATATATATATATATATATATATATTATCAGCCAGAGACTGACTAAAGAGAGAGGGACAACTAAATGTTATCAACCATCAGCTTCATTCTTATGAGTCAGTGCTCTGATTGAGTCTCACGTTTGCCATGTGACTGGATTGTATTCGTTAATTTCAAGGAATGAACAACAAGTATTGTAAAAACCTGGTGCAACCATGTTTGTGTGTGGTGAAAATAACAGTGACTTACTTGTGACTCCACAGGTACCGTTGAGAGGTTGCCTCCCTGCGATGGGCTGTACGGCTGGACTCCGGGAGGGAGGGGACGCCTGGCGTTTGTAGACGGCGTGGGACTGTGGGCCTGAGGTGTCAGCGCTCGACTTCTCCAGAGGGTGAATGAAGAACTCTTCATCGGACAACTTGAACAGTCCTGTCTGATGTAAAAGAAGGGCTGTAGGTCAGTTCTCCGCATCTCTTTTTACGGAGCCATTTACAATAATATCTTGATATTTCAACAGCACTTTCAAGCAAAACAATGTGCTTTGTGTATTTTATTTGATCTTCTGCAACAACAGACATGAACCACCAAACTATTATGATGAGCAATTAATTGTTATATATCATTGTTTAAAAGCAAAACTGCCAAAACATTTGTCGTTCTAGATTCTTAAATGTGAGAGTTTGCCGCTTACATTGCAGCACATTGAGTATTTTCGGAGTTTGGACTGTTGTTGGGATTAAACTAGACATTTGAAGAAAGCACCTTGTGCTTGTGCTTATTTTACAGTTTTCTGATGTGTTAGTAACAGTATGGCCCAGGATGCCACAAAACTGATTCGTCTCCAGGACACAAAAACAAAACTTCCAGTGAACCAGTACAAACAGCCTGATGTCTTAAATTAGCTGGAGACATCCAGGGCGCGACCGACACAGGAGAAAGATCAAATGTCACATAAATTACCGCACCCTAAACCACGCTGGCACGGTGCCAAAACCAAAATTCCAGTAGCCGCACTCCTTTTTCGGTTGACCATCCTTGCCCCATGTATAATTCTTGTCCACCTTCTGCTGCCATCAGCTTCACTGGGACTCCGTGACTCTGACCGACAGGAGGGCTGGTCAGTTTTTTCTTTTAAACTGCTCAGATTATATTTTAGCCCGATATTTGAAATATCACTGTTTCATGTCTTACATTCTCATTTTACTTGTGTGATTTTAATTTTACACACAGGCATTAATATGAAGGGAAGCATTGTTGAAGGGAGCCTGAGATTCAAGAATTCTCAAGATCGTAAACGACTGCTTCATTGTAATTTTGTGCACGTGATAACAAATCACTTTAACGGTCTCAAAACCTGTGCACATAAAAACCTTCAGTAACCAGTTAGTTTTCTATTACATTCATTTGTACCCATGTTTTCTTTTTGTAATTTTGTCACCAGCAAAGCATGTATTCCACCAGTAGCTCATTGAGTTCTTACATTATTGTATTTAAAGAAAACCTTTAGTGTGACACAATCCTGATATTTCCACGATACGGTTAGGTCAACAATTTTTCCAGTAAGAAATAGAGAAGATATCCATTTGACATTTTGAGTTCAGCAACTGAGAAAATTGCACCGGCTTTGGTTGACACGTTGCTATTTGCTTTGAAACTATAAAGAACCAGAGGACAACTGCCCTTGTACACCATCACATACACATGTTTGGATCAAAAAGAGCCGACGTGCATCTCAACAGCATGTCAGGTCGCAACAGTTTAGATCTACGGATTCCTAACCTCCTCAGTAATCAGTCACAGAGGGTTGGGATGGGAGGTGCTGCCAAATAACATCAACAGGGGTGCGTTTTGTCTCTTACAAGGCTTCTTTAGCTGTACACAGATATGTCAGTAATCAGTTATTAAAGAAAATAAGTATTTCTTTAGACCATTAACTGCTAAAGTGGTTCTTTGATTGGTCGGACGACTCCTGCCACAGTGTAACAACAGAAGCAATTATAGACTTATATCATTTTTTGAAAAACATTGAGTTTGAATAATTATAATCTGCATATTTCAGCCAAGCAGGACAGGTCTGAAGCCCCCATACCCTCGTACTTTAAGTGCCTTTTGTCCTGATGCAATGACATGACCCCACTTACCGAGTCATTTGTGAAAACTGACATTTTTTATGAATTCATTAAGACTTCAAAGATAAAGCAGACAGAGACCAGTACTAGAACATTAACACACACACACACACACACACACACCTCATCAAGAACACTTGCTCGTACAACAGCCATCTTCTCCAATTAACCAACTGCATTTTTAAAAGTCCACACAAGAAAAGGTGCAGCGAGACAACAGAAAGCAGGACAAAACACAAGGACACACATGTAATACTTGATTAATCACAGACAAACATTAATGCTGGTCTCAGGTTTGCCAAAGGCTTCGGATCATCTTTAGGACTAAAATAAACCCACATGTAGAAGAAATCAAGGCGTCTTTTAGGACCAAACAGAAGAATGGTCACAACTGGTCACAGCAGTCAAGCCGACCTCAATCTAGCTGATGATCACCTGCTGCAGACCAGACTGAAGCCAAAAAGCCCCAAAACGAGCAAGAAGCAAAGCCAGCTGGTGCACAGAGGTGGCAGATGTGGAAACCATGTGGAAACCATGTGTCTGCTGATGTTTATGGGTCGTAAACTTCAGAAAGTAAATGTCTGCAAAGGATTAACAATTAATTATCCATCGAAATGGCTTTGAAGTTCATTTTTGCGTGTCGGATTTCTTTTTGGTCTCCTCTAAAAACATGAATGAGTGTAAGATTAGTGCTTCTTTTTTTAACGTGCGTGTACGGGACTCTGTGGAGTTTTTGACATCTAGCAGCGCCGTGGACAATTTCCTTACGAGTGGGTCCCCATGCGTCCTAGTACTGCCAATGGTTTCCCACTGTTCCTCTGATCCACAGGTGGACTTAATGTACCATGAAGTGCAGCGATGTGCCAGCAAAGACACGAGAGTCGACTGATTATAGTGAACATGGATATAAACAACGCAGGGTTTGAAATACCTTTAAAAGAGAATGTCATACGTTGTGTGAGGAAGGAAATGAAGTCAACACGTTTGTTAGACCAAAGGATACACATGATGAGTTTTGGTGAGAAACACTGAATATAAAAAAGGTAACTTTTCTTTGTTTACAGGAAACCTCCACCTTCACCTGCTCATTGCAACAGCCGGCGACTGCAGTGACTCCTGCAGCTTTATAGACGCTGACAGAATGCAGACAAGGTCGAGATGTTCGGTTACTATTCAGCGAAACATTAGAGTTGGTAAGACGTGTGATCTGCAGAACTCCAATTGCATATCAACCGGTGTGAACTACTGCAAGATGTGGCGATTCAAACTTCTCAAAAGCAGCTTTTGTTTTGAGATTTGTGTGAGTAGAAAGCATCTAAAGTAACAGAAGGGTGCACAGAGCAAAAACATGCGTTCGCCGATACCTTTGTTTGGTGGAAATGGTTTCGTAGAAGTTCACAAAGCAAAGCTAACTCACGCGTTTCAACAGCGGTGAGCTGTAGGAAATCCCCGTACGCATTAAAACCTTGTAGCAGAGGGAATACAGAGGCAGGAGGGCGTGTCTATAGTTCTGACAGCGAAGATGAAAAACAGCACAGTGGGCAATGGTGTCAAAGGTGGCGGTGCAGATGGTTGCTGCTGAACGATTGCGTCCCCGGACCCGTTTCAAGTTGATAATTTCCAGCAAGCCGATGAAGACGGAGCGCGACACTAACACGAAAGCAACGCTACGTTCTTCAGATCGTAACCCGACAAAGCTTCGTTCAGACGCAGGAGGATTTAATAGAACTCTGCAGGAAGTTCACGATGCTCTCGAGACAGAATCTCAAAGTAACGTTTATCTCGAGCAATTCAGATTGTACTCGCATGACAATTCAGTTCCTCAGGCGCACTAGAAAGCAGCCTTCGAGTTACTCGGAATCCTGTTTTCTTGGAGCAAGGTGTTGATGAAAGGCAAAACCTCAAGGAATTATCACTGACAACATTGGCCCTCTCTTTGTTTACTTTAAGAGGAGGGTGAGAGTCTGGCGTTCGATACAATCCCCACCGGGGTTGCCTCTACAGCTGAATAAGGTCAAGCAGACAGAGTTTGAACAGAGAACTAAAAAGGGTCGTCTCAGCCGGGAGTCTGTGTGCTTGAAGCTCTACCTTTTATTTTCCAGAAAAATCTTTATAATCAATGTGCCATGTTCAGAGTGGCAATTAAAGGGCAAGTTCGGATTTTTTTTTAAACTATAGGGTCGTATGAGGCATCCGTAGCGGGGGGGGCAAAGAGCCACGCTGTGGGTCGGGGGGGCGGCGTTATCAGAGGTAGCCGCGGTCTTAGGGCAGAGCGGCGGCCATTAACAAGCAGTGGGCAACAACAAAGAGACTCGCATGCACCAACATGCAGGCACGGCCGTAATCTCTACGTAAGCAAAGAACAGAGAAGCTCCTCTCCATCTTTACATCGTAATTAGTTGTTTACTGCTGTAGTAATGCTCTGAATATTGTATGCATGTGTAATTAATTGGGGTGTATAGCTGTCTAAAAGACCCTCAAGTTGTTCAGACCCTCAGGTCTGACCATCCTTCTGCAGTTCTGATACGAATTGCCCAGAATCACTTTACTCAGCTCTGAATACAGCCCCCTGCTGTGGCTGACACCTCCGTGTTAAACTTGAAATGCATTTAGTTACAACCTCCAATTGGACTTCAATCTTTTAAAAGTTACTCACCAGTCCATCACAGGTACTTATGGCTGCGCTTCCTTTACCGGTGGCCTCGTCCCACACCTCACCTAAGAAATGGCACTGGGAGGATCCAGCAGGACGGATCTTGGCCCCATCCAGGCCGCCATACCTCCTCTCCGTCAGGAAGCCCGGGGCCAGCAGGTGTGGGTTGAGGGTGAGGTTAAAGTGCAAACTGTGGCCGCCGTGCCACAGCTGGTAGAAGACTCGATCTACGGCCACTGGTCCCTCTGAGGCTTCCCGCCGCTGTACGCGGCGAGCATGGTGAGACAGGAAGTTGGACAGGAAGTGACCTCTGGCATCCACTCTAGCGGGGTGAACCACTTCATACTGAGGCAGATCCTGCTGAAAGGTCCCTGTCAAAACCATGGTGGGAAGAGAAGATGGGTTAATAATGGGAAAGAAGAGGGTAATTAAAGAATTAAAGTGGCTGTAAAGCCGTAAAGAAAAGCGGGGAAGCTCTAAACAAACCCATATGGGTGTCTCATCTGTCATCGTTTCATGTTTGAATACAGCTGCAGTGTATGCAGAGCCCGTTAGAGGAACACTGGATTCATGTCCACTATCCCTCTCTCAAGTTCTACTCTCATATGCAACCGGTTTGATAAAGTCGGGGAAATTCATTCCCCTCGTAAGGAATATGTATGCTTCATTTCCTGTACTTATAAGTATCTGAAGTACCAAATTCCTGCATGGGCGAAGAAAATGTGAGGGATTACAAGCAGTCTGCTCTTCTCAGTTCTGTACAGTCTGGCTGCTGATGACTGTAGTACACGTTTGTCCCATGAAATGCATTTTTAAGAGATTGGGACCAGTTGTTTTTTTGTTTTTTTTAAATAGGGGAAGCCAAAGAACTAAAATCCTGCAGCTGCACCACTTTTGTTGATACAAGGTTTGTTTACTGGATGTATGAACAATTACATTGATGTACGATTTTTTTTTTTCCGCTGAAGTGCCCAAAATACCAAATGTAGAAATAACAAAAGGCAAAAGCAACATGAAGATACATATTGCATTAAAAGGATATTTTAACGTTCAATTCCAATGCAGATGATTTTCACTAAGGGGTTGTCATACCATAGCATCATCATTTCCAGACACACTGCCTTTGCATGGATACGAAGGTAATCGGTGAGCATACAAGGACCTCCTTAAACATTATGTCAGCATCAGCATATTGTCACTCAAAGGAAATGAGCCGAAGGCAAACGGAGATCTCGCACACAGATTTGTGATGAGGTCAAATATGATTTCACTCCTTGCATGGGATTATCTGCACTAATATTTTCATGAATACATGAGTGCATGCGAGGTAAATGTGCTTGGCAACCAGCAGCTTGGAATGTTTCATTGAATGAAGGGCGAGGAAACCTCCATGTTTGAAAGCCTTTACTTTCTGCACGTGTATTCGCTTTTGTCCCTGAACACCTTCAGTATGTCGGCTACAGCGCACAAAGATCTTGATGGAATTCCACCAATAGTAGAAGCAAAAACTAAATAGATGGCAACAAGTCTGTGGTCACGAGTCTATATCACTTAAAGTGGCAATAAACAAGTTGTTTGTGCTTTAAGTTATCATTTATGAAGTAAATGTTGATTGCATAATGTAGTAGCTGCAGAATAAGAACGCCGTCTGCGTTTAGATCGGTTCCCTATAAGCCCTGCTTTTACTATGCAAGTCCGTCCACCACCCGGTACAAGCTACCAGGAAAACGAAGGCTCCATCAACGGCACAAAGGAAGTGCGTCAACCAAAACATGATGAAGTTGGCGGTTATTTGCCGTGAGGAAAGGACTGGGATGTGAAACTCAATTCGGAGAAACCATCAGAGTTTCAAAAATAAGACACTGTGAAGAAAACGCCAATAACTGCAATGTGGGGGGGGGGGGGGGGGGGGGGAGAAATCACAAGACACTTATTTCACCAAGTTGGGTACAAAAAAGAAGGCTAGAAATGATGACTGGTATTCGGATGGCCGTTTCCTCGCCCTACTTTTACGTGTTTTGCTATAATGAATACAATTATACATAGCAAGAAAGAATAAATAACTACCTTAAACATGTTAAAAAGGAAGCCTGTGTCCCAGTGCTTCTTCATGTGTTTTCTTTAGCAGTTTAGAGATAAACTTTAAGCTCCCTGTGGCAACATTTATCACCTGAAATCATTACCGTTTGATTTACACAGGATTAGACGGAGTGCATCCACACTCTGTTCTGCTTGTACCTGGTATCTCAGGAGAACTGTGACTGTTAACATCCAAACCACGAACTAGAGGGAAGACTGGGAGGTCCAACATGTTTGGCGTGAAGGCCAGCGAGCGTTTCCTTCAAGACAATGGAGGGTTGATTCTCTGATGTGATGATACCCACTGGGCCTGAAAAGTGATACACTTTGCAAAGCACAATGGAAACCGGCTCCATTATGAGACTGATGATGCATCCTGTAGATACCCAAAGACAAATTCTGTTTCCTGACCGTCATCGGTGAGGTCAGAGGTCGGTGTCGGCTGCACTGGGAGTCTGTGGGTTGGCTCAAGGGCAGTGCAGATGCTTTCCTAGGCGGAGACTAAACCTCTGATGATTCAACGGAAAGAAGGTATCTCCAGCTCCCAGACCGAGCTGCAAAAACCTTGGTTTTAATTGCTATGGTCGGAAGAAAGCTTTGTAAACACAAGTCACAGCTGGCCTCCCCTCCACAGTGAGGACTGCTGGCCTGGTTCTGAGCTTAATTAGATGCGCTCTGAAACAAATATGCAGAACAAAAAGCAGCCAAAACATGAGAGGACGTGGCGACATCCTGAAAGAGTGTGACACGTTTAGTTTCAGGCTTACTGACCTGGTCCATGTGAGAGCCCCAATGTTCTGCAGTTCTCCAGGACCGTCAGAAGTGCGATGAAGAGGTGAATGGGAGAGACTCCCTGTCCAGAAGCGTGAAGCCCGCAGTCCAAACGGGTCATTTTGTCAAGAAGGCAGACTGTATTGTGCGAACATTTATTAAGGCCTTTCTAACAGCGCGTTGATTGTCAATTCAAATCACTTCCATCTGGGCTGGGTGCGCGTTTTCGCTTTGTTGCGGAGCATGCAATGAAACTGTGACAGTGCCAACAAACTTCTCCACTTCAGGCCCGGACATCGTGCGCCTCCACGCGCTGTCTTTGTTGCATCCTCGGTCTTTTCACACTCGTTTGGACGTCGGCGTTAATGTTTGCTTGCGAGTAGCTGCCCCGTCTGTCCTCCATCAGTCTCCTACCAGCAGCCAAGTGACAGCTTCAACATGTTTCCCCCTGCAAACTTTCGCAGAGCCACCCCCACAGATGGGTGGACTTAAGACAATGGGCCATCTTTCAGCTGGTCTGCGGGCTTAAAGGGGAATGCTACTCCAAGAAATCGGATATTGCGCTTCAATCCAATTGGCAGATCCCACAACTGAGGTCCTTTGGGTTTTCAGTGGGTCACATGGGGACCAGTTCCGATGTTGTTGCGTTCACTTGAAGTCAGACAAATGATGACAGCTCAGTGGCTTCGGTCTGAGCATTGTTACAAACCTTCTCAGAAGAAAGCACTTCAGTGAGGTGTCTGATGTGAAAAATACAACAACTTTGCGGTCATGTATGTACTTGTTTTAAACTGGAATAAAGTCTGCTTTGAAAAAAACACCACACACTCTACTTCATTGTATTACTTTGTTGTCATCAGTTTGAGTTCGCGCCCCCTCTAGCGGAGGAATGGAGGCACTGTGGACCACTGATGCAGGGAGAATACTTGTGACCATGTGTTTTAGAAGCTTGTCCATCAATTCCTATCACACCCCTCGGTTATAATAAGCATGCTAATAATGGCGCGCTTTAACGCACACTGATTTGGGAGATGATGCTCACAAAGGTGGAGGAGGATTTCACTTTTTTCTTCGTTTCTTAATTGCTGTATTTTACTTTCTTGATAGAAAGTTGTCACTTATCCAGCATACCTTCACATGCCTACTAAGCGCATATGCTGTGAATTAGAAAAAATAAATGAATGGAGACCAATCACCAAAGTCGTGCTCTTGCGTTTGCTGCTGTTTTCGGGATGCTTTGTGGCTCATTTCTGGGACTGTGGCTGTCCGCTGCAGTCACGTCTTGTGTGACCAATCGCGGCTCAGCAGCGGAGCGACCCACCTGTATAAAAGCAGACTCAGATTGATTGAATGGGGATGAAGAGCTCAGACACATGAGCATGGGGCGCCTGTGTTGTGTTTACGTCTAGCCTGTGCGCGCAGCAGAACGCCTGGTTGCGAGTCCGGCTCCCTACTTTAAACATGGATGACATATTTAACCACAGCGGAGGACTTAACCGGAGTTCACCTGGCGATGAGAAATTCAATTTCCAAGACATCGACGTGAGCGCGGACGGCACTCCCATCCTGAGGATACTCATCTCCGTGGTGTACTCTGTAGTTTGCGCAATAGGTTTGGTGGGGAATCTGCTCGTGTTTTTCCTCATGAGGTTACGACAAGGTCGGAAGAAGTCCACCATCAATTTTTTCATCATCAACTTGGCGGTGACGGACCTCCAGTTCGTGCTCACTCTGCCCTTCTGGGCCGTGGACACCGTGCTGGACTTCAGCTGGCCGTTTGGAGAAGCCATGTGCAAAATCATCCTCTCGGTCACCGTGATGAACATGTACGCCAGCGTGTTTTTTCTCACTGCCATGAGTGTGACCCGCTACTGGTCAGTCACCTCGGCCCTGAGGAAAAAATCGTACAGGAGGTCAGGGCGCGTCAAGTGGGTGTGCGCGGTGCTGTGGGTGGCGGCGACGGTGGCCACGGCTCCGACGTCGATCTTCTCCACCGTGGCTGTGGTTGCCGGAGAAAAACTCTGCCTCCTCAAGTTCCCCGATGGACACGACTGGCTCGCCCTCTATCACATCCAGAAAATATTGATAGCCTTCATCATCCCTATGCTCATAGTCTGTGTCAACTATTTGATGCTCCTGCGCTTCGTAAAACGGAGGAGCATGAGCACCAGCAACCCGAAACGGAGATCCAGAGTCACCAAGTCTGTCGCCATTGTGGTTTTGTCCTTCTTCTTCTGCTGGATGCCAAACCACGCCATCACATTCTGGGGTGTCTTGGTCAAATTTAACGTGGTCAACTGGGATAAATCATATTACATGGTGCACACGTATGTGTTCCCGGTCACTGTGTGCTTGGCGCACGCAAACAGCTGCTTGAACCCGGTGCTTTACTGTCTGATGAGGCCAGAGATCAGGAAGATGCTCAACGGTTTGTTTTGGAGAGTGTCCACTCCATCCATATCCAATAAGGGCGAAGGGACGCGCTATTTTACGCAGGGAGAAACGCAGGGAGTCGTGCCTCTCCAGGTTTTGGACAATGGCCAGTCCTCGTTGTCCATCATAGACCGTAAAGGTTTACCAAGCTCCAGCCGATAACTTCAGCCTGGTGAAAAATAGACCTCGTTTAGCTACTTTTCTTTCTCTGGTTGTCCACCTGTAACTGTCATAACTCGTGCGTAATGCTTTCGTATTCCAAAATGTAAGATGTTTAGCCACAACTAACTGTGTACTTTATCAAGTGGTTGCGTCATAATGCCATGAACAATATGTGTGACAAGTGTAATGTGGACTTTATTGAATTCCTAAAACTGTCACAAAATATTTTGTTGAGTGACGAACAAGCCTACATTCCTCTCTCCTTTCTGTCTCTCTGTCCTTTGTAAGATTACATTCATGAAATGTTTGCCTTCGCGCAGCGAAGAGCGACACGAAACATGGCAACAGAGAGACGGGGACACGGGGGACAAACGTCTCCGGGCCGGAAACGGACTGGAGACTTTTTTTTTGGAGATTTGCAGACTCTCACGAGACCCTCGGCAAAACATGGGTTTATTTAATGAAGAAGGACATCAAATGAATTTGGACATAATCACAAGTTTGTATTGTGTACTACCATGTAAAGTCTGTCTGTAAATAAATCGATTTTTATAAATGGCTTCACTGAGCGTCTTTAATTCTCCGACTCGAACTTGTGACTACATTTTGAGATTTATCACAGTGACAAAATCTTTCCAGAGAGACAGAGTTATAAACACCTAGCGAGACACACACACACACACACACACACACACACACACACACACACACACACACACACACACACACACACACACACACACACACACAGACTCACAAATCAATACCAGCCACACGTGGACAGCTGCATTTCTAAAGGTCTTTCCTTTGACTTTCAACAATAAAAAAACCTCTTGTTTTTAATAAACGTGATGTATGCTTTGTTGAGTTTGACATTTGAGCAGTGTACAGATAGAGTGGGAGACAGGCACACATACTGTGAAGCACTCAGATAAGACAATAAAATACTGCAGCTCCAAGCCCCTGCATTATTTTGCAGCACTATCGCAGACAGAGGCTGTGCCAGGTGAGCATCATGGATAGGCCACACAAAACAAAGAGGCCTCACCAAAGAGGCACCTTTTCCAATTATACTTCATCAAATTGTTCAAGCCAATGAGCGAGCAATCATGTTGACAATCACCATCAATCAGTTCACAGCAGGTTTTGTGTCCTGAATTGTTTATTTGCTTATTTCCCGAAGGTTTCATTTTGCTTGGGCACTGACCAAGAAATCTCCTCTCTCTGTTTTCACCAACAGTATTTTGTGATTTATTACTGACATTCACCACATTTACTGTAGCTAGCGATCATGCAGATTTCGTAAGTAACATTTATGAGTTAAAGCACAGAAATGAATCCGTACTCTTTCACATACACTGTTCAAACGTGTGTGGTCTCCTGGAGGCTTGATTCGTTACAGACAGATGGGAGAGGATACTCAATTTCTTTGAAATATTTTTCATGCTTTAAGGTTGTAGAAAGTCCTCTTTAGGAATAATGTTATTTTGTCTGAAGGGTTTGTAAAAATCATGTTTTGTTTACGGAGAACAAAACGCTGTACAAGTGCTATTCAAGCAGACAAGAAAAGAGACACAAATCCATCTGAGCAACAGTTGAATGAGAATAAAAGGAATCACCAGTCATTGGTAAAAGAAACTGGAGCTTAGCATCAAAAGAGAAACGTTTAAATATAGGAACACGCCCAGTTCCAGTGTCAAACCTCTTCTATCTGCACAGAGTTAACTGCAGATTGCCCAAAGAAAGCTTCCCAGAATATTTAGTGTGTCATTTATTATTATATTATTAATATATTGTTAATCTAATGCAGTTATAGTTCAAAACTGATCTCGGGTAACTTATTATTCTTTCAAAAACAAAACATTCATTAAACAAATTCAAAATCGAAGGTTATTTGGGAGATAATTGTTACAACTATTGCCCACTGGCGTGTAACACTGTGGAGACGTTTTAATCATTTCATAAATATTTCAAATGTAAATAACACAGTTGGTGTCTGAATTTTACTGTTGTCTCTTATCAATTATTGAAGGGAATAAGATTCTGCTGCATGTTTACATGACTTCAGGGTTTTCTTAGATGACATGAACATCTTTTAAAGAAGAATTCCACAGGAAACTAGTCCAGCGTTGAAAACGGGGGACTTTTGAGTTTCAAAGACCAGAGGCAGGGAGGGTCAAACTGACTGATTGGTTGCATTTCGGGGAAATGTAGAAACGTTTCTGGAACTTGACCCAAACAGAGAACCAAAAATGTGGAAAACTTGACACCTCTGTTGCTGTGATTTAGACCATTCTGTCTTAAACCCGAAAAAGCATTTTTTATTACTTTTGTGAGTTTGAGAGAAATTGTAATAACTCTCTCTCTCTCTCTTTATATATATATATATGTATCCCTGGGTATCCCCCTCTCTCTGCTCATTGACATCTTAATGAACACTCGTGGTTCTCCAGGCTTCGTTTGTGCAGTTGAAACTCCTCAGGCGTTCATTAAAAAGACATTCTCAGACATATACACAGTTTTATTTGTCGGCTTATTACAGCTCTTCACACCTCGTCAAACAGGACAAACTGACATCCGTTGGAATCACCAGGAGGGTGCTGACATACTGTAAGCAATGTGCATTTTTGCTGGACTCATCTTTATGGCATCTGATTGTGACTTAGTTCCAGTTCCTGATGAGAATTGCTTCGTTGAAATCCATGTTGCCTGCAGTATTTTCTGCACATCCTTTTGCGCTGATGCAGTGCATGTTAAAAGGCATGCAACGTCTTGTAACTGGGTCAGTGACACAAAGCCTGGTTGCTTAACTTATAAAGTAATGCCATAAACCATTATAATATTTGAAAGGGTATAAAAAGGTACTTGACTATTTACAAAATTCAAGTTAATTTTGTACAAAAGTGCATCAAATGTTTAATGTTTTCCAGGATGAAAATATTAAAAGAAAAGAACTCTGAAGAGCAGATGCTCTCTGCAAGTTAAACATGATGAATCTTCTTTGTACTCTGCCAACTTCAGTTCAGTTTTGCTTTCTCATAAATTATTATGCAAGGGAGCTGAACATGTTGCAGATAAAATCTTTTAAACATCGAATTCAATATACAGTATTGTAACTTTACATTTGTGGAAGCTTTTTGGGTGGCAAATCACCCTTGAGGTTTTTCACGTGTTTCAAAATTGACCATAAGAGTTAAATAAATACACATCAGGAAGAGACAAAAGAGTGATTGGCTAACGCATGCCTCAAGGGCAAATTGTGGTCGGAAATTCTTGGGAGAGATCATTCAAAAGCTCGCTCTATTCTTCTCTTCAAACGGACGAAGAGCCAAGGAAACGAGAGCTCAAAGATCCGTGGAGGTACGACACGGAGGGCAGTGAATACACAGACGGAGAAGGCCCTAATGTCGCAACAGTGCAGGAACGCGAAGTGAGGGTGACAGTGCTGACTCGTGGCGTGGGACAGATCCAGTGCACTGAATACGCCTTGCTTCAGCTGTCGATGCGGTGCCACTGTGGTGTTGGGGAGCAGGGGGAGCTGGGTTGGTCCCTGAGTGTCGGGTCCCCTGTGGAAAAAGGTTGTCTGCTGGGGGGCCCTCAGCCTGCGTTACCGTTCTTCGGGCACTTTCCCGTTCGCCTCCTGCTCGTCCTCGTCTCTCCGCTTCTGCCTCCGGAAGAAGCCGATCTATCGAGAAGTTAGACGAGAAGAGGTCACGGCAAGTTCATTGTTGTCAAGTAAAGTCCCCTGTGTGGGTTTACCATGAGTGTTCAGGGCCTTTCAGTTTGTTCAACGTTGTTGATGCATTTGTTTGCCTTATGTAAAGCACTTTTCACTTTTATGTATTTAACAACAACAACAACAATAAATGTATGACATATAAAGCACATTGAAACACTTGAAAGACGATCCACAGTAAAAAACAACAACACATTCTTCCCTTAAAAGGGAAGGTGACTTGGTATTTGAATTAATATATGTGACTTTTATGTGTTAGGAGGTTAGATGTTTAGGCCAATGATCTTTGGTCACCTAGAGTTAGATTGTGTGTTTCAGTCAATGGCTCCTGCGTTGAGCAAGAATGTAAAGTGTAGTAAACAACTGTCAAATCAAATAAAGAAAGCACACGTCAATTGTATTTTAACAAATATTATTCTCATTTTTCAAATTTAACTGGGTGGATTATGAATACATGAATACATGTTCTTCTCATTTCAAGTAAAATAACGGTTGGATTAAAAAATAAATTACGGAATGAAATTAAATTTAGAAAAAATATTTTCACTGAATTGCGCTGCAGCTTTAAACTCAGTCCATTCAGGGTGAAGTGAAAAATCCACAACATTATATTTTTCTCATCTTCCAAAAATAGAAATTAGTGTTTGAAGAATTCACCTCGATGAGTCTGTCCAGTGAGAGTCTAATGACTCTGGTCTCTCTGGACATTTCTCTCTTTCGGAGCTCGTCCTATGATTTGACTTTGACAACCCACACCTCAACAGTCCTGCTCTGCTGTCTGTATCCTCGTCTCTCCCCGTGTGTCACGGTGTGTGTGAACATCTCACTCAAGTCAGGAAACTTGTCAGAATACTCATATTTGATTGGCTGAGCTGCATCACGTGATGTGATTCACAACGCATTGGTCAGTGTTTTTCCTGCACCGCTGAACAAGTGCAGTAAATGCTGGAATAATTCCGCTGCATGAAAAAAATGCCCTTCAAAATAAAATCACAACTTTTTATTTTTTGTCAGGCACTGAAAGGTCCGCAGACTATGAAGACTTCAGATAACTTCAGGAGAGCAAAGTTCATTTTGGTAATTGAAAAAACAACAGCTCTAAGGCACACGTGTTCATTGGCAATCTCAACTACCATACAGTAGGTCTTAATGTAGTCGCTCTCTAATGACTGTGCGTTATATGATGACTTACCTTCCATAGAGCGAGACTGAGCAGGGCTAACAACAAGAGTCCCCCCAGCGTGCTGCCAATGATAATCCAGTTCGAGATTCTGTAATCGCCCTCCTTCCTGATCTCCAATATTATCTGTGGGCGAGACCATATCTGAATCATCAGATCGATATCTTTTTTGAGAAACACACTGAACTCAGTCATCTATTGTATAGTGTTTTAATGCAGAGTTTATTTGTTCATCTTATACAAAAAATTAAAATATATTGTACCCACATTAGGTATGTGTCGATGTATGATCATCTGCAATGGTTACAGTCAGTGAAGAGGAAACAGCTGTGACATTCACGACAGTAATAATGCAGAGATGATGATGAATATCCTGAATTATAAGTTTACATCTTTGTTTCTGTCATTTTATTGTCATTGATCTATTATTCTGCACATGGACACCCACAGGCTGAACATGGGATATTTATTCAACATGAAACAATGGCAATAATTCAGAAATGCTTGAAACAGTTTTAACATCAATCATACATTTAGAGCTTACATCAGCTCAAAGGAATCAGTATATTATGCTGATACAGCATTATAGAGAGGTAACGTATGACCGTTAGTACTGGCCAATAGATGGCAGCAGAGTTCAGCGTATGAGTCCAGAGCGTTACATGTTGTGCCGCTGGTCCTTTCGGTCCCTAAGCACCACACAGCACGTGTGCTCTCCAAAACCTTTACTGTCTGATTCTTCACTGCTTTAGTTATGCAGAGCCAAGCTCCACTGATATATTGTATAAAGTAGTCACTGCAGCAAAATATGTTGTTGTTAGTGTTACGGGTATCATTTTAACATAGTTTCAGTCCATGATCTCCTGAAGCACAAATCCCTGTCTTCACACTTTGGATATGTTAACGATCACAGACATCTGAGTCTGAATTATCGAATTATGGTGCTATTATGAGCTCAGACCTGGGACAGAAGCAGTTTACGGCATTAGTCTGTGTTGACTTACATGTCTGACAGGCCTCTCTTCGTGTAAAAACATGGGGCTGGAGGAGGGAAGCTCCACTGATGCACTGGTTCCAAGTTCCAGGATTTTAAACTTCAGCTGGAGAGGAAATCAAAACACGCTGCCAGTTTTCACAAACATATCACACAGAAAGACAAAGCTGTCGTCGCTACAGAGTCAAAGCAGAACAACAGTGAGATAAACAGAGCAGCATGTGTGTGATTATAAAGCCGGGGATTAAACTTTGTGCATGAATGTTTGGAGTTTTATACTCACTGCGTGTAAAGTGTCTATTCGTAGCGCTCCTGTGATTCTAACTGCAATTTCTCTGTAGGAGGCCACATTGACGGTGCATTGGATCGGCAGAGTTAGAGTGTTCGACCGGTTCTGTGTGAAGAAACCAGACATCAGTCTTCGGTTGATGAAATGAAAAATGATGATTATGAGGGATTGATTTTGGTTGGTTTGTACTTTACCAAGCGGGAGAAGCGGGAAAGGTCCTCGGGTGCCGCCCTGCTCTGTGCTACATGCTGAGGTGGTAAACAGCGTGATCCATCTCTCTGAGGAGGCACATGAGAGTAAAATCACCTGCTCGTACGTTTCAACCTGTTGTCTGCAGAGAACGCATTCAATTATATCGTGATAACTTGAGGTGAATTAGCATTAAATTACAGCCAAGAATTAATCATGAAATGCACACACACATGCAATTTTCACTTTTATGTATTTAGATTTTAAAAAAACACGTAAAAATATATATAAAACACATTGAAACGCTTGAAAGATGATACACAATAAAAAAAACATCCGTGTTTCCGTTAAAAGGAAGGATGACTTGAGTTTTGAATATATATTTGTGACTTCTACGTTTAAGAAGGCCGATACGCAGGAGGGTCTCTAAAATACATATCTGTCACTTGCAAATGAAAATGTCTTTTTTAAAGCTCTACTATGTAGAGCTGTAGTCATCATTCAAATTTTTCGCAAACAAAAATCAATAGAGAAACAATTTCCCGCTGTAACCGTCACGGCCAACCAGAGCCACAACAGGTTCAGGTAGAGAGTCTGTTCGTGGGCCTAAATGGACCCTTTGGACAAAATAGATCCAGGTCTTTCTTGAGAACCTGGATGAAAGCAGGACACCGTCCCTCCTCTTCTGTGACTGGTGTTATCATCTGTAGTGCGTAGTGTGTAAGTCTTCAGCATAACACTGGAGCACGAGGTAAGGGGGACCCCCCAGTTGCCATCAGGTATTTCACTGACTGAGACAAACTCGCTTTTTAAGGCTCCACACTCACCTGGTCAATACTGAAGTCAGATATCTGCAGGAGCTGGTTCCCATTTTTCGTCATTTCAGGGATCTCAATGTTCAGCTGCAGATCCTTTACAGGAAAGTAGCCAAGGTTCTGGATCTGAGAGACGACAAAAACAACCGCAAACAATGAACAATATTTTGAAAGCAGCGTTTTTTTCCTGTACAGTCAATGAACAACGGTGATGACGATGCTCTTGGCTCTCACCTGGAAAGTGAAGTTGAAAGGAGGACCGATGACTCCAGGCTCCTCCAGTGACAGCTCCGATTTGATATCATATCGAGTCGGATTTGAATCCCTTTGAAACACAATAAGCACAAACAAGTATAATGTTGTCCAGTTGATCAAGTCCCCATATTCCTGCTACAGTATCTGGAACTTACACTCTGAATCAATGCCATTTGTAATAATACAACATCACTTTGCTCCTGTTACATGAACTTCCAACTTCATTGCTTCCACAATCGACCCGAGAGCTTCAGCAGCATGCTGTGTTTGGTATCACGTTCAGAAATGGACAAACCTAGTGAAGAGAAGGTCTCCCTCGTATTTCAGTGAGTAATAGATATCGTTGAAATTATCAGCTGTGCTCATCTCCTCGCCATCGCTGTCGAGAGAACGGGATAAAAATATTCAAAGAACGCCAGCGATCATGTTACATCAGGACACACCAGTTGAAATATTCATCCTTGGTGCTCAATTGCAGTTTCAGCTTTTGTTCTCTTATCTCGAGCTTGAAACGTGATACTGTATGTGCGTTAATCATCTGTATCCGTAACAACAGCTGAGGTCAGACTTCTCTCTGTGCTAACAGGAAATACAATTAAAGGTTCACACCTTCTGGCCTCCAGGATAACCCGGACGTGCTCGAGGAAGACAGTACGACTGAACTCAAACTCCAGACGAAATGATACCTGCAGAGGAGAAAATAAAGTTGAGAAGAATAAATCAGTTTTATCAGTTTGTCATCGTACATTTTGACAACAAAAACAGCAAAAGCACAGGTCAGAGGCTTCTTTTGACTCCATATGCTACCGCCAACGACAAAGGCCCTGCATTATGGAACGAGGAGGAAAGCCTGCAACAACCTGCTGTAAGTACCGGGCTTTAACTCCAGGCAGCCGGCTGCATGGAGAGCCAGAGAATTTCCACTTAGTTGAGGACAATGTAGTAAATATAAATCAACATGACTACGTACACACATACAGCTACCAGTGAGAGTCAGATTCAGGGCAAAATAAAAGCCCAGAGGCAGAAAAGAGAAGAGAGGAGACAGACAGAAACAGAAGAGATGACGGGTGTGTAAGGAAATGCAAATCGTTAGATAAGTCTAAAGAGGAGAGGAGAGGAGAGGAGAGGAGAGGAGAGGAGAGGAGAGGAGAGGAGAGGAGAGGAGAGGAGAGGAGAGGAGAGGAGAGGAGGATTGATTGGTAGCAGACAGCAACCCGAGCTTAGCAGTGTTTACAGTCCTCCGTGTCGTAATGAAATCCTGACGGACTCCGTCTGACCAAAGAGGAATGCATAAGGTTCACTGGCTTCCCTCCTCCATATAGTCTGACTCATCCTCGACAGACCACAGATAATGAACATTCACGCAAACGTTAAGACCTATTTTCAGCAGTGGAAAATACATTTGCTGAAGCACCATACTCAAATATGGTTTTGAGGTACTTTATACTTCTGCTCCACCAGATTTCAAAGACAAATATTGTACTTTAGAACACAAAACACACAGTCACACACACACACAAACATAAAAGTGCACAGACACACACATGCATGCAAGTGGTATGGGTTTGGAAGACATGATTGTCCGTGGCTAGACGATGTTCGTGCGCCAGCATAGTTGAACATGGAAATTCAGACGGAGCATGAAGCTCAAGCTTCCTCCTCTGGGCTGATGTAGTCCACCCGCATCCCTCAGCCACATTCACTGTCAATCGTCAAACAATTAATTTGCAGCAACAGTGTTCCTTGTCAAAAGCACAGTGGTCACCAGCAGTGTATGATCTGTAGCCCTCACTCTGCTGCCGCAGAAGTAAAGTTTACAGTACATGCTCGTTTTACGCAGGTCAAAACCAACCGGAAAAGTCAAAACAAGAGCGATAACTGGCTGTTTTTAAAAGCCCTGAGGTTCTTACTTTCCTTCATCTGAGCAGTGGTTTTGGGCAGGCTTGGCAGCAGCAGCGGCGTACAATCAGCCTTGTTTAACTCAGTGCCACATATTTAAAATGCTCCCGACCAGAGCCCATCAGCCTTGTGGCTCTGGATGCTGTTCAGGCTGAAAGAGTGGGTATGAATCACTCAGTGAGTTTTATAGGGTGACCAGAGTCCTCTTGGTTCAGCGTTGCAGAGGAAATGCCGCGATATCTTCGTTGCGCTCGGAGACCATTGTTTATGATAACGACGTCGTGGTTAGGACATTTCATGAACTCTTTAAATCATCTTGATTACTTCATTCCTACGGTATTTGTCAGCAGACGTCAATGGAAAAGATGACTTCGGTATAATCTGCTCAATGCTTAATGGCTTTTAAATGCACGGCGCGATGTACCATCAGTGTCATCCCGATCAAAGTTAATTCAAACATCACCCTCTTAAAAATAAAACTCGATGCTGTGCTGTAAAACACACTGGAGTCTCATCAATGTTGTTGACATTACAAGCCTGTGGAAAGGCTTGAAACCGCAGAATTGAACGTGAGAATCAGTAACAGATGAGGACAAAACCTCTCGGTATCTCAGTGTCACCTGGTGCACCAGGCTAAAGTGGGGAGAAAATGATGTGAATGGCTCAGGGAGAAAGTGTTTTTTGTTCTATTTACCGTGTTGCTAAGATGAATCTTGGAACCAAATGGAACGCTCATTAAAATTGTTATGGTGTATAGAGGAAGACAGTATTGCTTGACTGACATTTATAGGCGACAATAATGTTACAATTAACTGTCGTGAACTGAAAACACACTGTGAACGGGTTAAAGATGAGAGCACGGACAACACCCAGACCAAAATACGCAGCGGTAGCAACCTGTCAATCACATAGTGCATATATATATACGTATATATCTACATATATTATTTAAACACACATTGTATCAAGTTCAGGTATCGGAATCAGGAAGGATAAGATGGTATCAGAACATCTCTACTCGCGATTGAGACTATCAACTCGTGTTGAACATGTTTACTGAGGTACTACATCAAATGAGAAGTAGAATCATTTTCTCATAGACTTCTATACAATCCGACATCTTTTTGCAACTAGAGGACCATTCGTTTTTAAATCTCCTTTTCTTTTGCCTCATGTTTTGATGCTTTTAATGGTTTTATGAAGCACTTTGAATTGCCTTGTTGTTGAAATATGCTATACAAATAAACTTGCCTAGAGGACGTCTGCTGACTATTAGAAATACATAAATATTATAAATAAATATTAATATTAAACATTATAAATAATGCAACTTTAAGGCACTTCCGCATTGGCGTCACTTTTCAGACCGGGAGGTTGCTGACTTGCTGGAGGCAACTGAGCACGTTACATGGACTGAAGAAGGCCGTGGGTTGTAGTCGAAAGCTCTGGAAAAAGCATGATCTTTGTCACATAAAAAAAATCTACAGTTAAAAAACAGGAAACAGCTTCCCAGTTTGGAAGAACGTCTCTAACAACCTACGGTCAGGCTTTCAGGAGTTTGTCACTGCTCTGGGAAACTGAACAAAATAGTAAGTTTCAACATCGTGATGTGCTTTGTGGGGATCATCCTTTATGCATAGAACTGTAAATAATGTTGAGTCACAGTTATTAAAAAAAAGGACATTGATCTTAACCTCTAATGTGTTGTTTTGACTTGATGAGCCACTGCAAGCTTTGTCAACTGATGTACTAATAAGGACATGATTAAGATCCAATCTATATTAAAGTTGCTCCCTCCTCACATTTCTTACAGTTAGAAAGTTAAATAGAGATGGGAATGTTTAGGTTTCGACACTCTGGACTTTCATGTCAGAATTTAGAAAGGTTAGTTCACAAACCAGAACTGAACTGGGCTCTCCTGGTTGGCTTGTGGGTTTTACATTTACCAGCGTGGTCTGTCACGGTCATCTAAAGCCTGCAGCGTGTGTTTTGGGCGCCTGTGATCTAATGTGGCCCACGTTGGAAGCTTTTCATCACATTACATGCGGGCTGTGAGGTTGCTCTGACGGGGATTTTTGTATCTCAGTCAAAAGTGCCACCATCTGAACTGAGTTTTATTAAATCTGGGAATCAGTATGAAAATGATTTTCTTGTGAATGGAAAAGACCAACTTTTACATCTGCTTTCCATTCGGCCAGATAAATACAGAGATAATGATTCTGAAGTAAAACACATGACTTTCGTGGACACCCAGGAACAAAATGTCAGATATAATACAAAGAATAAGTGCAAAACCTGCAAATCTGCCAATCCATCATTTTGATTTGATAACAGCAAAACATACAACCACACACCAAGTGTTTTTAATTAACAAACAGCGAAACAACTCCACAATGAAAGCCCACTTTTTTTGGCATTTAAAACAACAACTGGTGGATTGTTAAATAATGAATAATTTCATGGATTTAGAGTGTGAAGTCTCACCTGAGTTTTGGCCCTCATGAACGGTGCACTGACGTTGCAGATCTTCTCATTCCTCAGTTTGTCCTCAATGAAACATTCTATTTTGATGTCAGAATTGTCCTGGATCACAAATAACAACAGTTTTTGGTAACACTTTCGACCACGTCCATGTCATTAATGCATTATAAACATACTCACAATGCATTATAATCTACAAATAGCACGGTACAACTATATTTATAAGCCTTTACGAGTTTGGCTGATGGTAATGCACCTTGACTCTGAGGCTAGAGAAGCGTAGATTGGGTGTGTAGGTGATATTTAGGCGAGCGTTGTAGGCGTTCTCTCCTTTGTTCTCCAACCGGACATCCACCACCATCCTCCTCCTGTTTCCCTCCAGAACCCGCAGAGATTCCTCGCTCCCTCCTTCACTGAGATGGCGGCAGAAAGCACCGCGAGACTGTACAGGGTGCGCACAGAACTGACTGAAAGGCGGGGGGGGGGGAAAGAAAAGTGAAATAATTCGTAACAGAGCAGCTGAGGACCAGTTTTACTTGGGCGCCTGCATATTCTCATGCGTGAACCTACTTTCGAGTCATCAGGTCGGTCATGCTCTGCAGAGCCAGGTCAGGTATGCAGCGGTCGTCCTCGTCGCAGCCGTTCCAGAAGGGCAGCTGGACAAAGAGAAGAGCGTCCCCGTCAAGTCAAAGAAACTACCAATCCTTTCATTTCATTCATGGGAGTGTCTTTCGAATAACTTGAAGGCAAAGAAAGGACAATTTGCATGATTGTGTCTCACCTCAGTCCTCACAACGGTAGGCCAGCTGTCGTCTAGAACTGGTCCTTGGGCTGGATCTTGTAGCCCCAATTGAGCAGCAAACACTATGGGCCGTGCGTAGTCTGTGGTCTCCTAATATAAAACATTAAGTTGAAAGATTAGTCTGTGGATTTAGTCATTTATCAAGGCACTTTATCTATGGCGCTCGAAATGTGTGTTTACACAAAAAGTTTACACAAATGTACAAGATGCAGAAATACTCGAAAGATATGATTTTAATCTCATTTTAATGTGCAGTGTGTGTTGGTTTTGACCAATGTGCGAGACCAAGATCAATAATGACGTTTTAAGACTGAGGGATGATTTGCTGAAATGCAACATGCTGAAGTTTGACTCTTTATATTTCAAGAAAAATCCAGTGATTCTGCCAGAACTGAACTCTTGTCAAAAAACATTTTAACTTCCACTTGATACTAAGACTACCACAGAATCCCATTTGTAAAATACATCTTCCAGCCATCTCACCTATTCTAAGAACACTGGGAAACATTAGTCCTCGTATGAATTATCAATCTAGGACATCAACTAACTTTAAATGAAACAAACAAATACATTTTAAAGCCAATGGTCTCATTGCTGTCTCATGAGACTTTAGTCACCGACATCATGGGCCTCACCATGACGTGGAAGTAGATGTGTTCGCAGGTCTCTTCTCCAGGGAAGATGGTCAGGTTTTTAGGGTGCAGCTTGTTGGGGTTGTCCAGTATGGCCCGAGGATTGAAACGTCTTTCCGCAATGGAGACATTGTATTTGATCCCTGGTGGGACATAGGAAGAGTTAAAAACATGTCTCTGTGAAATCATAAAAAGGTCCTTTTCTATTTGTGTTAAAATGTTTCTAAGATGGACAGGCTTTTGTTTGTACTTGGGTTAGATGCAGACTAATTGACAAATGGCGGCATCGGGCTTTGGTAAATGACATCACTGACTCTGAACATCTGATGAATGTGTGACCAAGAATATACACAAATCCAAAACCCCCTGGCTTCAGTGCAGAGTCGTTTCCAGGCCACATTGTTTAAACGGCTTTCTATTTAGTGCATCGTGTTTTCATGGCATGAAGAAAAATCTACGAAGGGTGAACTTGTGCGTTTGGGGTCAACTAGAGAATTAGAGAGACGGATACATCTTACACGAACACACTATGGACATAATGGACATAGAATTGGAAGCTTTTCTCCACTTTTCACCCACCATATCAAAAATGATCATGATATCAACTATTATATATTTGAAGTAAATAAGTTGGCTCTGGCACTTCTTCATTTTTAAGAGCTATGTGGCCACACAGCAACTTTTGTCATCAGTATCTTACTTCTAAGTCCCACAAAGGGCAAATTAAAATGAGCTACTTGAGTCTTTTCTCTCAAATACTGTAAATAGATATTTGCATAAATAAGATTGATGAAAAAAAATGGTTCCCTTTTTTGCAATAGACCACAGCGAACTTACAAACACCAGCACATCTGGCACGCATTACCAGTGTTGGGAACTAAGGGAGCGTGTTTGGGTTATCAGCATTTAAGAAACTGAATTCTTGACATCAATAGAATTATTGATGTATGTAACAATTATTAATGATTATTAATATAAACGGGGCACCACCCTGCGAACAGGGACCAATAACCAAACGATAAAACTAAGTCTCATAATTAGTAGTCACTCATAATGTCAATAGTCTGCGTATGACTATACATTCAGTGACAGTGAAGGTTTTAAGTTCGAGCACCGGCTACTACATACAGTCTTATCAAATACATATGCACAAGTAATCACAGACGACTGCTCCTGAAAGTATAACAGAGTTTATTGAATCAAAATAATAAATGATCAAATCAATTAATATTGCAACCAACAAACGTTATCATACAATTTTATATGCCTAAACTAAAGAATGAATAAAGTGGATGAGGGTGTATGTCTGTGTGTGTGTGTGTGTGTGTGTGTGTGTGTGTGTGGGTCTGTGGGTGAAAAGGAGGGAGTCTTACAGCTACGCTAAAGACTACAAAGATGGCGGCGTCGAGTGACGCTGGCCAAAGGGGAGGGGCCTTAAGAACTACAGCTAAAAACTACAAAGATGGCGGAGTCGAGGGACCCGGACAAAATGGCAGTTAGGCTGCTGTACGTAATTCACGTTTGCCTGGGCAGCACGTGATGTGAGGCGCTCGTTTGAACGAGGTTCCCCAGGGGTAGAATTAGGAGCTATGTGTATGTGCGTTTCGTGAAAGGAGGAAAGAGAAAAAAGGTGGGGGCTCATGAATCAGACTTCTGCGCGCGGTGCGCGTTGTAGTGAGCCTGAGTTGGCTGGCTCTATCACGCATAAATATACCGCTGTCGTCTTGAGAACTGCCGGTAACTTATGCCGTGATAAACCACGCACCTCAGCTCACTCACCGAGTCGAGTTAATGAAAAGAGAACTTCCACACGGAGTGGAAGACAATGAATGAAATTAATCCCAAAGAAACAGTCATAGTTGATACACAAATACAGCGGCGCTTCTCTGCGCCGTAATGATTGCGTAATACCTCAATATCACGCGACAGTCTTAAACACACAAAAACACGGGAATATCAACATATAAATGAATGGCCTGAATTAAACTTAAGTTAATTTAAGCTAAGCTATGCCCAAATGCCAAGAATCTTACTTGTAGATGCTTCGTTGCAACGTGGAAGTGTTTGTGGCAAAGCTGTCCGTTTTCCTCGTCGGGAAGGGGGACAGGGGGGAGCTTGCGGGTCGGCGCGGCTTTGCAGCGGGCGCTGTGTGTCGCGCGGCGGTGAGCTGGCGCGGCTTCGGTCCGTTAGCGTGGCTCTGGAGCAAACGCAGGTCCGGTCTGTACTCGCTGCAGGGAGAACAGTTAACTTCGGATGAGACGACGTGTCTGCGCGTCTTGCCGGGAATCCTCGGTCACGAGAGGAGCGAGGCTTCGTCGGGCTCCTCTGTGCCGGTTGGTGCACAAAATAAAAAGAAACAAAAAGCAGAGAACGGATCGCTGATGCGGATTCGTTTCGCGGGCTGTTTCGTCCAGCGAAATGGCTCGTGACCTGTCAGGGTTTGAGGGTTTGAGGGCCGTTGTTTCCTCGTGGCCTCGTGCGTGCTGGAGGGGGGGGGAGAGGCCGAGGTGTCTTCATGCGTCCAGGACGAAGGTCCGGGTGAAGAGCGGTTGCGTGCTTCCTAACTCAACCGAGGTCGAAGGGGGAAAAGCTGGATTCTCTGTGGCCTGGACGGGGGGGGGGGTCCGGGCGAAGAGAGCGGTTGTGTGCCTCCTAACTCAACCGAGGTCGAAGGGGGAAAAGCTGGATTCTCTGTGGCCTGGACGGGGGGGGGGGGTGTCCGGGCGAAGAGAGCGGTTGTGTGCCTCCTAACTCAACCGAGGTCGAAGGGGGAAAGCTGGTTCTTCTGTGGCCTGGACGGGGGTGTCCGAGCGAAGAGCCTTGTGTGCCTCCTAACTCAACCGAGGTCGAAGGGGGAAAAGCGTAGAAGTGTGAACTAAAAACAGTTTTATAGAACATCGGCTGAACCACAGGGGTCCTGGGTTCTCTTGGCTCTCGGCCAATGAGATTGCCGCGGTTACCATGGTTATTTGGGGGGGGGGAATTCACACCTGAGTGTGAAATCCCTTTGCTCTCCTCAAACTACAAGTCAGGATGAGACCTTTGCTTGAAACAGTGAAGGCCCGATTGTCTTTGTCCACAGCACATGTTGAAGCCATTTATCAGACCCCAACATCCCCCCTTTGTTCTGAAGAGCGAGATGTTGGCTTCGGTCTTTAGAGCAAACCAAGGGCTGGCATGTGCATCCATGTGGTGGGGAAACCTGAAGAGGTGAGACAGTCCAAGTGTTCCTGAGACCAAAAGCAGTGGTTAAAACAGGCAGTGTTCATTGTTCATAGAGTTCAAGGTTCATAGTGGTCAAGTTCATGGTGTTCAAGTTCAGAGTTCATTGTTCAGAGTTCATTGGCATCTGGGCAGATGACTAAGGTGGCATCTGGGCAGATGACTTTAACTACTTCTACCTACATCTACTATCATACACAATTCAAATCATAGGTGAGCAAAACATTATTCCCAAATAATTCAATCGCTATTATGATGTTGTGATAATCTAGCATTGCGGCATAGTGTCAAAGAAAGTAACAACCCAAATAAACAAAACAAAACACAAAAGAGAGAGAAGGAAAGAATAGAAAGACAAGAAGCAGGTGAGGGGCAAACAGTGGTTACTGGTTCACCTCCTAGACAGGACTGGAGTCCGTCGGCGGAGCAGTCGTAGGTTGGCTACGTGGTGTTACGAATAGGAGGGAATCCAGTTAGTCTGTCGCTTCTGGATCTATTAGTACATGATATGTGCGTCTACCTCTCTCTAATCGGTAGATTTAGAGCGAGTCCTGTGTCTAAGTTTTAGAATCTATCGATATTGGAGTTGCGTTGCCCAGACTATAGGCCAGAGGTACCTGTGAGGGTTGCATAACAGTAGTGGTAGCAGATTTACAGATTTCTTTAGCACGGCTAGTGTGACTAGCTAGGCTGGTCTTTCGCTGCTCCCGCTGTTGACAGCTGAGCCTTCTCGGATGAGGTCCTGGGTTAAATCTGACTGCTACGGCAGAGGTTATGTCTTCTCTGGTTACTTCTGACAGAGTCTATAAAGCATGCAAAGGGTTCTCTATGAGAGTGGAGCATCAGTTTACAGTCGCAATGGTTTGTCAGGTCATGCAACTGTTCTGGTTGAAGTTGGATGTGTTAGCGGTTAGTGCATGTCTACAGGGTGAGTTGGAGCATGCAGTTAAACGTTAGTAGTCAATAGTAAGCTGCCATTCTGCCGGTTGGTTTCGGCACTGGCGAGATTAGAGTGTACTTCCTGTGAAGTGCATCTCTCTAAGTTTCTGTTGTCAGAGATCCCACCCCCCTCGCGCTGTTCAAGTGGCGAGGGCGGATATCCCACGTTACCGTCAGCACTCAGGGAAACGTCGCGAACAGTTTCACTCTGGAGTGTGTCATGGCGGGCTGGTGATATCTCCCTCCCCCCACCCTCCTAATTAGAGATGGAGACAGGTCCGGCGCACAGGTCAAGTTCAGTTACCTACGGCACTGGCGACTTGACAGGCCCGGGCGATGACTCGGCTGAAAGAAGGCGGTGGCTTCGTTGAACAAGCTGGAGGTGGATCATGCTGACAGAGCAGGAGAACAAGGCTTAGTTGACGAAAGGTTTTACGAGCTAGGGTGCTCGAAGGGCCTCTAAGGTTGTGGCACCCTAGAGGTGTATGCGAAAAGGTGGGGGAAGACATGAGGCTCGTTTCTGACCCGGAGTCGGGTCGAGCAAGAGTGTTATGACCCCCCAGTAGGACTGAAGAATATGTATAGATTTATACATAACGGGCATTGCCTTTGCGAACAAGGTCGCCCAAGAAGGTTGAAGAACGAGGTGCGAAATGGGAGTGGTCGTTTCCGGAAGTGTGCTGAGTTCTCTTCCCCCCCCCTACCACGTCGACTTGGCAGCAGAGGGAAAGGTCACTTGGCTTAGTCAGGTGAGCTGCGAGTCAGCGTGACCTGATGTGTTGCCCTTGAGGGCGTCTTTCACCCCCCTGGTTCCGTTGGTCTTTCGACCGCCAGGGTCGTCTGTTCCTCGGGGGTGACCAGGGCTCGCTAGGCCAAGTCCTCTCGTCGTCTTCCGACGCTAGGTCGGAGTCGCTCGACTGTTGGATGCCTAAGACTATGGCGGTGTCTTCGTACCGATTTGTCGGCCGTCCGCGTGTCTTCCATGCAAGTTGCGCATATTTCCTAATCTCTGGCATGGTGAGGTTACTCGTTCTGCAGTGCATAGTAACATCGTATCTCACGTTGTCGTGGAGATTGTGCAGGAATAGCGACTTGAAGGCATGGTCTTCTAGACCTGGGGCATTACGTCCTTGGAAGTACGCAGATCTCAAGCGGCTGAAGTAGTCTCTCGGAGACTCTAGCCTTTCCGGGGGAATGGCAAAGGCGCCGAGGGTGGCAGAAGCTGGGTCGGTGTACAGGGAGTACTCCTCCCTAAGGGCGTGACAAAGGGATGAATAGCAGTCGCGGATGCTCGGCTGGAGCGTTTTAATGAAAGCGTGGACGCTTCGCGCAGTGGTTTTCCACACTAGCTTTAGCTTTTCGCGCGATGAGGGGCGCGATAGGTCAAGGAGGCAGCGATCGATCTCCCTTAGGTAGTCATCGATGCTCGAGTCGTGATTATCGGGGTTAAAGCGCTCTACGTCTTTTACCTGAGACTCAATCTGCCGAGTACGCAGGCCTCCAAGGTTGATGGGGCCTGGGCCGTCCGAGTCGTCTGAGTCTCCATACTCGCGATGGTGGTAACGACTATCATCCTCCCTCCCTGAGGGGGATGGGGTCAGTTCTTGTCGCGCGCGTGAACTGCGTGGAGGATTGCGTTCGCCTGAGGTGGTTTTGAAGCCACCTGGGCTGTCTAGGACCTGGTGTTGGTCCTCTCTCCTCCTGGTTGGGGATGTCGCCTTCAAGAAATGCAAGGTGGTTCGGGTCTCGGGGAATGAGGGAGCCGAGACCAAGAAATGACTGGGCTGAAAGGCTCGATAGGGGGTAGCAGTACCTACCGGGGTTGCTGGAACACCTTGAAGCGCTTTCAGTTTGTCATCACTCTCTGATGCTTTAGAGAGTTCTAGGTTGACCTCTCTGAGGTCACTGCGCAGGCTACTATTTTCTGACTGTAGGGCTCTACAGTCACGTGACAACTCCTGAACCTCTGTTCGGAGTGTCCAGATCTCGCGTTGCTGCTCGTCGCTCTGTGCCCGGGTTCGGGCAGCTTGCAGCTGCATTTTCTGATGGTAGATGAGCAGTATTTCGCCGATTACGTCCTGAATCAGGCGTTCTCTGTTATCTGCTGAGTTATTTACATAAGCCACCAGCTGCTCTAATTGCTCGTCGCATAGGACAGCAGTGTATTTTGCAAAGTACTCTCTTTCCTTTGCTGTGAGTCCGAGGACATCAGCCACCGCATCTCGTAATGCGGTGTCTTCTGGAGCTACAGCTCCAGGAATGGGGAATTTCTCGTCGCTCATTCTCTCTAATGAGCACGACTCCCAGTGGTTGTTAATTCCCTAGTGTTAGAACGGAAACTGTTAGTGTTTACGGTTCATGCAGTGAAATTTCTAGTTCTGTAACTTAGGATTTCTACTGTTCGATGTTAATTACTGTTAGTGTTACGGTTCATGCAGGCGCACAGTGAAATGTCTAGCTCTGTGACTTACGTTTCTACTGTTGCTGCTCTGAGGTATCACTACTGCTTTGCAGCCAGAGGTGCGAAAATGCTAATGTGGTTTTAGCACTTTGGGCCTGTGACAGCTGTGTGTAACTTCTTTGAGGGATTTAAGAAAGCAAGCAAGGTATTACAAATAAACAATCAAATCTACTACACAGCTGGCTGTTAGTTTTAAGAAATGAAACGAATAATTAAACCTGGAAACGAAATAAAATTTCGAGAAGGGAATTAAAGATTAAGATTAAAAATCTGGATTTAAAATCAAAAAAATTGTATTACAATAAGACAAGATTTTGAAGATCAAAGCCTACCTATTTTGGGAAATAAGTTCCAGGAATTTGGATCATTCAAAAGAAGAAAAAAAATAATTTTTCGGAAAAAATATTTTTTTGGAAAATTAATTATTCAAAAATAATTATGGATTACTGTGCATATATACTGTAACAGAACTGGAATAACGTAGCCTCACACGGGGCACCATTATGTTGGGAACTAAGGGAGCGTGTTTGGGTTATCAGCATTTAAGAAACTGAATTCTTGACATCAATAGAATTATTGATGTATGTAACAATTATTAATGATTATTAATATAAACGGGGCACCACCCTGCGAACAGGGACCAATAACCAAACGATAAAACTAAGTCTCATAATTAGTAGTCACTCATAATGTCAATAGTCTGCGTATGACTATACATTCAGTGACAGTGAAGGTTTTAAGTTCGAGCACCGGCTACTACATACAGTCTTATCAAATACATATGCACAAGTAATCACAGACGACTGCTCCTGAAAGTATAACAGAGTTTATTGAATCAAAATAATAAATGATCAAATCAATTAATATTGCAACCAACAAACGTTATCATACAATTTTATATGCCTAAACTAAAGAATGAATAAAGTGGATGAGGGTGTATGTCTGTGTGTGTGTGTGTGTGTGTGTGTGTGTGTGTGTGGGTCTGTGGGTGAAAAGGAGGGAGTCTTACAGCTACGCTAAAGACTACAAAGATGGCGGCGTCGAGTGACGCTGGCCAAAGGGGAGGGGCCTTAAGAACTACAGCTAAAAACTACAAAGATGGCGGAGTCGAGGGACCCGGACAAAATGGCAGTTAGGCTGCTGTACGTAATTCACGTTTGCCTGGGCAGCACGTGATGTGAGGCGCTCGTTTGAACGAGGTTCCCCAGGGGTAGAATTAGGAGCTATGTGTATGTGCGTTTCGTGAAAGGAGGAAAGAGAAAAAAGGTGGGGGCTCATGAATCAGACTTCTGCGCGCGGTGCGCGTTGTAGTGAGCCTGAGTTGGCTGGCTCTATCACGCATAAATATACCGCTGTCGTCTTGAGAACTGCCGGTAACTTATGCCGTGATAAACCACGCACCTCAGCTCACTCACCGAGTCGAGTTAATGAAAAGAGAACTTCCACACGGAGTGGAAGACAATGAATGAAATTAATCCCAAAGAAACAGTCATAGTTGATACACAAATACAGCGGCGCTTCTCTGCGCCGTAATGATTGCGTAATACCTCAATATCACGCGACAGTCTTAAACACACAAAAACACGGGAATATCAACATATAAATGAATGGCCTGAATTAAACTTAAGTTAATTTAAGCTAAGCTATGCCCAAATGCCAAGAATCTTACTTGTAGATGCTTCGTTGCAACGTGGAAGTGTTTGTGGCAAAGCTGTCCGTTTTCCTCGTCGGGAAGGGGGACAGGGGGGAGCTTGCGGGTCGGCGCGGCTTTGCAGCGGGCGCTGTGTGTCGCGCGGCGGTGAGCTGGCGCGGCTTCGGTCCGTTAGCGTGGCTCTGGAGCAAACGCAGGTCCGGTCTGTACTCGCTGCAGGGAGAACAGTTAACTTCGGATGAGACGACGTGTCTGCGCGTCTTGCCGGGAATCCTCGGTCACGAGAGGAGCGAGGCTTCGTCGGGCTCCTCTGTGCCGGTTGGTGCACAAAATAAAAAGAAACAAAAAGCAGAGAACGGATCGCTGATGCGGATTCGTTTCGCGGGCTGTTTCGTCCAGCGAAATGGCTCGTGACCTGTCAGGGTTTGAGGGTTTGAGGGCCGTTGTTTCCTCGTGGCCTCGTGCGTGCTGGAGGGGGGGGGAGAGGCCGAGGTGTCTTCATGCGTCCAGGACGAAGGTCCGGGTGAAGAGCGGTTGCGTGCTTCCTAACTCAACCGAGGTCGAAGGGGGAAAAGCTGGATTCTCTGTGGCCTGGACGGGGGGGGGGGTCCGGGCGAAGAGAGCGGTTGTGTGCCTCCTAACTCAACCGAGGTCGAAGGGGGAAAAGCTGGATTCTCTGTGGCCTGGACGGGGGGGGGGGGTGTCCGGGCGAAGAGAGCGGTTGTGTGCCTCCTAACTCAACCGAGGTCGAAGGGGGAAAGCTGGTTCTTCTGTGGCCTGGACGGGGGTGTCCGAGCGAAGAGCCTTGTGTGCCTCCTAACTCAACCGAGGTCGAAGGGGGAAAAGCGTAGAAGTGTGAACTAAAAACAGTTTTATAGAACATCGGCTGAACCACAGGGGTCCTGGGTTCTCTTGGCTCTCGGCCAATGAGATTGCCGCGGTTACCATGGTTATTTGGGGGGGGGGAATTCACACCTGAGTGTGAAATCCCTTTGCTCTCCTCAAACTACAAGTCAGGATGAGACCTTTGCTTGAAACAGTGAAGGCCCGATTGTCTTTGTCCACAGCACATGTTGAAGCCATTTATCAGACCCCAACACCAGCCAGACATGGCAAAGAGGGGGAAATTAAATAAAGGTGTTCCACGGTAAGTAACCAGCAAAAACAAGATAAGTCCCGCTCTTCTTCCTCTATACTCTGTTTTGCCACGTCCTATAGATTTGAGAAAGATGTCGTGGGGTCGAGAGGTTAACTCAGAACACGCTCCCCCTGCACCTCTGCTTCCTCGCACCTGATACACAGTGAAACTGGACCCGGCCGTCGTATCTCTTAAAACAAATTGCAGAGACCCCCTGCGGTTACATGCAGGTGGGCTACTATCGGTGGCACCCGTCTGCCGGATTGAGTTGTCGCCACCGCCACCAAACAATTAGAAACGACTCTCTTTTTTTAAGACAGTGAGAAACTTACATTCCAACCATGTTCACACAGTAAAAGGAACATTTGATATCACCAGAGTGGTTCAGATATGCCTGTTTTTGGGAGGCAGCAGCATTAGCTTTGGCAGAGAACAGCAGTGAGATCTGAATGCCTTACTGCTGGTAAAGAAACGCTTCGCTTTGGCGCCACTCTCAATGGAAGAAGCCGTCGCAGATATTACAGGAAGCCGCTTGCTAGAAAGTTTATTGTAGAGATGAATAAAGTTTCTGTCTGTCTGTCTGTCTGTCTGTCTGTCTGTCTGTCTGTCTGTCTATCTATCTAGCTATAGATTTGATAAGTTGTGCAAAATGTAAAAGGGTCTGCTTTACCAATAGATTAAATGGGGTTTTTATGCCAAACATCAGGCAAAGACAAGAGGAGCGACGGGGGAAGATTTACTGAAATGCTTCCACAGCAGTGGATTATTGTTGCTGACTTACCAATTTCCTGTGTGGGAGGAATGGCTGTCCTGGCAGTGATGTTGAAACACACAATGGCTGACATACAGGTCACGTCTTTGCCACCCCTCTGACAGTCCTTCACAAAGATGTTGATCTTACTGGGCTCAAACCTGACAGTGGTATATATCCGGACAACGCTCTGCGACCTGCGAGGGCATACAAGTGTTTGAAATAAAAATCTCTATTCGAGGGTTTTAACAGGAAAAGTAACAGTGAGCAAACCACAGCAGTAATAAGATGGACGTCTTTAAAGAAACTGACGCCTCGTACTTTTGCAGAAATAACTTCAGTGATATTATTATTTACTGGGTGAAATACGAACCAAAGGAGAACAGCAGCACCAAGGGAACCTACTGCCAGGTCCACTAAACCATCATTGTTCATGTCCATTGTGCCATGAATACTGCGGCCAAAGTACAGCAGGCCAGGAGCCAAATCTGCTGCTGCTATCCTCTGAGAAACAGAGAGAAGAGGAGGTCTGAGCAAACACCGATCACAACAACAACAACCAAAGTGAACGATGTTGAGATTAAAGCCATTACTGGAAGAGTCGTGTGTGCAATTAAACTGTGCAGTCACAAATACAGTATGTAGATTTAAATCTTGTAGATTTAAAAAAAAGTAATTTACTCAAGAATAACAAAAAAAAAAAAAAGCTTCCTTCATCACTCCAAAATAATATTTTCTGAGTGGTACTGTAAACTCATCTCAATTTTCAATGACAAAGAGAAGACAAACGTGACATTACTTTACTTAATTTGATGAACAAAAGATCTTGAGGTCTGTGTTTTCGCCCATTTACTGCAAATACTTTATTTTCCATTACTACCAACCATTCTGTGAAGCATACTAAAGGCTTAAATTGTTCACCGCAGAGCTTCCTGCTTCGGTTTAAACCACGATCGTCACTCACAGTCCGCTGCCTCAGATCACTCTATTTTGCACATTCCATCTGCTATTATCAGAGGTCGTAATTTGTCCGTCATTATTCTGCCTACTACTCATGTGTTGTAACTCTGTTATGTTGTTCCTTCTGTACTTCTGGATTTTGGGCGATACAAAATAAAAGGACTTGAATCAGTTTATCATGCCTGACATTCTCCTGTCGTTGCAGAGCCTGTTATTGTCCACCTGTCCAGTAGCTGCTCTCAGTGTGTTCCCGTAATCTACAGACACCTTTTCTCCACACCTCCCTGCACACCCTCATGCCTTCATATCCACTCGGAACCTGTCCGTGGGCTCGCGACTACTGCCGGCTCCCTGCTGGCCCTCTTGTTGCTTGTCTGGTTTTATTAGCCCTCATTGACAGTCTGCCTCTTACTGACCTCGGCCTTTTAGAGGAAGTCACACATCTGGTACAGAACTGTACAGAATGACACTTACTTGAAGCAGGTTTCAAGTCTTTTTTTAATAAACATTAATCAATAGCTACCTGGAAGGTGGCAAATCAAATGAAAAACATATATTATTCGATATGATTACCAGTAATATGTACATTAAAGTGAGTGGGCAACAAAACAAAAGGATACAAACACACTGGCTTTGTCTTTTAACAGCTCTCTTTTTCACCTCCTACCTGTTTGTATTTGCGTAGTATTCTGTTGTGCTGGCTGAAGAAAACATAAATGGCTCCTTTGTGGTCATCTTCCAGTGGGGCCCCCACCACCAAGTCATTGAAGCCATCACCGTTCAGATCTGGCACAGGAGCGAGCGATGAGCCAAAGCGAGCATTCTGGCCCCCGTTGTGGATTTCCAAAGACCCCTCAAGGATGAAACGATTCTGAAGGATGAAGGGAAACATGATTTCATAATATCTCAAGGCATTCTCCCCTCAAGGGGAAACTTAGATTTCTTTGAATTGATGGATTGATGTTGATAAATAGATTTTAGCTTTATTGAAGGAAAAATAATAATCAACTGCAACAAACAAGATCAGTGAACAAAAACATTTTTAAACCACAACACAAGATGGAAAATGATACTGTCATGTATTCCCAGAGACAGACATGTATATGAGTAACTGGACAACGCAGCATCATCAGACATATTTTAGAGGCTATTGTTTTGGCTAATTTACCAATATCTGTCATTGTGCTCAAATTATTGCATTACAAGAAACCACAAGAAACATCGACTAGAACCAAAGAAATGTGATCTTTTAATCTGTTCTTTAAACATTAAGAAACAGCCCTGAGTGTTATTTTTTTAACTATCTACATAACATCTAACTGTTCAGCTTATCACTTGCTCCCGTTAAGTCACTTCCCAAAATCCACTGTGAGGACAACAGCAGTGTGCATCTCAGACCGACGAGTTTGGTTGTAACGGAGATAGTTCACCTTTTTTTTCGGCCTCCCAAATCGGGTTTGGATTTGGCTGAGGCGTCTCAACCCAGCCAGGAAATTCAAGCAAAAAACTGAAAACCTACTTTTACTGATCTAGCTATCAGTTTCTGTTAAGACCCCCCCCCCCCCCACCCCCCCATGTTCCACAGCCAACATTTACCTCACTGCCTGCAAATAAATCAATATTATTAAGCAAGTAACTCACTGCAACTTATGTAAAAAAATGCTTAATTATCAGAATCAGCTTTATTTGGACAAGTATGCGTGCTGTTACAAGGCATTTGACTTTTGCACCTCTCTCAATGTATTTACACAGAAAATAACAGGTAAAAGGTAAAAGGACAACAAAGCCAGTCAGGTAAAGGTAAATAATAGTCTAAAACATCTTATACAAGTATGTACAAGTGTATATACATGTAAAGTTGTCTCTCTACTGTAAATAATGTGTGTAGGATTTATCTGTTTTGGGGTTAATGTTACAGGCAACTAGGAAGCCTGGAAAATGACACTCTGCATGTAAATATTCTTAACATTCTAATGCATATACAACACTCAGAACGCCTTTACAGTACACATGTTGTTTCTATAATGTGGATTCACTCTTTAATGGAAGCAAAAGCATTTGCCAAAAGGACATTTTTCAGAATAGCATATATGGTAAAGAAATTCTGTATGTCTCCTCCAGTGGGCTGATTCATGCCTTCTGGCAGAGTTTATGTCAGAGGGCTGATCTGTTCTTCAAATGATGTCTCAGATGTCTCATAACAAGACCAAAGAAGAGATTGCTGTCCTCTCTGTCCTCAATACAGCTGGGTTTGTTGTTTCAGTTATCTCAAAGCCATCTTTAGTCTTTAGTTTAGCTGATCATGTTGGAATTCATACACAAATAAAGTAACAAACAAGTTTCTTTTTCGAATCTTTCATCTAATCAAACGAAAGATAAAGTTTGGATCGGCTTCTGTGTTTTCGACATAATCCTTTAATTCCACCTTTTTGAACTCCAATATCTAAAACATCTGGCAACAAAAAAGGGAGGAATTGTACCTCTTGATCCTAAAAGAACGGCGCATAGCTTTAGTGTATTTATTTGAAGTTCTATTCTTAGCGAGTGTAAAGTCAGACGGAAAATATCCATGCCTTTGAAAGCAACTACGCTTTTAAAAGACGAAATGGAGCCCAATACTCCATTCCGTCAGTGGCCGTGCATATCATTGGTCAACTTGGCATCTCAGCTCACAATATATTTTTGGGGTCGGCAGACGAAACACGAGATCACTTGTTATTTCTGTTGAATAAATGGGAAGGGAGATGATTTAGGAAGGTGGCTTTTACTTCTCCGCTACCTGATGTGTGCGTGCGTGACAAAGAGGGAGATTGATGGAGAAATGAGGGAAAATATATTCAGCAGTGTTTCAATTTCAAACACATGGTTTGTGAGGAGGCCATGAAGGGTCACAACCAGTGTGCAGTGAACTCGGGAGTACGTTTTGCGTCAGAATGGAATTTTATCTTTGACCAGCTGCCAGACCTATACACCTCTGATAAGTCAAGACAGAGTGTTTGAATGAAGAAGAAACGAAATGAAGATGAAACAAGGCAAGAGTACAGCCACGCTGGCGACTCTGTGATGCTGTAGGATCAGAAGATGATCCATTGTTGATGTAAAAATATTGATGAAAGCCGCTTCAACATTTCATCATCTCTCATTTCATGAGGTTTTTACAGTAATGCACACTTATCCTACTGAGGTGCGGCCCTGCAGGCAGACATAAGAAACACGTGCTTTCTTTGGTGAGATATTTCCGTCTGGACCAGCATCGCCATATAAAGCCACGCTGCTAGCATGGCACAACATCGTTAGCAGCAAATATGCTCAGAGCCAATGAAAAGGCTTTTTTTGTTTAAAGTCAAGTCTGCATAATCACATTGTGGATGTTTAATAGTCACTGGAACCACACAGACACATTTTTGAACCAGGGTGTCCAACCTTAAATAGTTTTCCAGAACAATATCACCGTGAAGCATCTACAGCCACCACCTGGATCAACCACATCGGGATAATTATTGCTGTGCTGATGTTGACAGACGTTCTTTAAAAGAGGGATTTCTCTCCGTTTGTGTTTTGCTTCTCACTGTTAAGCTTGGCCTGCCAGCTGTGATGTGGTTTGGGTTCCAGACCAGAAATTTAAATGCCTCTTCCGTGCCTGTTCAATGGATTCAAAAACAGCTGAAGACATTTATTATTCCAATGAGCAGATCTGGAGCACCGGGAAATTTACTTCTGTTGAAGAAAGCTCTCGCCTCCAAATGGTTTGCTGGAAATGATTTTAGAAGGGGCAGAATACTTTCCTATTGAGTTCACTCTGCACATCTATTAAAATCTGCACACTGGCATGGAAGCATTTGATCTGCACATTTGATCTGGACGAGGGCATGTGTCAAATGTCTGCCTGCAGCGTGTCAGTGTGCTAACTGTGGAGCTGGAAGGCAACAGAGTCTGGTTTGTAAAGTGTTACCGGACACCTCCGGTGAGGCAGAAATTACCAGGAATGTCCGAAGTTTGAACAGGTGTTGACCCAATTCTGTGTTTGTGTCAGAAATTGATTAATCCCTGCATGTGTCTCTGCATACGTTTACGTTTTTAGAGTTTGTACCCACCAGCTCTGTTACTCTGTAGATATAGACCTTTCCCTTCTCCATGCCTCCACTGAAGAACATGGGTGCTGCCACCAAAAGGTTGTCAGTTATGCCGTCCCCGTCAATATCCAGAGGTGCGATCTCGCTGCCGTAGTAGGAGCCGATCTGAAAGAGACGTATATGTTGTGTAGATCTTTGTTATTCATCAGTTTGAATCCCTTAAAAGCGTTCATTCAACAGGTGATTATATGGTCTGAAATTCTTGGATTCCCCTCCACTGTTTGTTGATCCACATGTTTTCTGATTTACTGATGATCTGGAGTTGCTTATGAATGTTTAAAGCAAATGGGGGTCTGCGTTGTGTCAAAGCAAGTGGTCAGAGTCGTAATGATTTTGTAGATGCTCAGACTGTGAGAGCTTTTCGGAAGGAGACTGGATCAGTCACTGGAGTGGACGGAACATCATCTATTGGCTTTCAGATTAGAAACATCTGCCTGTTAAAAAGCTCTTTGCTCAAGAGTTGTGAGATCCAGAAAGTTTTCTGCAAAAAAACATCTGCTGTTCTGGATGAGCTGTTGCTGACAAGGTACAATGTAAGCTGCTGCAGGATGACTTCTTCAGGCCGGCAGCCTGTGAAGGGTTGCCAGTTATGAGTGTAGCGGACATTGACTCAGATGATTCGATCTAAAATTAAACATCAACAGTACTTATTTATAGCACCAAATCAAACTTCATTGGCAATAGAGATTTACACATTCAGGGAAAATGTCTTCATGACAATCAACACAGTATGTCATGTTTATGACATTTGGACTGTAGTTGTTGAGACGTCATTTTATTGAGGTTGAATTTCAAATGAAAATCCTTTTGACTATTGGCCTTTTCCTCTGAAAAATACTGCATGTCATGATGAATTTTTCGACCATTTTGTCTTATTTTGTGTGTTCCTTGATTGGAATAATTCTAATGCTTTCAGAAGTTGAAAATACAGAATAAACTAGGTACTAAAGTGACATAAACGGAGAGAAAGAGAAGATCTACTGCCAAATCTGGCTGAATTCGTGTACTACACTGCCAGTTGTAATTCTGGTTTTGCTATTTTAAATAAAAGTGGATCGTGCAGCAGAGCTAATAAGCTCCAATAGCGTTCTCTATTTTAGGCTCTCCAGGTCACTGGTCCCCCAGAGTTTTGCACCGACAAAAAAGCTTGCTATTTACTTCACCTAAATTGAACTTGACACAAAAAAATGATCTCATGCATCCAAAAAGGAGCAATAAAGACTCATAAAGACTGACCTGCTCTTTAATGACGGGGGTACGAGCAGAGTTTTACAACAATGTTTCATGACATTTCTTGTTGCACTGCGGCATTCTTTTAAAAGAAGACATAAGGAGAACATCAGTGTGCAACTGAGTGCTGGTTGCTACACTACCTGCTGGCCTTTGAGAGAGTGCAGGATGGTGAGGTTGCCCGAGTTCTTCAACGTGAAGATGATGACTTTCCCGGTGTGGTTGAATCGTGGAGCTCCCGCTACGAGGAGACGACCGTTTCTGGCCGACACCACAGACGTCACGGTGTAACCTGATGATGTAAAACACACAAAATAATTCTGCCTCAGTTCATAGCATAATTTCATAGCAGTGATCTGCATGACTCAAGAAAAAAACAGTGAAACTCAGCAACTGCAGGAGTTGAAGCTCAGTGAGCTGCATTCAGTTACGCAGAACTGGATGTTCTGGTTTCTCAGGTTTCTCAGATTTCTTCCTCTATTTCGTCTTTTCCCACTAAAAATTCCACTCACGTATACTTTTCCACCTTCATCTCACATCTTCATACCCTCTTTTTTCCCCCCAGCTTTAACTTTCTCCCTGCCTTTCCGAAATTATGCTTCCACCTCATATTACTATTGAGTCTAGAATCGCGTCCATTGGCAGCCTGGTGGATAAGCTCAGAGACAAACCACTGATGGTAAAAGCAGAGATCTGTGGTGGTGGAGTGAGATGGGGTTGGATATCATGTGAAGTACTCGGGCAATGGGTACACTTAGATGGGTTGCAGCTAATATAGTCAATGTTAAACCGCAGGTCTTCTACCAGCAGGACGAAATACAAGTAGAAATACAAGGCTGGTGTTATACACATTATTCAAGCATATCCTTCATTGTTGCTGCATTTCTTTTCATATTATAGACACCCATCACAATCCAGTCGTGATTTTCCCGCTCCATTAAATGAATTTCTACGGTGTTACTCACCCAAGTAGGCACCGTGGTTTTTGAGCTCTTCAGGGAACTCCTGTGTGTAAGAAGACTTGGGAGGGACCACCTTCCCCTGTCGCGTTTCCTTCAGCACTGCTCCGTTCCAATCGTAAGCGCCGACTGCACCGACCAGAATCCCGTCCTGTACGGAAGGGGGGGGGGGGGGGGGGGGGGGGGGGGAACTGTTTTTTATTCTTCACACAGCAGAAGAGTAGAGAATGAACTGGTTGCACTGCCTGTGCTGCACATGTTTGCAACACGGTAATTACTGTATATGTTGACGATCCATGGAACTTAACAAAGTGTGTCAATTTGTCCGTCGCAATCACAACCATACTCCAAGCAAACGCCAGGCAAATGTCTTGTGCTTGGTTGGGAATGAAGGATAACACAATAACACAAACGTGTTCCCCACAACTTTTACAATTTCAGTCATGGTCATGGTCAGCACATTAGTATGGCTTACTAGCACGCAAGCTAACAAGGTAGTATGTATCATCCAGTTGTAGGACTGCAACTAATGAATATTTTCATTATTGATTCATCGTTCGAATATTTTCAAGATGAATCGTTTGGTCTATAAAATGTCAGAAATAAATTGGGAAATACGTCCATCCCACGTCCAAGGTAACGTCTTTAAATGTCTTGTATTGTCGGTCCCAAAGATATTAAAAACAGAGAAAATCATATTCCACAGCCATGACAACTCTTCCACTGAAACTCCCAAGGATCCAACCACGTATTTCTTCTTATTGCTTAAGTTGGAGCAGAACTATATAAAGGTTTTGCCACAAAACAAAAAATGAATGAAAACTTGAAGTCTGCTCATCTATATCTGAATGTAAGATATAAAATATAAAAATAAAACAACTACTGGTGTAATTGAACTCATGACAGCTACACAACACCAACAGACACAAAAGCTACAGTGGAAAGTTTTCACACACTCACAAACCACGTGTGCAAAGAAAGTAAGTCTGCTTTAAAGTCCATTGTCAAATCGCTGCTACATCTTGATCAGTGTGCAATTAACTGCAGATGCAAGGAGGGATTTTCGATCTTCCACGGTTCACCCTACATTGTATCGCTGACACTGTAATTATAGGGTTGCTCAGCTTAATGAGCTATGCTTTTCTTTTTTTACCTCACACAATATGCCGATAAAACATTTTCCAGTGTTTGAGCGTATGCTGGAAGGCAGAATCGTGTGCTTAGCACGCTCGCACTACGTCACTCTCTTGACAGCAGCTTTACGCCAATGTGGTTGTCTGTTTTGGTCGAATTGGTCTCCATGGCAAATGAATGAAACCCGAAAACAGTTCAACCCAATAAACCAGTGACTTATTTCAACTGCAGTTGCATGTACTGTGGTCAGGATGTCAGCTCTTCAATGCATTGGAGGGGGCAAGATTTGTGCTTGTACATACATATGCAGAAGTGTATAGAGGGTATATACACTTCATACTAGCTCAACAAACATGTGAAGTACAGTGTATTCTATATTGTGTTAAAGACAGAAATCTGTTTACCAAATATCACAGAGCCTTGAGATTATTTTTGTTTAGTTACAGTTAACGACACAAACAGCAGACAGAGAAACTGGAACGTATGCTGATGCATGAAACGTCTATATGGACAGAATATGACATAAGCAGCCTTCAGAGTTGGCACATGTCACATTTAGCAAAACCATCTGGGCTTCTTAGGACTGGTTTTCTCTTTTACAGCCCCGGCATTCTTTCCAATAAGTTATCCTATTCTCAACACTCCGGTTGGTTTTGTCGAGCATCTCTGGAATCTGGCCTTGTAGACTGAATTTCCAGTAATTCTTACCACCCAGCTGCAAATTCTGCCCTATATATATTTTTTTTTTTTCATCCTGAATGGGATGTATTTTTTCCTCCCTTGAATAATCACACTGTGAAGGGAAACTGGAAAATCAATGTAGTTGCATCAACAAAAGTCTGGACGGAGCCAGCAATGGAAACCAATGAATTGGTATGAACTGCCAGTACAGTGGAGGAGATGTGTCTTATCTCTGTCCTCCTCCAGCTGCGTCACCTTTTAAAGCCAGCACACCTGCGACTCGATACAATCAAAACCTCAGCGGAAAAACAACCCATCCTGCAGCTGAACTGTCTCAACCTCAGCTTCTCACCAGTACGTTTCCTTTGGGAACAAGTGGTTTGTTATTACCCATCACCGCACGGTTGAAGTGGAAAAAGGCCTGTCTTTTTCTGTCTGGGGCTCCTAAATCAGGATGACCTAAACCTCTGGGTCCACACAACAGGCACCTCAGGGGGCTGGAAAGTGATGAATGGCAAGTTGTGTGGAGGAGTAATTAAGCGCCAGAAATTGAGACAATATGTGCTGTTCTCCATGTTAACAGATGATATGAGGCGACGTGGTGGCAGAAGTCAGACTCACCTCGACGTGGTGGGCGGAAAATCCAGCCTGAGACATCTGGAGGCCAAATGCTGTCCCATTCTTACTGGTTCCTGTGAAAACAAGTCAGTCTTTTACAGTTCTGAACCGCTGCAGCAGCTCAGAAATTTAAGCTGCAAACCACAGTCAAAACCCTAGAAGAGCCATTGCAGTGGAGTTTCAACGCGGACGTTTCACTTATAAGAGATTTTTTAGGTACTACCTTTAAAAGGCTTTGTCTGAGCATTCCCACAGCAATAGTGATTATGTTCATGGCTGATTACTCTCTTAATCGCATTAATTGTTTATAAGAAAATAATTTTCTTTTTAAAAATCACCATCTCAATTTTGAAGATAAAGGTGATTTTTTCTTCAAATTGCTTACTTTATCCAATCAGCAGTCCCAAACCCACATTTTTCAATCCTTACATTTCAGAAGCAACGGCCAATGTTTGGCATTTTCGCTTGATAAATAACTTAACCTGATATCAGAATTGTTGGACAGCCTGTTTCTGTCAAAGACTAATGCATCATGGGTCTCTCACTTTATCTTAGGTTTTTTATGTAAGTTTGTATCGTTCCACAGAGAAACATCACATCCTTTGGTTAAAGATGAAATATTTAAATCAGTATATAATGTTCTGCTACATTTGCATATAAATCTTTGTGGTTTCTATAGTGCTTAGTCCTAAGAACTTGCACTGCAACACTGAACATACTTAGTTTTTTAAGAGGAATTATGAGTTGCTTTGGACAACAATGTCTCACATACGAATGTAATGTAGCTCTAATGAATTCTTTGCAAAACCTTCCAAACTGAAGATGCGTTCCCCAAGTGCGTCCACGATATCCTTCAGCGCCGACTCGTCTGTCACATTGAAGAAGTGTTTGTCATCTGGGTCGCTGGCGATGTACTTGATCTCATTGAGGAAAGCCTCGGGGTTGATTCCACGACGGTTGTAGTAGCCAAGGACCTGTGAAGATAAGATGAAGCAATCTTTCAGTACGTGAATGAAGAACTTGAATGTCAACCAGCTGAATTAATCTGTCACATTTTAAAAGCCCTATAAGAGGTCAACAATAGCGTTCTTTGAGCAGGTTTCAGAGGATTTCGTTTTTCTCTAACACTGCCAGTGCTGTCACCAGTCGGTTTTCAACCAAATTGCTTCAGTGGATGGAATCCAGTGTGCCATTGTCTGCACCAGCAACAACTCAAACCAAAGAAGCATGGAACTGCGCTTTTAGAGAATTTGAATCTCTCCAGGTGCTTGAGTGTTTTTGGCTCCATCCTTCACTGAACTCCATGAGCTCATGTGTTCATGGTGTTTTTAATGGAGCACTTGAAATGTATTAACCTTCGCAAAACTAAGTTAAAACTCATAAAGTGTAATCTAGCCCAGGTAAATAACAGGTCTAACAGACTCACAGCGATGGCATAACGGGTGATGCCATCCTTCTCACTGTCCTCGATGGCTTGCTGGAGATCAGCACTGTCATGCGACTCTCCGTCAGTTATCACAATCATCACCTTCTTGGCACCGCGTCGAGCTCCTTGTTTGAAAGCTTGTGAGCTGTGAGAACACGTTTGATGTGTTCAGTGAAACAAATCACAGAATGAAGTTAAGTTGTGTAGCTCAGTTGTGCAAAGGGAGGTACTGTACCGTGCTACGTTGATGCCCAGCGCCGTGTTGGTCTCCTCCCCACCTCGTTGGTTGATGCTGCGTGCTCTTTTCACCACTTCCTCAACAGATTTGTAGTCGCTGAGTTTGAATTCATGGACCACCTTCTCACCGTACTGAACAACTCCAACCTGTCCCAAGAGACACAATAATCTATCACAATGAATAAGTGTTCTGTCTTCTTGCAGTTTTCTAAATGATTGAATATCATTTTCTTCCGTTATAGTAGCCTACAAAAAACTAACTTTCATGAACATATCACAGGCACAATAAACCTGAGACAGAATTAGTTTGGATCAAGAAAAGTTTTTTGTATAAATTAGGTCCACTACTTGAATTTATCCAACAAGAACATTACCAATATATCTTATCGTCTTTGAGTGTTCCTTCCTCTCTTACACACCTGTATTTGACCTGGTCCAACATAGAACTTCTGAAGAATGTTGATGAGAAAAGCCTGCACTTCATACCAGGGGTAGATGGAGTTTGAGCCATCCAGAACGATCACTATGTCCATATAGGTCTCACATCCTGAAACGCACATAAATAAGGGAAATAATCATCTGCAGTGACAAAGACCTGAACGTTTGTCAAACAGGAGAAATACTTTTGGACTTACTCTGAAAGGCAGGCGCAATCGTCCTGGAGAACTTGAAGCTCGCGTTGACTCTGGAGCATATGCCAGTGCTGTAGTAAGAGCTGCCGCACTCATAGGACCATAGCGGCCCACAGGCCTGAAACATAAAAGAAAGCATTTACGCAAGCAACATCATCAACCTCAGAGTATTACAGAATGTTAGCTCATGCTTTCAAAGACCTTCCATAGGGAGAGCTGCAGTACGACAACCGTGCAATCAAAAGAAAATCTTGTGGGATTACTTTTTCCATTTTGACTCTTGCTATTTCATTAAATGCGGCCTTACTTGCTCAAAAGGTTCTGCAGCAACAGACCGTGACTTTATGTTATTTCTCAAAAAGATAAATCCAATAAGTATAAAACTAACCACAAAGCTGTTGTCTTTAGGGTTCGATGTGAGCGTCATTCCCAGCCTCATCTTGTCCTTTCGCTCCGATACGTTGGTCAGAGATATCCTTCCTTGAGGGAAAATAAAACTCACTGAGAGGATCTTGGATGCACAGATCATATGTACATAAATACATGCGCTGTCCTTCTGAGACCAAACAGAAGGTCCCCCATCTGGGACTTTGGTTTGTTATTGCTGTCTGGGCAGCCAAAGCATCGTCTCCATCCTCAGACCTAAACGTTTACGTGCGCCTTCCTAACCAGCACAACACATGTGCAACTGGTATGAAGAAGCATGCGGCGGGATGATGTGGTATAACACACATGTGGAAATGTCCATAAACAATTGAAAAACATTGTAAAATGTGGAATGATTGGTATGGTACCCACACTTCTGTCGTATACATGCCACCATGATGCAGAAAAAGCGTGCAGACATATAAACACTTATACATGCATATACTTTTATCCCGATGATTTGCAGTCATCACTGTTACTGTGTGTAGTGTATCTTGTGATTCTCTGGTAAAAAAAAGAGCGTGGTGATACTCTACCTAAATTGAGCTTGGAACAACCGTTGCCATTGGTTCGTCGGCTCACCGAACATTTATAAATATCCCCTGTCTGGTAGGGGCCATTCATTTCATACGGAGCGCCCACTAACAACCTGCAACGACACAAAATCCCACAGTAAGCGACACTGGATGTATAAAAATTTGTTTTGAAATTTGAGTTGAGTTGAGTCAAACACAAAGTACAGCTGAGGCTATTGGGAATGTTATTAGTTTTGCAGGTATTGTATGGGATGATCAAAAAAGCCGACACACATGTAATATAGAAGTTTCGGAATCATTTCTTTTTCATCATTTCATTTCAATGATGCTTTCATTGGGGACTCTGAGTAAACAGCTATTCAATTTCGTTTAATTATTGTCGTCATTGACCATCATAGGATTTAGATTTCCTCAGAAAGCAGCGTGTTGGAAGCGCTGGACATTCTCTTCACATGACCGAGTGTTTGTGAGGAGTCGGTCCAGCACTTGACTTCACCAGTGGGTTCCCTGTGTGGGGTCAGTGTGGTCTTATAAATGTCACTAAAAGGTTTTAGATGACTTGATGTGATGGAGAATATAAAGCCATCTGGCGTGTTTACTTCAGGAATGATGGGGGGGCATAAAAGCCTTAAGGGGAGCCGGAATTCACATGAATGTCACAGATAAGAACTCTCCATGTTCAAAATGAAAAGAGACGTTTTATTCATTATTGACGATCTCCATAAAAGTCCCGTAGGGTTTCACGCTGTGTCTTGTGATGCGTGTCAGTTTATCACATAGTACCTTGAGATTAAATGCCTCACTATTTCAACGTCTCAACACTGTCACAGGCACAAGACTCTGTCTAAATGCCTCAGGTTTTTAACAGAGACAGTACCATGACACTGCATGCTCTATCTCTCCATGGGGAATTTTTTATATTGTACATACATACATTACAAACCATATACAGTTTACAATATTAGACTCGTTCCCCTAAACCATAAATAGATACAACAATATCAGCAATATTACAGTAATACAGAGAACAGCAATAAAAACAGAGTAGATTACCTCCAGCTGTATTGTTACATCTAACACATAAGTAGTGGCAATGGAGTAAACTGTGCTAATAATGCTTTAAATAATCACGGAATCATAGTCATAAACTTCCTAGTTTAGTGTTAAATTTAAATCTGTAAAAGGCAGAGATTAAATTAGGCTAACTTTTTTTTTTTTTACATGGTTGTTTGTTGGACATAAGAATTTTTGCAGCTATTTCACTTTCTTTTCACATTTCCTAAACTTGACCGATTCAAGCATTCCATGGCAAGTTTTAAAACGAATCACATTCCTGGAAAAGCTTCAATAAATACGGTTGGTCAACTAGGAATTCAAACAACTGGGCAGTCCAAGTGAAAATCACAGGGGAAGCAACGGGGCAAAGGAGCAATTCCCAGTTCAGTGGTCCCCCAAAGGAAAGACGCTTCACACCACTTTATGGCAAAAGCAGACTGTGGACAACCTCCTGCATGGACTTCTATGTCAAAGTTTGACAAAAAAAGAATGACAGATCTTGAATTTAAAGATTTCTAAGTCAGGTTCATAATCCCCAAAGTAAATAAATTGGTAAAAAAAAGCTGTGCACTCAGAAACTTGCCTTGTATAATCACATAAGGTTAGTATGACATAATATGATGTTCATGATTTCAGAGGACATCAAAGGCCCTCGGGATTGTAATGCAATAGTTACACACTTTGTTGATAATACTTTTGTAGCATTTTGCATTTGATATTATTTATGAATTTGTTGCAGAACACATTCCTTAAAATACAAAATACTGTATTCATCATGGCAACCACCATTCAACTGATCAGGTCAAGAACAACAGCCGATAAGAGTTGACAATCAATCAGGAGTTTCTCCAAAACAATAACGCCTCGTTCAAAAATGTTTTCTGTCTCTCTGCAAGTTACTCTCATGAGCAACAGCCTGAAAAGGCATTTAGTCTTTGCACTCAACAAGAACTTTAAAATGATTCAGCTCAGATGTCAAATGGTTTCATCTGTTTGTTTTATAAAAGCTAAAATCCTGCAATTTACTGCAAAACACAACATAAGTGCTGCATATAATTCATCACCAGACCAACTCTGGCCTTGCAGGGATTACGGTAATAAAGTTGTATTGATTTAAAAAAAGAACGTGTGATTCCATGACGACTGTGCAAACTCCTGCTGAGGAAGATTGTGTGATACAATAAAGCTCCAGAACAGAAGTGGAACTTGTGGTGAGACTGTTTTCAGGGTCAAGAATGAACTTTCAGTCTTGAGCTTATACTTTTTGATGTCATTTGGCACGCTCTCTTTATTTGCTTATTTCTTTTAGGGCAGCTGTACAAGTGATGCGTGGTATATTAAGGGCACATATACAGACAATTATTGATGTGACATTTTACAGCAGCGATGAGGACAAGAGGAAACGTTGTTCAAAGAGTCCATCAGCTCAGATCAAAGAGCGGCTCATGTGGAAGTAAGCTTCAATGTTGTTGCACCTGAAGCCAACTTTTTAAAGTCTCACAGACTCTGGAAGTAATTTTCACCGCAGTGGCTCCAACAGTGCTCATATTTTCATAGCTATGAATATCATGATTGTGACTTCGGTTATTGCTGTCCGTTGGCAAGAGGAGACACTGCAGCACAAGTTCAAGTCAGGATACATCTACCTTGATGAAAAGGGACCATTGTTGGCTTTGACTTGGACGCCTGCCTCGGGACCTCCTGAATTTCACCAGAAGCTGTTCAAACAATCATGTTCCAGAGCTCATTAGGGTCCAACGTTAGCCCCGGTGCATCATCGCTGCAGGAATGGTAATGACACTGAAAGAAATAACTTCACCCAAAATGAATGCGTGGTCATTTTCTACCATGGTTACTGGGGGATACAGGATTTTGGGGTTTTGAGAAAGCGCCATCCCCAAGCACAGGCTGTCATTAATGTGGTAATGTTTTTTTCATATTTGGAAGGAAGAGATGTGTACGCTGTGAAACCACATCCCTGCCCCAAACATGAGCGTGCTACTCCAATGTCAGGACTCGCGCTTGCTCATCACATTCCATTTGTCTGCATTAACAGGATATATGTTCGTTCGTTAATGTTGCCTCATAATTCTGAAGAATTGTAATGATCACTTTCCAAAGACATGCATTTAGAGCGTCTACTTCTCTGGAGAGCATTGACCAGACAGTGACAGGGTGACTTATGAGGAAGCACATGCTCAAACAATGAGCTTTCTATGTCTCGTTCTGAGACATTTTTAGCCACGCTGGTGTCGGTCAGTCCATCGCTTTCCTCCTGACTGAAATATCTCAAAAGCTATGGAGGGGATTGGATTGGATGACATTTGTACAAACATTCATGGTACCCACAGGCTGAATTTGGCTGACTTTGGTGGTCACCTGACTTACAGCATCACAAGCAGGTCAAAGTTTTCACTTATCCAGTAACCTATCTCAACATCTACAGGCTGCCTCTGCGTCCGAGAGATTCAGAGTAGATCATAGACTGTCCATATTAAAGGCTTACAATCCCCAAAAACACAAAATATATACAGTATATCTCAACATCTGCATGGATTGCCACACATGTATGCTTCCCCTCAGGATGAACGGTAATGACTTTGATGATCACTGAACTTTAATTGACGGGACAATTCAAATGTGTCCAATACTTTAATTATTGACCAAATACCTGCAAAACGAATGACATTCCCATTAAGCTCAGTTGTACTCCGTGTTTAATGCTAATTAGCCAACATTTGCATGCTAACACGCTAAGCTAAGATGCTGAATGTGGTAAACATTACCTCCTGAAGGTCTGTTAACATTGTCATTTTGATTATGTCAGCATAAAGCTCACAGAGTAGAGTCCTATTTTCGCTGTATTCAATGTAACAGGTATCTATGGTCCAACTTAAACAAATGACATGACCGTGAGTGTCGTGTCTCAACTAAAATTCGACAGATTGAACTCTGTTTTTCTCCCGAGCTCAGGAGGTGTAAAAACACTTTTCTTTGCTTTGCAAACGACCTAAATAAAGGGAACACTATTTAAGGCCAGAGCTGAAAGACTTCACAGACTCCCTGTAGTCCTTTGTGGTGTGCAACTGGAAACTGAACTGAAGAGTAAAGGTCAGGTCTCCACTGAGCAGATCTGGTACTACTGCAGAAAGGGGGACGCTTCTGTGGTGTACGGCTCAAGTATGCAGGTTTGTGTATCCCATCAGGTTTAAACACCCAAACTTTTCACCAATTGGAGGTGAAGCGGCCTCTTCTCACCTCCCCAAAGAGCGTCGTCTCCGGCAGAGTGTTTAGAGCCGCTTGATGCTCAGTAGACACGTGAGGAAATGACACATTCTTGACATTGTGATCTTTCCTCAACTCGGTAGCTCTAAAGCACTGATGGACAGAAACTGTCAACAGACCTGACAAAGACGTCTCAACTTCTCGGTGTATCTGAAGCCAAATATTGTAAAATTGTCTTTTTTTCCCTTGCTCACTTAAACACCACATGCTTGGATAAGGGGGGAAAATCGACTCCACAAACAGCTTTTTTTACATCTCTGAAACACAAAAGCTCTTTAAAATAGCGTTTCCAAGAACACTTGAATTAACAAACACTATTTCCTTAATTAGTTCCTTAAAGAAAGCCTTTTCAATTGATCTGGATGCCTCTCTCAGGTCTTAAAAATGCTGTTTTTTGTAACAGAGTCACTTTCCAGCTGTGATCCTGTTCCTATCCAAACACACAACTGAGGGTTTTGATAAATCAGACTGGAAAAGTTGACAGCACTGCAGTCTAGCACAGATGCTAACAGCAAACATCAGTGATCGCAGAAATTTTAATTATCTCGAAAGCTCAGTTTGAGGTGAAACTACTTGAGGGGAAAGTGATGGTTAGAAAGTTAAAAAAGCATATCCAGGGATGGGATACTGTCCATTGCAATCCCTTAAAAGTGTATCTCTCAAATAAATGTTTATAATTGACTAATCTCAGTGTGAAGTCACATTCTTAAATACAGTGAATACAAAGATCAGGACGTACAAATCTAAACAATGAGCAGAAAAGCTCCCCTGAAGTTCTGACACTTAGTGAGCACATGTTCCAATGAAGTGCCTGGCACTTCAAAGATGCATTTTTATAGCTTGAAACCAAAAATAGCAGATTTTGTCCTAATCAGCACAGACCATCGACTCAACACATTCATCTTGGGGAAAACAAATGCAAATGCCTATCAAACCTCTTAGTTGACTCACATGAAAATGGGAGACATGTGGAGACAGAGAGACGCTGATCCCAGTGATGGAGAACAACTGAATAAAAGCACTGTGTTTAAGCACACATTTAAACAGTGTATAAAGCAATGAAAAGTAAGATCCAATGTTTGAATATATATTATATATATATATATATATATGTAAAACTCCCTGTAACAAAGGCATTCTGCAAAACAAATACTATGATACTGAAGTGCATTTTGCTGATTTAGATTTACTTCTGTAACCTTTTGAAAGCACTACCTCTCCTGTGAAAGAGCATTTTTATATTATGGTATGTTTTCTGATAAAAAGTGGATGCTCATATCATCTGGGCAACCTCCCACTGGTGACATAAAAAACTATCTCGAGCAGCAATATCTTTGGTTTAGATGTGCAGATGTCGATGAAACAAATGAAGTCTTGTCAGAATTGAAGACAAGATTATTTTTGGATCATTTTAGTGATCCAATGGCGCCGTGTTTCCACATCTCTGGCAGATCCTGCAACATTCCTTTCGTCCAGCTGAGAACCGTCAGACTACACATCGCACACACACTCCCACAGACACAAACACAAATATACTGGACAGCTTGAGTTTGTGCACGCAGCTGTGTGCTCACATCTCCACACCTACGCACACTGCTGCACGGACTAAACAGTCTTTTTCAAACTGAACTCCACTGGATGAGTAAGTTGTCTGACGGGAAGAAAGACGACTCATCAACAAGGCGGGTCACAGAGTTTGACAGTATACTGAACGGCCACAACAACGCTTTTAAACGTTGTTATCATATAAAAACAGGAGACATTTACCAAAAAGTTTTCTTTTGTTGCATCAATTAGAAGACTTTCCACCACATGAGTTATCTTCCACACTTCAAATATCATATTGCTTAAGATAACATCAAACCAGATGTATGCACACTTAATAAAGAAGCCAAAACGCCCAATCCCTGTAGCTCCATTTGGTTAGACGGTGTTTTCACAGTCTGGTCTGCACTATTCTCCCACTGCAAGTGTTCCCGCCTCGTTCTCAGACATTTACCTCAGTTCAAGGAGTCTCTCCGGTGAACTTTATTCCACAGCCTCATCAGACCTTTTACAGTTCTGAAAGTCATGGTTGGCTCTGACGGCTGCTCCGAATGGTAAAGAACTTGGATTTAACAGTGTAATCCACTCTGCCGCTGACATGTGCAGAATGAAGACTTTGACATCTGTGAGTTGGCAGCTCTTGATAGTTTGTCACTTCACTCTACAAGTTTGTTACACCAAGAACACACAGGTTTGCAGCCCCTCACCTGAACCTTAGGGTAAGGATAAGGCTAGTGATATTCAGCATTTGTATTATTGTACAACAATTGAAAAGAACCATGTGTGTGGTTCCTACTGAATATGTACTTATGTTATACTTATTCTATAACTGATGTGAGTGGTTTCTGAACCATCACTCTTATGGTTAAGGGTCAGGGTTTTCAACTAGCTATCAGCAATCATTTAGTTTGTATGTCTTTAATTGGCCAATGCAATGCTATCTTCAGAATGAAGCTACATTTCATTGCTGTGAAAGTTGAGCCCTGCGTTTATTTGCTGTCGGGCCATCTTCGCATTGCTCCTATTCAAGTGAATGAGGGGGCTTCATGTACTCCTGGAGTGCTTTTTCGGTCCGAGACTGTGCGTTCGGTTCGGGAAACTTCTGGTTATTGTTACTTTCATGTTCAAAACTGTTGTTGGAAAGAGACAAGATGCGAACCATAGTCATCATCACATGCATTGTACACCTAAGCATCCACCCTAAGAAATGATGATACTTAGGGGGGGGGACAGTCATTATTTGCTTGTCAGGAAGTTGTAAACAAAGGTTGTTTCAACCATTTAAACAAATGGCCAACGCTATCATTTTTCTGGGAAAGGCAGTCTGGAAGCTATTGACGTCAGAGAGAAAAAAACAGACATATAAAAACATATATACAAACCGAAGTAATGATTTACACATACAACACACACACACACACACACACACACACAGAAGCACCGCTGGAATTTGGCATGGTACTAGCACAGTGTTTGCTACCAGAGATTTTGGGAAAGCCAGAGACTAATTTTGGCCACCGCACGGTGCCAGTTGGCTTAATAATAGTGTGCATCAGGAGTCAGTTTGTGCTATGAGGTAACATGATGAATGAGAGGTATCCAGCTCAGTATATAGTTTGTTTTGCAAGCACAAATTAATGGGAGGAAACTTTGCACACATCACAGGAGAGGCATAGTAGATCACTATCTTTCTGGGGAAAAAGTGTCTCACTGCCAAGTCAGACAGTCTGTTAGCACTGACGGCTTGTCTTTTGTGTTTCAACAATCGTAAAGTACTTGACCTCTTAATCTTAGCCATAGATCACAACATTCTGGCTGTTTTATAGAAGATACAAAGAGGCATCATAGTAATAAAAATGTATGTCATAAAAGATTACATGATTGAATCACTGTGGCGTCTGAAGCCATAATATTGTCAATTCAGCAGCTTGCTGAAATCATTTTGTCTAATTGCTGTACAGTGGTACTTTTACAGGTTCGAAAACACTCAATGGGGTATCAACGTTTGCGTTGCAGAAATGTGTAAATCATATCAGCCTCTTACCACTTTTCTCCTCCAGCAGCAACGTGTTGCTGAACAGTGTATCCAAACTGGGCTTGTTTCGGGCCTTTGATGATCCTGGGGTTCTTTGTGTCGATATTGAAGCAGTCATGGAAGCCTTGAAACAGAAAAAGACCATTTTCATCAGGAGATGCCATTAATGAGCCGATGTTACTTATAGTTCTATCGCATTGGTGTAATCTAGTTTTCAGTGCCTCGTGGTATCTCAGCGTCATGGCCGTCTGTACTGAAAGAAACGTTTACATTAACACTGATTAGACCTCAACATCTGAACACTAATTAGACCTCAACATCTGGCCAAAGTGCAACAAACAGCTGCAAGAGCATCCTTTCTCATCATTAAAATAATCCTTAACTGCCTCATGTCTCCAGTCTAAACACAGACTTCCCTCATAAAGAAAACAAATATTAATCGTATACGTGTTGCAGAGCAGCTGAGTCACATTTGGCATTCTTCCATTAGAAATCTGCAGACCTAAAGGGATTTCAGTTCAGCAGCGTAGTATCAACGTGACCAGCTACACGACCAATGTTTTCCTGCCATAATAACTTTTTGACAGGCACCAATCTGACATAAAACGTATCATAGGCTTGAATCCGTTGCAAGACAGATGGAACATTTGTGATTTGCATTTCAGAGGTGAAGGAGCTGATGGATCACAGTGTAAAAATGAACCACCACATCACCTGGCGATCAAGACTGAAGACAATGAAATGAAGGAAGAACACTGTTCCTGTACAGCCGGGTAGGTCTTTATTCACTGTAACAACAGGGGCAATAATAATATTGGTAAGGAAGCTCAGCAAGGAGTTTTGTTTTGATATTGCGGTTAATAGATGGTGAAGTATAACCTGACATAAGAAGGTAAAAAGGTAAAGCTGCTGTGGGACCTCATCAAAGCGAATCTGTTTTTTCCCATCGAGTACTTAAATGTCTCTCACATCTTTTGACAGCGTACCAGGTGGTAGAAAAGAGCAGCGAACTGTCTGTTTTCAATTAAAATACCAATTGCAGAAGGTATTTTCTTTTCCAGATTTTGCATGTCACCAAGTTACCCATTATGGCTCATGAATTGTGATGGCATTATTGGGTTGTTAAATTTCCATCGAAAGCGGAGGACTCTGTGTGAGGACTTGGAGGTGATGCGATTTTCCGTTTGGCGGAGGAGAAGGGGAAAAAACGTAATCGTCCACCACTCTGACCTCCTCTCATCCATCTCTCTCAGTTCATCCGTCTCCTACTTAATCTCCTCCTGATCTCTGTCTCACCAGTTGCTTGAAAATAAAGTGCTCCCTCACAGTTTAAGTAGCACAGCTGAGCTGAAAGCACAAAGGCCTCTTCTTTAAACCACCACAAACTCCCCCACTTCTTACATCTCTGTGACTCTTGTCCACACACTGTTGGGCTTATTCAATCCCTCGCCCTCACGCTAAACGAGCCCACTCTCAGGTCACTCCCCATGTGGGAGGCTCTGGGGAGTGGGGTCAAGTAAAGTGAGCCTTTTTTTCCCCCCTGCATGAGGAAGCTCAGTTCAATGTAAACAACAAGGTGAAGGAATGCTCGACAAAGTCGGAAAACTTGTAAAATTCAAATTAACCCTCAACAAAGGACAGCTGAGGTCAAATTCAAGACGGTTGTACCCGGGGTTCTCTTGCAATGATGTCAATCAAGAGTGAAACACTTTTATGGTTTTTCACTGCCAGTTATTAAGCCGACTCTACGTACCCAATGAGCCACAAGTATGTGATTGTGCAGGTTAGCGTGCTACATACAATATATATGAATAAAGAGAATCAGGCTATTACTCACTTATGCAGAGAAAACAGTTTGAGTCTCTTAATGCGATTACTGTTGAAGATTGTTGTTAGGCTAGCCAATAGCCCACTAATGGTGAGTATAGCATCTGTTTTCACTTGTATCCCAGTGATACTCATCTTCATTGCCAAGATAAATCGAGAAACCCACATTACCCACATTACATCACGAGTTGATGTCAAGGGCCGTGTGTCCCAAAACTCCCCAGATGCAACAATGTGTACCGGTCTGCCGTTGGGAAGACTACAGCTTTTAATTAAACACACCTCACAAGAGCCGCTTGCTTTTCTTTGCTGTCCATGAAAAACAATAACTGTCAGCTAGATATGGAGAAAAACTCTCTAAAGAAAACAGACCAACATTTTGATCGATGAAGTTGTGTGTGTTTTTTTTGTTGATTTGTCAATTCAGTGTCATTAGCCCCTTCCCCACTTCCTATTCGCCTACTTACGGCACACTTGCTCGGACCACACCCGTCTTGGTTGTTATCTAACACATTTTCGGAGTGAACTGTGGGATTATTTTCACTATAATAGCATTTTGTAATGAAGATGAGCCTCACCGGCACTTAGAAAGGAAGCCTATTGTGCTCCACCCCCGGCTAAAAGACAGTTGTTACCAAATAGGAAATCCAATTTGACACTACACATGGTGAAAGGACGCTTCATTGTATTTAGTAAGAACTCGGGTTGAATTAGGACATTCAATAGGGGTTAAATCATTTCAGTTTCATGCATCAGGAGGTCAAATGGAATCAAAATAGTTCCAAACAACATTTCTATGTCAAAAACATGACACTACTTTTAATCAGGATTAAAAAGCAAAGGAGATGTTACATATTGAGCAGCTGTGTTCCTCCAACAGAAATGTGAACTTTCTGCATTCCTTAGATACTGAATATTTTGGAGTGTTATTAAGGTTGTCCAAACAAATGGCAAACTCCCACTGTTCTTCAGTAAGTATCACGTGAAACCGCGTCAAAACCAGTCAATGAGTCCTTCATTTCTCAGGTCAGGGATCAGGAGTGTATCACACCTTGATTGGCACAACCATAGACCATTTGTTCTGTTTCATGAAAACCTCCATTAAAATGAATGGCCATCACTGCCGCGCAGACTGCTCGTGTAAATATTGACACATTCTCCATATCGCTCATTTCCTGTTGCATGAATGGCTGACATGTTCAGCTGGTGTTTGATCCAGACCCCAAACATCCTCCTGAAGTTTCTATTTGTCTAGAAACAAAAAAGGGGTGACTGGAAATAGGTTGTTTGGAACAGACAGGTGCATGAAAATAAATACAAATCAGCAGGTAACGCTTGACAGTGTGGTGCAGCATGAATCATTTTACAGATGACAGGCAGTGGGCTGCATCATGAGCGAATGCTGTCGGAAAGTGTCGTGGTGAAAGCATGAGAACGGAGGTGAGCCGCTTTCCATTTCAAGCTATCAATGTGGCGGAGCGAATTTAATAATCACAGCAATATCAGCAGCTTCCAACGCAAGGTCAGAGTCTTGCTGGGTTTCATTTGTACCGGCTTTCATGCCAAGATAAACAAACCTCAGGCCGGTGGCTGCCGGTGCGAGCCACCTTAGTCCGCTGCTGCCTTTGGCCCAACACCAAGCTGCAGGAGCTCCACCACAGACCCACTGACATAGAGCAGCCGGGACGGCTGCGGTGTGCAAGCTGCTGGCTTGGAGGCATCCTCGTATCAGACAAGCATGATGCAGGTCTTTTATAAGTTGAGTGTAATATAGTTTAGGATTTATGAAAACATACGGTACATCATGGTGATGAGTATAGACATCTGATTGGTGTTTCAACAAATATGAGCACTCCACATAAAATCCACCTCAAAAGCAACAGAGTGTACTGTTTCTCCATCGATCCATTCTGGGTTTCCATTACAATGGTTTTCTCTGGAAAGATATTTCACACTTGACAACACACGTTCAAATGTTTTGGCTCCTTGTATCACATTCACCCCACGCCAATGCAAATACCCTGGGATGCACAGGGTATAGAACCAGATGTTCCCAATACGCAACAGCCAACTGGGCACTGGTGAACAAGCTGTTGACCCTCTGAGCCAACAAAAAGCCCTCCAGAGATTCAAACCAAGTCTCTCGGGCACCGCAATATAAGACGTGCACCACCAGCTGTCACACGCAACTGCGTGACACTGTCAAGACATGTGCGTAGAATGAGTAAGTGTTACGTTTGTTGTTACAGAAATAACATGATGAGGAAGTAAAGCATTCATTTATTTTGGCATGTGTGACATTAACCAACTGTAACACTAAAACTTCAACGGACTATAGATGTTGTAAAACTACTACTACTGATTAATGAGCACATATTTTTGCAACATGACAGTAATTGAACAATTTTTAAAAATAATTCATTTTGATGAGGCATTTTAATATGAACTGGTATTCAGATATCCCAGGGCCATTATATGTCTACATGCTACTGAAATATGTCGTCTCACTAGATGCCAACAGACAGGGCTCACTTTTGAATATCTGGACACTGAAAGATCCAAAAGCCATATCGACACAGCATGAAAGAAAAAAATGCAGCCTCCTTCTTATGTGCCTGCCAAAACATCTCCCACCACAGCGAGCATCCAGTCTTCCTCCGCAGACTCCAGCTACAAGGTCAGTGTCTCCGTCACTGGGGCATCAGTCCAAGACTTGTTTCCAAAATCAAACCAAATATTTACAATCGAGATTTCCTCTCCTCCTCAGCTTAGTTTTGTTTAGTTATTTTCCAAATGTCTTCGTCAATGATTAATTCGTCTGTTCTTCTTTGACAAATTCCAGTATTAACCTCAGGATGATGCAGCATAACAGAGAAGGAGTGAATAACGCTTCATTGTTGAGGAAACCGTACGGAGACAACATGCACAGTACTCTATGGAAATGTTGGCCAACACACAGTGTGTTTAAACAATGTGGTTACAGTCCACAGTATGCCGAGTTCAACCATAAAGAGTTCTGTAGCGCTGCATCAGTCGCTCATGGTTTTACAGTATATTAATCAATCAAAATGTATTTGTATAGCACATTTTAAAATACAACAAAGGTTGCCCAACGTGCTGCACATACAGCAGTTAAGCAGTCCTACAATCAAAGACTGGATTAATTACAACTAAAAGCTGTTGGCCGAGAGATCTTAGTGAGCGAGCCGGGGTACATGCAGGTATAGCAGGTCAGACAGATAGACTGGGGCGGTGCCATTTAAACACTTAAAAACAAATAACAACATTTTAAAATGAATTCTGTACTCTACTGGTAGCCAATGAAGGGATTTTAAGATCGATGAAATGTGTTCACGCCTGCGTGTACCAGTTAAAAGTCTCGCTGCAGAGTTCTGCACCAACTGAAGGCGTGATCGAAGTTTTTTTGCCGATTCCAGCGTACAAAGAATTACAGTAGTCCAGCCTGGAGGTGATACAAGCATCAATAACTTTCTCCAGGTCTTTTGAGGATAGAAAGGCTTTGACCTTAGCTCAGAGTCTTAGCTGAAAGAAGCTGACTTTGACCACGGACGCAACTTGGAGGTCCAATATAAAAGATGAGTCCAAAACAGTGGCGGCTGGTGGAACATGTTCTAGGTAGGGCCATCTTATCAATTTCAGCAAACATCCCAGTATGATTTAATGCAAAAACAATGTAAGTATCAAACACGCATTATTACTTGGCAGTTAAATATTTAACATGTATTCCAACATGAAAACAATCAGTAAATAACACTTATATAATATAATATAACATGTTCATTTATTGAGATGCCCCTATGGACCTTGTTATAGGAGGTAAAGATCAGGAGAAGTAAACATGAAGTGTAATTATGAATACTGATGTTAAATTAAGCTATGATGAGTTTTCACTGTTAATTTAACATCTCTATTACATGTTGATGCCTCCATGACCAAGTTAAGCAGATGAGACTGAGGACAACTATGTAGAAGAAAAGATGTTCACTTTGCATAATATGTAGCTTGACAGAGTTCTCCATGTGTGTCCTGGTGTTCTCATGTTTCCTTGCCTCCTCATCCCTCACTCCCTACCCTGGTGTTCTCATGTTTCCTTACCTCCTCATCCTTCACTCCCTACCCTGGTGTTCTCATGTTTCCTTACCTCCTCATCCCTCACTCCCGTAACTGTCCGTGCTGGATCCGTCCCCGTTGTTTTAAAAAGCTAAATAAATTATTAGCATGACGTCATCCTGCTAGCCAAACCTGTCTGGTGTACAGCTAGTGAAGCTTTGCATGTAGTCTGCTGTCTGATTGTGAGGTCAGGCTGATCTGATATCAGCTCTTTGGCTGCAGAATCTCCGCCAAAGTTCTCCTCTCAAACGGGTCTTGGAGGAGGAGTGCTCGCCTGTAGAGACTTCTCCTGACGAGAACGCGCAGCGAGGGGGGCCTGATCGTTCTGGCCCACAGCTGAATCTATTTGAGGGCGCTGATTGGCTAAATTGTATGTCACTCATTTATATCTTGAATCAGCAATTGGCTAAACTGCTTCATAGACCCGCCTCTTTTGGGCAAAAAACGATCAGGCGCCCCAAGCTGCGCGTACTCAGAGTGTCGTGCACACAGACAGAGAGCACGAGCAGAGAGCACACAGGCAGAGAGGACGAGCAGAGAGCACACAGGCTGAGAGCACACAGACAGAGAGCACACAGGCAGAGAGCACACAGACAGAGAGCACACAGACAGAGAGCACACAGACAGAGAGCACACAGGCAGAGAGCACACAGGCAGAGAGCACACAGGCAGAGAGCACACAGGCAGAGAGCACACAGGCAGAGAGCACACAGGCAGAGAGCACACAGGCAGAGAGCACACAGGCAGAGAGGACGAGCAGGAAAAGCATATATTTTGCGCAGATATCATATTTTACACACATTACTGGGTACATTCCATAGTTCAAAAACACAAATTTTTTACAATTTGTATAATTTATGATTATTATAATTTTTTTTTTTTTTTTTGTGTGGCTCATGGTGGGGCCATGCCCCATGGCCCTCTATTGACCAGCCGCCACTGGTCCAAAATCACACCCAGATTTTTTAGATGTAATGTGCAGTGGGTTGCCATGGGGCCAAGACACAATGAGGGACTGACCGGCATAGCAGCTGAAAGGCGAGAGGGATTTATTACCGTGATCTCTGTTTTACCTTCGTTGAGGCATAGACAATTTAGCGAGAGCCAGCTTAAGTGGCGCAGTTGGCTTGATAAGCTCTGAAAAATACTTTTAATACAACTAATATTATCATTATTTAATTCCCTCCTGTCTAGATGTGTTACTGATATCGTGATTTCACTGGTAATTGGCCACAGTTCTGGCTGAGCACCAACAATTCTTCAGTAGCTGTAAAGACAGCATCAACTTTCATTTGAGAGAACAAGCCTGCTTCCAATGAGACACACGGCACCTCTGTGGACCTGCGGGGGACAGAATGTCCTTCGGTAAAGCCACTGAGCTCTGCCCTTCCTGTCTCTTATATGACACTGGGTCAAGATGTCAGGTTATGATGTCATCCACACAGGCAGCCATTCATTCGCTAAAGATATTCAGATATTACTGCTCCTTCAAGTGCAGAATATATGTGCACATAAAAACCCTTTGAAAGCAACAGTCTCAAAGTTTCCAGTTGCTGTTGGAACGGGTCAAAGTATAACTGACAATTAGAGAGCCATTATTATACTGCAAAGCTATGTAGAGAGACAGAAGGTCTGATTCAGACACCAGCACAACACAAGCGTGCACACACACACTGAAAACAATAACACACGCACACACACACACACACAAACACATTTCACTCACCTATCTTCTGGCTGCAGATCCAGAGCAGGAGGAAGCAGTAGTACTCCATGTGTTTGCCGGTGCAAGCATGCATGTATGTGGTGAGTGTGTGTGTGTGTGTGTGTGTGTCTGTGAGTGATGATTGCTGTGAGTGTGTATGTGGTGGGCCGAGGCAAAGAGACCCAGTGGCGGGCACAGTTAAAGATCCCACTGTGATTGACTCCAAGTCTAAGTTAAAGTGTTGCCTATATCTTGGGAAAGTAGGAGGGGACTGTAGAAGGAGGAGAAGAAGAAGGAGGTCCACTCTGACACTGCAGGCAGGAGGACTCTCACACACACTCATTCAACATCGTTTGACTGGGTCAAAACTCTCAAACGGCTCATTTTTAGGCAGCGTCTTTTTGTAGTGGACTCTTCTGTCGTGGAAAGTATCTACGTCAATTTACTCAAGTACGAAACTACAATTTTGACTTGAGTATTTCCATTTAATGCTACTTTCTACTAAAACTCCACGACATTTCAAAGGGAATTATACTCCACTAGATGTATCTGAGACAGAGTTAGTTACCTTTTACATTAAAGAACATATATGGAAAAGTGGCTCCACATTGAAAAACTACACAACTAAAATGCTCTCACATACATATCTATAAATTATATATATATATATATATATATATATATATATATATATATATATATATATATATATATATATATATATATTCACTGATGATAAAAACTGAATAATACAATGTTCTATAATAATATAACACATGAAAGGAGCCATGCAGCACAATGAGCACTTTTAAAACTTTTAAATACATGTTGCTGATAATTCTTCTGTTGTTTTACTTAAGTCGCATTTTGAATTCAGGAATAATATAAAACCACAGTATTTCTACATTTACTTCGGAACAAAATCTTTCCCCACTGGATACTTATGATGACAGGTATTTTAAAGGAATGGTGTTTTGAGCTGTTCAGGTCTTAAAAGGAATTAGAAGTTTGTGAAGAAAGTCCACAATATTTAGTTTGTCACTGTGTGCGACTGTCTGTATGGTTGGCCGCCATGTTGTATTCCACGTATTCCATGTATTCATGTATTCATGAATTCAAACAATGGACCAAACAAAACTTTCCAAAGATATTTCAACAGTCGGTCAATAACTTTCATTACGCACCTAAAACGTCTTCTGTCTGTCAGACTCCAGCTTTGCACCACACGCGCTATCATCATGGCACAACCACAAAGTAACCAGTGTATTAAGAGTGGAACACAAATGTGGGGTTTGCATGTTACCTCATACCCCTGCAGCTGAACCATCCAGTCCCAATGACAGAATGTATAATGATCCCACTTATGTGAAAAGACATAGTTTGTGTACATTAGCTCCCTTTGTGGTCTTCTGGTAGATCTCCAATTCACTACTTAACCACTGTATGTCACATAAATGTACATCTTTCTTAACACTGGCCTCATTTTCACTTTGGTTTGGAAAATTACTTTTTCACTTTGTTTGAATAAAATACATCAACACCTGCATAATATACCACGTATACAGCCACGCACAAAGCAACTGCTAGATGTGAAAATATGCAACTGTCATATCAATTTGAAAGGTGATATTTTAAATGTTGTGTTCACAGCTTGTTCCGCTGCCCCCAGAAGGCTAAAATCAGTTAACCCAGTTTTAAGAGCTGTGAACATATGGAAAATGCGGTGTTGATTCTATTTTAACCATAAAAATATATGAACGTAGTCTCCGTGACGTCACCCATACGTTTCTGAAGAGCCGTTGTGAAGCTTATAGTGGGTGGTTTTAGACGTCGCCATCTTGGCAGTGACGGCACAGCCTAACTCGCGGCTAATCCAAAAATGGGCAAAGAGGTGGATTTTCGGTGGAGTTGAAGCGAACCCGGGTGACGCAGCAGAGAAGACAGATAGCAGCTAGCGACCGGGTATACGACACCCACCTGTAACTCAAAACGGGTATAAAATGGAAACGGGTGAGTTAATTAAAAATAAACTCCGCTTACAGGTGTTATGAACAGGGAAATTAGTAGAAAGTAGAAATAAATACTGTATATTCAGAAATAGGTGTCCTGTACATCTTTCCACAAGTACCGCACATACAGTATCCTGAGCAGACTAGCGGTCAAACAGCCCATGCGAGACTGTGAAGTGCCTGTGAAACTCATCATGGAGATAAATCCATGTCACACAGCCAGATCTGATACCAATCAGCAGCTGGAAATCTTTCAGACTGATAAATATACATCTTTGGCTCCAACAGACACTTCCTCTTGGTTTGCAATGACAGCCCTCTGTTTTTTCTTCTCAACACAGAGCAACCACAGATCACACTAATCAAGCCAGTGTTTGCGCTTATACGACTAAGGATAACCAAGTCTCCAGAAACATAAAAATAATCAAGACCTGCTTTCATTAAGGATGCTTAAAAGCTCATTGTTGTTTTCCTTCCTTCATCACTTATACTCAGTAGACTGCTGGCCCCCTTTCATTTTCAAGTCAGGAAATGAAGCCTTTTACCTACTGCTGGTGCCTGCAAATGTCCACGTAGTGCTGCAGATGTAAATATCAATGGGCAGGCTTCTTGAAATGAGTTACTGCATTCGCTGTGTGAAAGTAAGTGATACTCCACGGTTGGCAACATTACAAATGTCTGCATTTCACGTTAGAGCTTTCCATCTGACTTAAACTATAAAAGCATCAACATGACACTTATGTTGTGCTTCCTGCTGACATTATATTGACATATGTACATCTATATATAATATATTTACATTATATTATATCAAGGTAACAGGATTTACAACATCACACACAAAGGGATTTTCTCAGGCAGACGAACAAGAGAATGCAACAAAAAACATTTTAAAAGGCAGCATTCCTGCCCATCACATTGGAATGAAACGTTCCCAAATTGGAGGGGGAAATTAAGAAGTTACAGGGGTTTGGAAGTCATTATACAGTGTTTCATGGCCATGACAAGTTTCATAACAAGGATTGCTTCCTCCAATAATGTGGATACGAACTCATAGCTCAAGAATCCCCCACTGGCAGCTTGTAAGACAAATGACAGATCGGAGAGGAACCTACAATTAGGATCTGGCGCTCTGAATGAAGGCAGGGTGCCAGTGCACTTAAGGACTTGGGCTATATTTGTCAGTGTTTCAGCACCAGAAAAGGGTGTCGGGCAATTCTCCCCAATGGTTTGCTGCTTACCTAAATTACCATGGAGATATTTAGAGTTAGGGGGACCAGAGGTGATCTAAACAAGTGTGAAAAATTGGGTTTTGAAATCCTATTCCTATACAGTAGGCCTTTGATTTCAAAGCCAAGCGTACACAAAGGCTTTTCAGTTTTGTTGGGAACTGAGAAAACCATGTATCTGACTTTACTGCTCTGCTCTCAGATCTGACTCTGTCCCCGAGGATGGACTTCCCCAAAAGTACATGGGATCTGAAGCACCAAAACAAAATGCAAGGGAGTGCTCACCCTTTGACTCAAGAAGATGAACCAACTGGGAGGACAGATTCAGAATCTCAGAAATGGGTGTGAAGCCTCCATCATCTACTGACACTGGAAGATACACATGCAGTCTTTATGCCCATAGTCCCATATCCTGTCAGTTCTCTGACTGCCTAATATATTTGTTGGAAGTCGTTCTTTAAACATTCAACTGTACATGCTGAACCTTATTGCCCGTGGAGATGTTACTTTCCACAAATCACAGCCAAGTAAGGCAGGGGCAGGATGAAACAATGAATGGTTTTAAAGCAATGGCGCACACACTCAAAGTCCTCCGAGGAGCTTTTTTAAAAACATGCTGCTGTTTCAGCAGCTCGTTTTTGGCCCCGTATCATCGGCTGTGAGGACATCAGGAACAGATTACTGCACAGTTCCAGCAAGTAGCCCTGCTGAAGGCATTAACCTGGAGAAAGTGTTGGGAGGTCATCTGCAGGAAGCTCTCTGTCAAGCATTATGTGCTGCAGAATACATGAACCAAACAAGACTCCATCTATTGTCCAAAATGGAAATGGTTTGACAGATTAAACACAGGTTAACATTTCAGTATTCTGATGTATTTCCACCAATGTTAATATGAAAGTAGGCACACTGGACAAACGCTCAGAGATGGAAGAGTCAGTCAGATCTGTGCCTCAAGCAGAAGTACCAACAATGTTCCATTGAAAGTAAAAGTCCTGCTTTCAAAAAGGTGCTATACCCAAAACTCCAAGCATAATTATTAACCCTCAACAGCTGTCAACATGACGACGGCTGAGCCGGGGGCTTTCATTTAATTTCAGTATTGAAATTAAGGATAATCATAATGCCAGATGAGACCTTTAAGAGGGTGACTGTAAATTATTAACCCATTAATGAGTGAGCAGTAGTTTAATGTTGTAAATTGCTCAAGTGGAGCAACTTTAAACCACCGATACACAGTTACGTGTCAAATCTGTAACAACAAATCCTTTTTACAAGGTTGTATGTTAACCAGTAGCTACAGTTGCAAGACAAGTGTTGTACAGTAAATTTCTGATTTAATTATGTATTTGAGTAAATCTACCGTGTTCATTTCCATTGATGCAAAACAGCTGAAGAAACCGTCTTAAACATGTAAAAGCATTCAGTGTCAAGTTGTATCCTTGACTATTATGGTTAAAGATTTAAATCCGGGTCTTTTGTTTTTACCAAACGTATTAAATCATCTTTCAGGAATGAGAGGGGATGGTCTACCAATGTTGGAGTAATGCAAATCAAAGCAATGCGAGCGGATTTGGATGAGGAGAACTTGAGTGACAGAATGCAAGCCAAGAGGAATTCGGTGGTTTTTCAGGCTGCCATGCAGAAATCCTGTTACGTTACCGAATGCAGACGGCGCTGTTTAAATAGCTTTTTGGGGTTTCAGTGTATCTTGAAAACCTTCTGGCTGTTACTGTATGCTGTGAGTATGAATGGGGCTTAAGTTTCCTCAGTTGTAGGAAAGTGATGCGTTTACTCCACCCACAAGCAAAGTTATACTTTGATGAGTAAATAAACAGAACAAAGATCTCTTTCTGTGTCTGTTAGTTCAACTGAAACCATCTTTTTGTAGCTAAACATGTCAAACAGGCCACCTGGCACAGATATGCAGGCACAATTCATGGCTTTATGGAAAAGTCTCCACGCATTCAGAACTGAGGTAAATAGTATCTCTTGTACCAACTTTGTATTTTGAATTTTGCAGAGAATATGAGGGTATGAGGGTAATTTCCCTTCAGTAGATCATTGTTTGAGGCTACATTTAGTGGCCATTAGAAGACTTGCATCTTAAGGAACTTTTCTAATATAGAGTCAACATGTATCAATCTTATAACTATTGAGCACTGGCTTGAAAAACAAAATTTGATAAAAGCTGTAAAATCCTATGCGAACATTGTTCATTATCAATATTCCTAAAAAAACATGAAATGTAATTGTCCTGTGAAATTTAAACAGACTGAGGTTTGGCTTTGCAATTTTCCTCTTATTCACTCACACACCGATGACAGCAAGTTACCATGCAAGGTACTGGCCTGACCATCGGAACAATTTTGGGTTCAATGCCAAAGGAAACTGTAATATCTGGACAGGAGGAAGCAGAGATCAAACCGCCAACCCTGTTATTAGAGTATCCGCTCTACCTGCTGAGCCACAGCCGCCTCATGTGAAAGGGATGCTCAACTTGAGGAAAACATGAAGTCTAGTCTTCTTTAACCATATTTAATATAATAAGACAACAGGACTTTACTATATGTTAGTACTTGCTGAACCATCAACTACTATTCACCCAACTACACAGTTCTCGTCGGGAACTTAATGTAATGACTCTGGACTTGTTGGATAGAACTTTATTTTTTCTTCTCAATTTGACATTGAGAAGTAGAAAGCCAAGTCTCAGAAACACTGAGCAAAGGTCCTCCGAGACTGATGAATTTGCAGAAGAAAAACTTCGGTTGAAGTATCTACATCACTGTGTTATTAGCCACTTCATAGTTTGTCCGGGGATGTAAATTCATCAGTCTCGGAGGACCTTTGCTCAGTGTTTCTGAGACTTGGCTTTCTACTTCAGACTTCTGGTGCTGCTCGATCCACCGTGGTGGTCCTTTGGCTTTTTAGCCAATCGTCAACTTGCCTCCTTAGCACACTATTCAGCTCTGTTTTGGTTGTTACCACGCATCCATTGCATGATTTCCCCAAAGACTACTCACAATCACACAATCTCATTATTAGTTTAATGCCTATGAAAGGTATCAATATACTGTATATTTAAAATGAATGTATTAAAGAGCCACATACAGAGAATGAGAGAAGTTAATGTTGCTGTCTGAGCTTGAGTGAGTCATTCTAACTTTTCCAGATCTCTGGCAGAGCGTTGTGCAGGTTGACTTGTGCCAGTAGCAATAGTGGGAAATAAACGAATGTGGAAACTAAAGCCACACGCCACAAGATGGACGACAATGGAACGCCGCAAACCTCACACATCCAGATTCGGGGCAAAGCCGTGTCTCTCGACACCCAGCTTAAACACAAAGCCCTGCTGCCCATGTGAAATAGCTTCCATGGACGTAGTAATGTGCTATATGTCAGGAGAGATTCCTCATAATTGATACCATGTAGTCCTGAGTGTGAGACGGTCATATCATTTACAATCAGCTCTTTCACAAACCGCAATTTTTGAAGTTGTGTTACTTTCCAGGACAAAAAATTTATAAAAACTGAATTACGGTCACTCACCACATTATATCCAATCAAGCAACGCACAACTCAAAAGTCCTCTTACGGAGACATATGTCATAACGTCCTGTGGTCTCACATAAGCGTCTGCCTCCGTCACGTCTTCATCATGGTAGGGAACACACACTCCTGTTTCATTGCGTTTGCATTTACATTCATTTCGAGACAGATGGAAAACGTGTACTGGGCTTTTTCTCTCCTCTTGGATCTCAAAGGAAAACCAAAGCGTCTCCAATTTTCCGCTGGTAATTATTAGGTTTCACGAAGCTTATACCCAATTGTCTGTTGCAGGTTGACCACTCAGACACCAAGTTAAGTCCCTCTCACCGACTCTTTAAATGCAATCCTTATGACAACACATCAAGGCTTAACGCAACACATCTTGTGGTGTGGTGTTTCCAAAGGGAAAGTCTACGTGTGATGGTATTTTATGTTGTTTTACACCCAGGCAGCTACTGTTCCAACGAGAGTTCAATCCATCTGTTTATTTTCCTACCAGACTTGGCAGTTCGTTTGCTCAGTAGAAGACAGATTAAGTTTCTTTAACTATGGTTGTATTTTTCAAAAGAGCTATTTCATTTGGCGAGCAGGAGGTTCTAATCCAGTTATAGTCTGTGCTGCACATTGTGTTTAAAAGCATCTGCCAAGAACAGAGTGAAGACCTTTCGGAGAGAACAACCTGCACTCATTGCTTTGGTCGAGGTTAATAAAAAACAAAGAAAATATGGTGACCTCAGCATAAACAAAACCATTCTCCTTCATTGATAGAAACAGAAGAAAAAAGATATTCGTGATACTCGATAAAAATGGGACAATGATCAGATAAAATACCAAATGACAGTTTATAGCGGTGTATCTTTTGGGCAAAAGTGCATTTCCAAGATAGCAGTTATCATTTAATTATGGTTCAGCAACAACAATTTGGAAGGGACAGGAGTGAACGTCCGGTAAAATATTTTGGATAAACCATTTCAAACCATTGAACGTAAAGTCATGGGCTATATCCACAACAAAGTCTGAAAATGAAAATGGAAAAAAATGGAAAAAAATGGCTCAGCTACCTTTACCAAACACCACCGAGATATATAGCGGGTCGGTGCCCCATTTTTACTCTGCCAAACAGCTGGTCTCCAGGAATGAGATGTTTAGCTGGAAATACCAACTCCGACTTTTACAACTTTTTCAACAACCCCGACTGCTCTGTGATTTACTGTCAGAGGATGGCCCGGTTCCAGGAGCAGGGTCCAGAGCTGCACAGGGTCCCTGCATGCTGAGCGTCTTTCCTCTGCCAGGCTCAGGTAAATATGCCCCCTGTAGATGGCAGCTGGAACCCCCCCTGTTCATTCACACCGTTTTATGGGCACCGAGTCCATTTTGCACTGGAAGACTTCTGGTTACAAACGTTCCACAAGTGTTCCGTCTGCTTTTATATCACTGATCACAAGCCTTTAGAGGTCTTGAGAACATCACTTTTCTCATCATTTACAGCTCATCGGCCTCTATGCCTGTCTGATCAGAGAAACCGAACATGGATGCAAAATGAGACCAGATCTAAAATCAGAATGAATACATAACAAAATGCATACAGTACAAAATAAAGCATTGAAGAAGTGCATCGCCTGGAGTATATCTTTGGGAGTTTTGTTTAATATGATCTGATACTTTTCTCCTGCAGAAATTGCATCTAAATTGCTTTATGTCATAATAAATCAAGGCGAACACTGTGTCACTTGTTCCATGTGGCAAGAATATGCCATTGGTTTCAGGCTGCTGGCACTAATCAGACCTCGCAAGTTTGATTACCAGCACAATCAAAAACAATAAGGAGGGAAGTTGGAAGGCAATCAGTCCCTTGCAGTTAGGATTCAAGCTATTTGATAAAGATATACTGTAGCTTGTCAGATGCAAACAGCGTAACAACAGACCAGAAAACAGAAGGAGTCAACGGGCAGACTGAAAATTACACAATTGTAACAAATCCTTTTTTAAAGATCACAGAGAGATTTTTGATTCCAAAACCACCCGGAGGTAATTCTTATTCTGTCAGAAATTAGCAGACAATGCCTTTTCTTTGGGCATTTTTCAGCTTTCAGAGCAACTGACCTGACTTTTTGACCCTCGAATGTAGGCGAACATAATTCGAGACTTCATGTTTTCAATTTTGGCAGCACACTGGAAGATATTCAGACTTCTACAGAAAGGTTCAAGAGCATTCCACTGCTTCAGTGATAAGCCGTCGCCTGTTAGTGCTGAGCCTGGGACTGAAAACTTCAAGATGACTAACAAGCTGTGTAAGCAATGATGTGAGATGCACGAATTGAAGAAAGAGCGTTGGACTTAGCGCTGGACTAAGAGCTAGCCTCGCTGTCCTTGTTGCTTTTGAGATAGGAAGACCACACAACCACGTCCACACGCTTCGGTTTGTGCTACACCATCATCTCAGAAGAAAGAAAGAAAAACACACAACAGTTCCTCAATTTCTGCGTGTTTGTACTGATGGAGGACGTGGACGTAAATGGGACCGTGACGACTTTTAGTCCAAGTTCTGGTTTCACTCAAAAAAGATGGCAATAATTGAATCTGTAAAGGTATTTTCACTTTACATTGTCACCGACTCATCAATCATGGGTGATTATTTGTAAAATACATATTTTTCTCTGTTTCATGTCTTTATACTAAGACTTGTTTAATGTCTTAATTATCTGTGGGATATCAATAACCGCCTCAGCACCTTTATAGCACAGAAAAGTCATAAAATATGAATCAGAAATGTGACAGTGTGTTAACCTAGAAACCAAATTATTCACATTCATTGGTGGGGACAGAGCTGACCAAAGGAATATTTAAATGTACAGTGTCTGCCAAACTGGCTCATTCAGTTCAGTGAGGGATCCTCTGAGAATAATAAGCTTTAAATGTGTTTTCCCCTTGCCGACTGACTTTTATGAGAACCAACTATATGGTCTTTGGCCATTATAAAGAGAAAATGAGTGAACGAGAGAAGGGTAGACGATTTTGCTTCTCTGTCTCTAATGTCACATAATGGAAGCACATTTGTATCAGACCTTAACGGAGCACAAGTGGTGGAAGTTATCTTTTTCCTGCTGTACATGTATTTGACAAGAAGTTGTGTGCTATGTTGCCAGTATTTATTTTCCTGTATTTTAGGTGTATTTGATTGCAAAGGTCTGCTTAACTGCAACCACATGTTAAGCCTTTGTACTGCTGTCATTGACTTAATGCGAGTGTGTTGTTTTCCAGACTCCGTGTGTGGTAAATGTGTACGACAGAGGGAGGAGAAGAGACAAAGACATTGTCACAAAGAGAGAGGAATAAAGAAAGAATGGATATGTGTCTGGCTACTCAGCTTGGATCCCTTTCCAAAACGGGAGCGACATAAATCATCCTAAATCACCAATGTATCTCCCTCCTTAAAACGTCTTAATTATATTATCTGTTCCCTTTATACATCTTTAATTCAACAACAGGGTCATATATATAAATTATAACAATAATAACAGCCTTAAGTTCAGAAGCATCTCTCCTTGACACTGACATGAATCACGGTCTGAGGGTTTGGGACGGATGGGGACTCCTTAAATCTGCCCCCAATGACCGGCAGGTGAAAAAATAGAGCAAATGAGAGGCTCCAGGAAGGGAAACGTAGCTGGAGAGGAGACTTGGACAAATTAAAAACCGCTGGAAAATGACCTAAATGAAAAGGCGATACGTTTGAGCGTTTAGCGAATAAACTGTGGAATTGTGGACTCGTGGTTGAGCTATGCATCACCTACACAAAGGGGCGCACGCTGATTAGGACGCAGTGTGATTAGAACCTCAATCACTCCCACTTGCTTCCTATTTCTGTCGACCTCTCTCAGCTGCTTTGCTTGCCTCTTTCCATTTCTCAACAGTCCCCACTCGCCCCCGACCCTCTTTTTTTTTCTCTTCTTCACATTGCTTCAGATGGAGGAAGTGGTTTGTGTGCAGATTGTGGCTGGCTGGAACACAGCGCTGTGCACAGGGAAGCCGAAATTTGAGCCCATGTGCATTAAATGTTCCACGAGAGCAACAATTTCTGTGAGGGGAAATCATGCGGTGGGCCAGTGTTAAAGGCTCTGAGGGGGGCCGGGGGGCTCAGTCAGGGTAGGAATGAGAGAGCAAGCTGGGGGGGAACCAGGACTCTAAATAAGAACTGGGCCATTCTGGTGGTTGAGTTGGTTTGAGTGCATGTCATAAATATCTGGATTAAAATATGACCACGCACCTTTGTCTCATTTCATCGTCTTCTTCTTTCTTCTCCATTATTCTTATCGTTCTCTGTCTCTCTCTGCCGTCAGCTGGCCAGAAGAATTAAACAGAAAAACAGGAATTAGTTCGAGAGCAGAAGAGTATGTGCAGCACGTGTGTGAGTGTTTCAGGACACGGAAACACAGCACCACCTGTGGATAGGCTGCAATCCAGCACATGTTTTGCTTTGTTTCATTTGAATGAGTTGTAAGGCTCAGAGGAGGGCTGGTTGTAGAGGTTGTGTGCTGTGGAGTTGTTGCGAGGCACATTACTCGTTTACCAGCGGATTTACAGATTTGTAATGAGGGCTTTCCTTTACTGTACAACGCTCGTGGAGCAGTTTGGAGGTATGGTGCCTTGCTCAAAGACACCTCAGCGGTGTCCAGGAGGCAAACTGCCACAGTCCAGACTTGGTCCGTGTGTTTTCTGAGATGCTGCAGGGGATGTTGGAGCCCTGCACGTCAGCTTCACATCAGGCAGAAAATAGTTTTTGCTGTTTTTAAATTGCCTGTGCAAGCAGCCTTTAGTCTGCACGATGAGTCATTGCATTGACTGTTGGTAGAATGTGGGTTCTGAATGGTGAGTCAGCTGAAGGGCCAAAGCAAAGCGGTCCCTACAGGAGATTTCTGATGTTTGATGGTTCATTAGTCATCTTGAGTCTGTCGCACAGAGGATGAACACATCAGATTCATCTGTTTAGTCTTTTGTAACAGTCATCTGCTGAGCGGACAAAATGATATAATGACTTACAGAATACATAATACTTTACTTAGACTGACAATTATCAATGAGGGATTCCACTGAGCATTGATGTGCATCAACATGATTAATAAAACAATGAAGGGAATATATATATCTATATATAGATATATATATTAGAAAATATGAGGCCTGCCGGTTGAGGTTCAGGTTTAGATATCTGACAGCACATCTTATTGCGGCCAATTGTTTTATGAAACGCTGTAATTACAGTTTATCATCCGTGGAGAGCTCACAAGCTGCATTCTAGTGGGTGTATCATTAAAAGAATGAATTCTAAAGCAGTTTAAGAGCACATTAAGCAGTTTGACAAGCTTGCAGAAAAATGTACGATCAGAAGTAGCCTACAGCTTCATCTATATTAGCACGATACATTTCTCCAACTTGTGTAGAAGCTACATATTGTGAGTAAGTATGAAGGGGCTTCCATCTGCTGTGCATAACATATGCAGTAAATGATAAAGTGAAGAACATTTTACACAACATTCCTGTTTGTCAAAGTCGCTGATGATAATGTCTTGAAAGCAATAAATCATCACATGAACAAGTCAGCAGTGTTTTGGCAGCTATAGACAATTAGCAGCTCTCAGCTGTAGCCTTTAGATTTGTCAAACCTGCCTGAGAGGTGAGTGACAACTACACATGATCTACATTAATCCTATAAAGGATTTGGCAAGATGACAAAAACCACAGTTCAAAGTCTGGCGAAGGGTACATCGAGCCACACGTTGGCCTATTTGATTCACCAGATTTTGTAAGGTTCTGATGGCTTAACTTCAAATCCACAGGAAAGAGAGCCACTGCTTGTGCTTGTGCTGTGATTATAATGCCACACTGGTTCTGGAAAATGGGGTTTAGTTGCTCTTGAAGAGGCAATGCTGGTGTCAGGGGGGCCTCTGCCTCCCCTAATGGTAGGCATGGTTCTGACTCAAGTGGTCCTTCTGACTGCTGTGCATTTTAAAGACCTTTTTCACAGCACAACATTTTAACCAGTCACCATAGGAACAGCACCGGTGTAAAAATAAATAAATATGTGAGGGCTTCATTCCACTTAGGGAAGGTCCTGGCAGTATGCTGTTTCACTGGAATAGCTTATTGGGACACTTGATGTAACCAAGCCATCGTTAACGTTATCAATTTCACCTGTAAGGCCTTACTTTCACCACGAGTCAAAATGTCTCGTGTGAAAAAGTTGTATTGTGTTCGATTAGTGTGCAGTGTCCTGATGACTGTGCATTTTATCCGGTGTGTGCAATCTGTCCTGTGGTTTGTGCAAAGCTTGTCCTAATTCACTTGCAGTGCTGTGTGATGGTTGTAGAGGGGCTGCCTGTGCCCATAAGGGGGTTGACTGTGGGGGCCTTTCGTTTTGGGGTTTTAATCTTCTTACAAGTGTTACAAATAAGTCATCCAAAAATCTTGACAACGTAAGGACATTTTAAATACATTGGCAATACCTGAGACGAACTGCTTGGCGGTATTAATATGCCTTCACCACATGATGGCAGCAAAGCACTAAATATGGTGGATTCCCCTCAGGTTACAGAGCTGTCACAGAGTCAGAATAGGAAACTAGGAAATGAAATTCCTCACGCAAAACAGACTTTCCATCATTTACTGGAACAGAAAGGAATCATGGATTGAAATATAGAGCAAAGCCAGACAGCTGTTTATTAAGATGTATCAAAATGAATGTTTTTGACTCCCATTCATGTCGACTTTCTCCATGAATATCTTTTAAAAGTTCTCTCCTCTCACCTCCATTTTCTTTGAAGGATCATGGTGCGGTCTGGTGGAACATGTGAGACATGATGGCACTTCCTCGTCTGCAGGTCCGTGTATTTTCCAGCTCTACCCAGAGGGTGAAGTCTGTTCGTCCCACCCATTTGTTCTGATGTAAATTGGAAAGATGACATACTTCCAACACCCTGAAGAATTAAACTCCAATGGGACAGTGCTATGGCACGACATATATGCAATTTATGTTCTAATTTAAATGGGCTAAAGGACAAACTTCTTGAGGTTGTTATGGAAATGCTTTTAATATAAAAGTGAGTCTAGGAATGCACCCATGAAGCACAACCTGCCATATTACTATTTTAGCTTTTGGATGTAATAAAACATGCCCAATGTGCACAACTAAGTGCTATCACAGCCCAACTTTGGTGGGACAGTATTGTAATCCAGATATTTTCTCATATAGATTGTCAGGACCCCCACCCATGCACAGATACACTGGAAATGCTGTTGTTCTTGACAGGAAATGCTGAGAGTGGAGCCTCAAATGACACTCCTAAAGACTGAGATTGAAGAGCGAAGTTACCACCGAGTGACAATATGGGATAAAAACCACCGTAGGACAGAAAAGCATAATGCTCAGCCTGCAGTGGATAACTGCGATCATATCATTCAGTATGGATCCCTTCTGTCTTCTGCCCATGCAGACACTTACAGTACACGCGCACGTGTGCAGATGCACAAAACAAAGCCAGCATTGTGGGTTGCAGCCACTAGAGAAGAGTTTCACACAGCTATGGGAAGGTAAGCCATGGTAACTGAGTTGGAATCTTGGCTGTCTCTGGCCTCCCTCTATTTTACACAATTAGTAGGACAAAGATGTGTTACCCTTTGAGTGTGGCTGGCCGCCTTTCTGCTTCTATACTCGTGTCCTCTCTCCTCGTGGGCTTGACAAATTCATTTGGATTTAAGACTTAAAGCAATATTTGAATTTAAGATTAGAAGATAAAGAGTCAGGACACACTGTACTGTTTGCATTTGCATGATATTTCATGATCCATCACAATCAGGCAAATGTGGCATAAGTACAGCTTTACAACTTTGAACGTGTGCGTGTTATTTTCTGTGTCCCTGTTTATGTGCCTAGTTCTCTACATTTTTTCACTTGTAGAAATAACTATAGATTCAGTGTAGTCTGACTCCAAAAATCTAAAATGTTCTTGTCTCCTCCCATCAATGCCGCTGTCACTCTCACACACACACACGCACACACACACACACACACACACACACACACACACATTTATACACACCAGATGACGTGCAGCTAGCTCCGTGCCAAGTAGCAGACTGCGACACGGCGTCCACTCCTCCCTCCCTCCCTCTCTCTCTGCAGTCCTCTCCTCTCCTGTCCCAGGCAGCGCTGCCTCGCTGCTCATCAATAAGCTGTATTAGTCCATCACTAATCATATTGCGAGAGACGGGCGAGGGAGAGAGCAGGGCAGCTCGATTTTGTGTGCATCGCCAGCGTGTGTGTGTGTGTGCATGTGTGCGTGCAGCTGGTGAGGGAGGGGTGTATCCTAGCGGGGAGCTTTTCCCTGTTGTAGTAACCAACCGCACACCGGCTGCCAGCCATTACTTCACTGCAGCAGCAATCAGCCCTTTTCGTACTGAGTGAGCCAGACACACTAACCTGTCTGTCCCCTCCTCCTTTCACTCTCCGTCTCTCTGCATATTCAGCAGAGCTGCCCTCCTCTCCTCCTCATCACTCTACCACTCCTGCGGTATATTTCTCTTTGCTTGAAGGGGACACTGGCCTGCTCCTCACCCACTGATTCTGCATGACTGTCACAAAGGTAAGACCGCTTTGGATGGGGTGCAACTTTCAGGCTGTCACCAGTGATTTGGTGTCAGCGTTGGATTTTTACTGTGAAGGTTATTTAAGGTGTTATTCGTGTGTGTGTGTGTGTGTGTGTGTGTGTGTGTGTTTCAGTGGAGAAGATGAGTTTTTTTGAGTCGGCTTTGGAGTCGCCTGAGGATGTATGTTAATGTGTGTTTCCATTAGAAATGCGGTCCGGTTCTGATGAGACCAGAATCAACTTCTGTCATTACACTCAGTAATCTGCAGCCTATTACAGGCCGGCAATATTTCATTCTGGGTTTGAGGACGTTTTTGTTTTTATCTGTGTAGGAGCTCTATAAACTTCATCTAGAATAAAATAAATGTAACCTCAGGCCTGGCATTTGACTCCAGCTGTTTCTTTTGGGTGCTGTGATTTAGTGTACGACCTCCTTTCAAGCTCGCTTCTCATACTGCATGTCCAGGATTGTTGAGAGATGTAGTCGGTTTGCTTGTTTTAGGTATTTTCTTAATTTCTCTCAACATAAGGAGCTGCTATGCAGGTCGGATGTTTTGTTTGCTATCAGCTGCAGTGAGTAAAGCGTATCGCCTAAAGCCTGAGGGTGGCTTTGACAAATAGTGATTTGTAATACTAAATAGAAAGATTACCATTATGATATGCAAATTCGGCCTGGCACTTGTTTTCTAGAAGAAGAAACCATTTTTATTGTCATATACATACAATACATTTGACCCATCCCTGTATATAGGGAGCAGTGGGCTGCCATTGATCAGCACCCGGGGAGCAGTGCATTGCTCAGGTACACTACGACACGTGACACGTCCCAGTCGGGGACCGAACCGTTGACCTTCCGGTTCCCAGACGAACCTCTTAACCCAGTGAGCCACGGTCGCCCCCGTGGCGTCTAAGCACTTCACAAGAAATCATAATTTGAATATTTTAGATTTTGTCAGTGTCGGTGTGCTTCAGTCATTTTTGTGGCATTTCCTTGAATCACTGTGGCTTGGATTGTCGTTATGTTCATCATCAAATGAATAATATAATAAATGTTCAAACTCTCGCATGATGGGGACTCAGCCCCCATTAAGGGAAGTAAATCAGGTTCCCACAAGGCAAAGTAAGTGTTGGGGTTAGCAATGTGGTTCAGATTGTGCTTAGTCTTATGAAAGCAGATATAAGTCAGTGACGTGTCCTCTCAAGTGACAACAACAAATATGTGTGTGTATTTTAACAGTCTCAAGCTGATCTGAAAGTAGGTGTGTCCGCCTGTTAAGTGTGTATTGGTGTTTGCAGTCTGTGCTTAACTCTGCAGCGGCCGCTTAAATCCTCTTAATCAATTAACAGAGGGGGAGAGACGACAAAGAGAAACCGGAAGAGGCACAAAGAGAGAGGAAATTAGCACACCTACTCCCATGTAGAGAATTAACCTGGACCAAAATAGACGACCTACTGCAGACACAGGACAATGGCCTATTTACTCACACACACCTGCAAGTTCCACACAAATGCTCTGTTAATACAGAACGGCGCAGTTTGTATTTCCAGCCTGCAATACTAATTCACAGACGATCGCTTCCCAAGTACAATTTTGCCGGTGTGTGTGTGTGTGTGTGTGAAAGAGATTGTGTGGGAGGTGTGTGCGCCGCTGCGTAGGTGGACGTTCCCCGCTACGAGAACTGGAAGAGGGAAAGGTCAGGTGCTTGTGTGTTGGCACTGAGCCAAACTTAAATCTGACCGTAGACAAGGCCAAAGGCATTGCAGAGAATTTTAATGAACACACACAGATTTTTTTTTTTGGTCTTTGCCTGCATATTGATGTCCTACCTGCAATTATGGAATGGAAATGAGGTGAGGAGGAGGAGGAGGCGTGAACGGGGGAAAAAGGGAAAGACAAAAAGTTACAGTGGTATCTAAAAGATAATGGGTGTGTGGCAGCAGAGAGAGAGAGAGAGAGAGAGAGAGAGAGAGAGAGAGAGAGAGAGAGAGAGAGAGAGAGAGTATCTAGGGAGCTGTTTCATGGCTTTGCCTGACAACAGCACAGAAGTCACCTTGGGAGGGAAACAGGACAAGAGCTTGTGTGCTGACGGGGCTAAACAGCCTTCTACCCCTCAGCACGCAGATACACACTGACAATAGTCTGGAGACACACTCCATCCATGCAGTGCCTGCTTAATATCAGATCACGATGTGTGTGGTCTGACCTCTTAGCATTGCAATACGGATTTACTAGGATCTGCAACTGAGGCAAAGACATTTATGTATTTAGCATAAGCTTGCATTTGTTGAATGCGTCTTGGATTATCTCTTCGGACTGATGAGCAGAACAGTTGTCAAAAGGGGAAGTCTGCTGTAAAACATTGTGCATCAACAACCCGTTAAGTGGGACAAAAGGAGAAATAAAATGTTGATGGTGCATCACCAGATATAACATATTTCACATCAACACAGCAGTTGGATTTTTATGGGTAAATTATCAAATGTAGGGCCCGCAACCAATGCCAGTATCAGAACAAAACGGCAAATTGTAAATGAAATCTGTCCGAATGATCATAACAACGTTGCACAGTGGTGCTCCTTTAGATGTTGACGTTTTTCCAACGTAACTGTTCTGAATGTCTGTTTGCTCTGTTTCTGGAGAATACGTATTCTTACCGCGCACCATGATCCATCTGTCGTTACACTTTTATAAAGATACTGAAGCTAGTTATTTGTGTGTTGGTTATTGTTCATCCCTGAACAATTATTTTTCATCTCTGGCTTACATGTAAACAGAACAAGTGACTGACCTGCAGGTTGTGCTCCCTCTCCCTACATAAATCAGAGACTGTGCACAAAACCAGGCTCACATGTCCCATTAACATGGCTGCTGCTCTATTTTTGTATTTTGTACACCTTAACTCAAGCTCCATTTTAACTTTGAGGAAATACAATAAGTTAAGTTTGCTTTCAAACATTACAAGCCTTACTGGACTGATTCCTCTGTGAGACAGGAGCATAAGCTCTTTAGCTTTTTGACACTTCAGTCTATTGGCAAACATGTCTTTGGGCCTGGAGGTTTATGCCACCAAATATCACAATACCTCAGATTGAACATCATAATATGGTTGGTAAGAAAATGTGAGGGGGATGCTCGCCTAAATGATGTCATCTTATACTGCCGGTTTATGATCAGAATCAACTCTCTGTGTGTAACTTAGTGCTGGGACGAGGACTTTTACACACTGCTGAAGGGTCCCTAAGGAGATGGATGATGCAATACTTTTTATGAATCACAATATAAAGTACTGCAAAGTACAAATAATGTTTTTAGAAATGTTTTTGCCTTTTGTATTTCAAACTAAATCCTGCAGACTTTCCAACTTGCAAAAATGAATGTATTTGTGACGTTTCGGGACAAATTGTTGATAACAATGACAAACCATCTTAATTGGGGAGTGGCAGCAACTGTGCAGTTAATCACACATTTCATAAATCGCGTGCAATAAGAAGGCATGAATACAAAACATTTATTTACTATATGAAAATCACAAAAATCCTTTGGCTGTGGCGTGAAGATAAGTCGAATATTGAATGAAAGTCAAAATAATTCAATGTTTTTCTCGAGTGAGATGCTTCGTGCTGCATACAACATGCTGCTTTCAGCAGTGTAGCAGAAAACTGGCAACACAGCCAGCATATCAGGGCACAGCAAGGGATTATCATCGCTATATCTGGACGCTGGACGCTTTGTGATTGCGTGGATGTCTGTGTGTGTGAGCGCGGGTGGGTGGCAGACACATTACGTGTAGGTGGGTGGATAACTTCCATTACGACTAAAACGGTAGAGTATCAGAGATCTTGTAAAAAATCAGCAAAGGGACAAACATGCTGTCTTTCGACCTGAGACTGTGTGACTGTGTCCTCAACGCTGTCCGACTCCATCTCAAAGTAGCTCAATGAAACCCACATAAGATGAGAAAGTGGGAAGAACAACAAACCCAGACAGTGAAACTACGCAGCCTTCAGTCGGATCAATATAAGACCACTTGTGTCCTCCAGCGACACGGAGCAACAGAGGCTATAGCTCGTAGCAGTGATCGTTGCCCTGAGTTTCCTTCCCGTCAGTTTTGGTTTGGGCTCAGTCCACAGGGCTCGAGGGAGAGGCATAATGGCCTCAGCGGGACTTCCCTGTGCAACACACATGACCTCTCCAGAAGGCTGAGGTCACTCGACCCTCCGTCTGCCAGAGACGCTGGGAAATGAAAGCACAGAAGGACTGAATCCCGTTTCATATTCAGACCAGTTTCTGAGCATCCGGGAAGCGATTTAACCGCGCCATAAAGCATAACGGCAAGCTGCTGGCATAGAAAAAGTTGAGCAGACTATTTGGACTGTTCTGTTGAATAACCCTTTGATTAGAAAGCTGCGATTTGCACGGCAACCGCGAAAATGGTCCAGTTGTTTTTGGTTGGATGCCACAGAAAGAGCAGTGTGCCAGGGCTGGGGAGGGGGACAGAGGGACGCTGAGGGAGGAGGGGAGGGTCCGAGATGAGGAGGGGGAGGACCGGCTTTTGAAGTACCCCTTTTTGTTCCTTTAGACACCAGCAAGAAATGCTCCCCAGCTGACACTAAAGGGAGTCCGTGTGGTGAGAAACGATGGTCTGTTCCCAGAGGACGTCCCCACACGCACATACACTTCTGTATGTATATATTTCAGAGGACCCTTTATGACTATATTCATTTTCTTACAACTCTAACCTTAACCATCTGCACCGAGCCCCTAACCTCGCCCTAATCCCATTTTAACTTCAACCCTCAAAATAAAAAGCCTGTTCCTCAAATAAGATTTTGCAAATGCTTTTACCCAATTAGGCCCCCCCCCCCCCCCCCCCCGGAATGAACGCACAAAAAGGTCAGACTTGATTTGAACCGATGACCTGCTACTGTTTTTATCAAAACTCCCCATACTCCTGCTCCTCTACGCATGTTTTTTGAGGCCCAGATGAGCGCTGTAAATGTCCTCTCTCTGCTCAAGTGTCTTGATTCTGTGGGTCTAAAACTCTAAAACTCTCACAAAGATAAAAGCACAAACACACACGCTGGCTTCTCTCTCGCAAAAGCTTTATGTTCAACCGCGCTGACGTGAATTCTATAGAATTCAAAGTAGCATTCCAGCTGTGTTAAGTGTGTTTGCAATTACATATCTGCAAACACCCCATTCATGAAGGAGGCCCACTCTGCTCCGATGTCAGGCGCACACATGCGGTTGGAAAGACGTCTGAAAGCCATTTTCGGAGTGTTTACGGTACGGCTTCTGCTGTCAACTGTAAGGCTGTTGAGACTCTCGTAGCATAAAACGATTCAAGATACGTTCCAAGATATGAAAGCTCTGACCTCATGTGCTTTTATAATGATTTTATTTGTCCAATCAATATGGAAAATAAACATTTGCTGTAGAAAGGCTGGTGCACATTGACGCGCACTAATCCAAGCGCATCCACACTCAAGCTGCCTTACATTCTTTACTCGGGGCACCTCGCCCACCATACATCTTAAGTGAGTCTGATTTAGACCACTGGCCATTTGTCAAGCTTACTGTTTACCCGCACGCTCTCTCACACACACCGACACACAGACAGGCACATTAAACTGAGAGCTAAATCGCCAACCTCGCAACCCAAAACCTGCTATTCCTGGAGCAGGAAAAACAGTTTAGCAGATTAAGACTTCTAAATCCAGAATTAGGCTTTTTGGTTTCTTATAGTCACTCTAAATGGAGCAGATAAAAGAATTAACACGGACAAGAGCAAGTTGTGTCTGTGTGTGAGGGGGGGCAGACAAAAAGTGTGAGAAAAAGGAGGAAGGTTGTGAGAACGCCACAGAGAAGCATTCACCACAGGAAGGCATTCAGATCTCATGAGCTCATCGCCTGTCAGAGAGCTTCCTATGCCCTTCTCAACGTCTGTAGAAACTGTACTTTTCAAAATCAGTGTGAAAAGCATATGTTTCCAAAAGAGTTGGGACACTCTTCCTTCCTTGTGTCACTGCATAAATCATTCCTCCGCTGTAAATGCAAACACACAGTCCAGACTCTCACGTAATAGGTGACTGTGACTTTCTCACCAAAGTATAGGACTTGAATTCATTGCGAAGAGTGCGCATCAGGGGAAAGCTTTGTTGTGGCTTTTGTTGGAAAGAAGTGTTCGTTTTTGGATTCCCCTTTTGGGAGGTCGCTGAAATGAAAGAGGAGGCAATAATGTGAAATTATTTATGAATATCCTCCAGCGGAAATAAAGATCCAGGGGAGAGTGACCATTTCCAGCCTCCCCTTTCCCCTCCAGCTGAGATTAGGTGCACATCCCATGGAATGTGTGTATGTGAGTGTGTGTGTGTGTGTGTGTGTGTGAGTGTGTGGCTGTGTATTACTCATGTTGTGGGGACATAAATCTGTTAATACAGTCATACTGTGGCGACTCGCCTCATTTTTGGGGAGAAAATGCACGTCCCTGTGATGTAAATCATTACATTTTAAGGTGAAGACTTGGTTTAATGTTAGGGTAAGGTTAGGCTTAGGTTAAGCTTTGCCTCAGTCTCCAGGAAATGAATGTAAGTCAATGTAATGTCCTCTAACGCGATGGAAACCCGACTCGTGTGTGTGTGTGTGTGTGTGTGTGTGTGTGTGTGTGTGTGTGTGTGTGTGTGTATGCGTGTAGTCTGTACAATCAGGACATACGATGTGCTTCCTGTTTGTGGGCCCAGGGCCAAGGCAGTAAGTGCACTGAGACAGGTGTATGTGTGTATGATTGTGTGTGTAAGAGGATGTGTGGTTAAAAGCATTGTGTACACTGATGCTGGTGCTCACACATAGTCACACACACAGTCAAAGTTGATGGACTCCCCAATTTTCAATGTTAAGATGCCAGCCAAATACTCTGCCCAGAGGATTCATCAGTGTTTTTGTTGCTGCTGTTTATAATCTTCCTGATGCAAATGTAACAAATAAATGCACCCATTTATAGGAAGATTTAATACGAGTTGAACTGAATTGCTGAGATGTTTTGCAGAGTTGATCGCTCTCATTCAAACCCTTTCTCATGTTTCTTTTTGTTTTTCTCAATCTCCAATTTGTTCTTCTCCCGTCTTGTAAATGTCCTTTTGGCCTTTCTTTTGATGTTGAGCAATCTGTCTGTCTTCATCTTTATCTGTCTTTCCCTCCTTGGGGTCCTAAAGCTCCTGTGGTCTTAACAACAGAGTTGAAGCGACACAAGAGGCTCTCTTGTCAGATAGTCTGAATACCAGAAACGTGACTTAGCTAATCTGGCGAACATGTCGGTTTGACTGTCTGACTGCTCATGCTCCTTTGTATTATTATCAGACTGGCGAGCTGATGTTGCCGTGTTCCCAGATCTCAGAAATGACTTGAGTACAAATGTATTGTAACCGATAATGGCCATAAGACTCATGTCGTATTAAAATAGAATCATCCCCAGAAACCAACCCCTTTAATTGTTGAAATGACTCAATATACGGAGCTCTTAAATTGTTCCGTTCGGTGAACAACAGAGGCACTGAGAAAGGAATGCACTCTGTATTTATGTGTTGCCGGTGAAGCTGCAGTGGTCAATACATGTCAACTATGCAGGCCATTGCAGCGGCACTCTAGTGAGAACCAGGGTGGTCCGCTCTCTCACTGGAACAGTAGCTGGCTGGTTGGGAGACTTGATGAAGTGTTGTGGAATCTACATGCGTAATATTATCCCACAATCACATTCCCAGGCATGAGGCTGACAATAGCGACGTTGTACACTGAGCTGCGTGTTCATTTCTTGCTTGCTTGTGCAATGCCAGCTCGCATCTGAGATGTGTCCTGCCAACGGTGCCGACGCCTAATGTTCTGTGAGTTGTTTATTTCTCACACGTGGTCAGGTGACCGGGTATGATGAACTGTGATGTCTTGCTGGTAAAGCACGGGTTCGAAACATGAGACATGTCACATTTGAAGATGCAGACTATGATTTTATCTTCGCGCAGATTCTACTGGAGGTAGAACTGTATTATGCACTGACTGAAACAGTCGAGAGCTGAGTGCACACAAGAGAGCAACGAGTGAGAGCGCATCCATGAAGGATGATACCACCACCCACTCTCTCTCTCTCTCTCTGTGGCTCTCACACCCACAAACACACATCCGCATGGGAGTTCATTAAGGTCATATTCCGCTCTGTATTTCGCCAATGGGCACTGATAGCAGTTTAAATATAGATATCAGTCTTTCCTTTCCTCATGTGCTATCTTTCTTACTGCTCTTCCCTCTCCTGTTGTATGTAACATATTTCTTATAACCCTTCTCGGTTCTAAGATCTGTTTCAATGCTGCTAAAAATGAGATACACAGCCTCTAAAGGCTACAGTAGATGATGAAAGTGTCCGTTCCGAGCGACAGATAAAGCCTGGCGTGTCAGCAGTTTGATGAAATGACTTTGGCCGGACCAGTCAGGCTCGTTTGGGATCAGTTGACGTTTGGGGAGATCAGACGCCAGGCGGTGCACAGGAACGCTGTTGTTGCTCCATAGAGCGCTCTTCTTGCTGCTAGTGACTCCTAGTGGTTGGTCAGGGTGTATTGCGGAGTGCATGGGTTCTGGGGTGGATAGCGTGAACAGAACAGCTGTGGTGAGCTGGCAGGTGAAAAAAGAAGCGCCAAGAGTCATGTCGTCGACAGTTATTGGGGGAAAAGACTAAATAATTGTCTTAGATCAAACATTCTACACACTGATTTGTTGAGTGTGTCATTTGAAAGGTACTTTATATTTGCAGACCGTTGTGTAGGCAGCGACATGACTCTGCATCACTGGGTTTCATTTACACTCATTGCACAGAGCTGTTATCTACTTTTTTATGAAAAACGTCAAATGTCAGTCCGTCGTTATTTTTGGAGAATTTGTTCTTAATGTGTGGAATTCCGTTGCCGTCACTATGGTAACACAGTGGGCATGCCTGTCCGTCGAAAGAGAAACAGACGAGAGACAAAGAGCCTTTGCAACGTTAGAATTCATGCTTCTCCATTCATGTCAAACTTGAACTGTGTTCTCTGCTACTTGTGGAACTGTTTTGTCAATACTATTCCTCGAGCTTTTACTACATTGTTTTATGGCATTAATGAAACATATTGATGAATTGCCTATTTATGTAGAATTCTATAAAAAAAAGATGAATTAACATGCTTGAGGCTACTTTACAAGGACTTTGTCCTGCACCTGCACATTTCTTTCTCTAGAACGCTAATTCAACCTGCTTTCTTATTTAGTTTGATGTTATAAATACAAAGAGAGAGAGAGAGAAAGAGAGAGAGAGAGAGAGAGAGAGAGAGAGAGAGAGAGAGAGAGAGAGAGAGAGAGAGAGAAGGGTTGACTCTACATGGCTCTCAACATGGTGATGGCTGCGCCGGCTGTAAGCAGCAAATGATGCTAACAGCACGAACAGTGTAAACAACGGCAAAGCTGCTGACAGAGCAAACAGTGTGTACCTGAGGGGGACCTGGTGGGTGGGTGCTATACGCTTCCGTGATGACGCCGTGGATCGGGACTATTTTAATGCTCTGAATTCCAAATTTTTTATAAATCTTGAATTGAATTTGTGTGAGGAAGATCGAAACACTTTGCATTAAAGGACAACAAGTCCCAGTGCTGAGGGAAATCCTGCGAACACCACATCATTGTATGTAGACCTACTGTATGCGTTTCTCAGTGTGTTATTGTTTACTGGACGGATTCAACAGCTGAGCGTCAGCTGCGTCTGCATTCCAGCCCTTTGCTTCTTCACTGTGGGTGGCGACTGCAGCAGAGAGGGTTTGCTGGGTCTCTGCTGATGTGCCAAGTTCATTTATTTGCACATCGGGTTCGTGGAAAGAGATGAAGTAGAAAGATTTGGATGCTATATTTTCTTAAATTCACTGAAAAACGTAGCTAATGGCAAGTAAAACATCTGTTTTATTAATGTTGGGTTTTGATGATAATTGGGTAAGGTTATGCAACTAAACGTTAGTTTAGGAAAGGATGTAATCACGGTTGCAAATGAAAAAAATAAGCACCATTAAACTATATTTTTGTCATTAAGTTCAACATAACGACTCCTTTTCACGTGAAAGTGTTGTTAGTGCTGCCGATCCCACTGAGAGTTGGCGGCTCAGCCTGAGCTCTTTGCAGTTTTCAGCTTGTCGTTTTGATTTGACGTGTGAAGAAAAGCCAAAGATTTATGACGCCAAAGAGACACAGATATTGTTTTCTCATGACTTGTGTGACCAAATCAGGAAAACATACACTCCAATGAGCGCATGTTGCTCTTTTTCTGCTGGATGTATAAGCATGCAGTTATGTGCTAACACATCATTTGTTAGACAACATCTCCTCCCACACAATTGTAGACACAATTGTAAACATATGAGGCAAATTATGTTGACGGCCTAAAAGATCTTCCACTTACATTAATGTGGTGCTGTTTACCTTTAAAAAGACCAGTTCGGTGGAAGAGTTGTTTTCCAGATTCATGTAGAATCATTGGACAATCTGCTCGACAGATATTTCAGTTATTTTCCTGCAAGTCTATCCATTCCATGTGTCAGCCTGGCAATGCTAAAAGACGTTATTCTACATCGAGGGGAAAAAGCTGTTGTGGTTTCGAGTGGAAAGGTGCTGAGGATAGCAGCAAAGAAAAGCCTGCAAAAATACAGCAGGTCGCCGTGTCGTGGAACGATAGAATGAGAACCTTTGATGTTAATCTTCATTCTAAGTCTGCAAATACATCTGATCCAACCCCAACGTACCACACAGCCCTTGTCTTCCTGCTGCTCCAGAGAAATGCGATGAATTTGCTGGGTGAAGTTGCCACCCCTCGATTATTAACCTTATTCCACTGTAGAACTGTAACAGGAAACATTTTTGAACAAGGGAGCCACTGTGTCCTCACATCAATGAAACCACAGAAAGATAGCGAGGTCATTTGGATGACACAACCAGGAGAGACAGCATGAAACCGATGGGAGGCCTCACTACTGCGTGGACAGGCCTGCCTGGGATCTGAACTCATTTTCCAAAAAATAAATTAGTTATCAAGCGACATATTTGACTTTTTTGCAGCCTGTGCAGAAGTCGAGGAGTTGCTGGTTCGGTTATTAGGTTGTAAGTTGTGCTGTATAATGATGACTTTAATAAGGAACGTCACTTACTGCAGTGCAGAACCCATGTGAGTTGTTATGATGTTAAGAAGAGACGTTCATGTGTGTCATGTATTTGTATATGTACATTGGTTAGTTTTAATTTTAACAATAACGCAACCAACAATATGTGGTTTGCGTGTATGAGAGAACTTCATATATAAATAGATTAACTTTGCTTGTGAGCAGTACCCGCACACATGTTACACTCTTTTACACATTTTAAGAGGATCTGTCTCGTGTTTTTTTGCCGCTGCTAATCAGTTATGGTAAGATAAGATAGAACTGTATTCATACAAACATAAATAGTTGTGCAGCAGTTGCAGTACAAAGTAGGAAAGTGCAAATATGAAACATCAATAAAGGTGATAATACAACTTAACCCTTTAACTTACCTTTATGCCGTAGTTCAAACCCGTATCAAAGGCTCTCTAGAAAGCTCAATGGTAAGAAGAAATGATGTGTCAGTGTTTGAAAATGTACCGATATAGCATTATTATTTTGAACATTACTGGAAAATACTCTTTCTCTCATTCACACAAAATATGTCTTGAAAGGACAACCTCGTCATACACATCAGCTCTAAATATATGTAATAACTGTGTACTCTGATTTGCAACATCACGGATCCGTTTTACAAGATTACTGCCGAGTCCAACCAAAACCACTGTAATACACACAAACACAAATGGGATACACGGAGAGGAGGGTGGTGAAGATTAAACCGTAAGCTAAAGTATTACTCTGGAAGTGAGCAGATCCAGCAGGGAGTAGACTGTGCCAATAAAGAATCCCTCGTGGAATAACGGCCAAAATTAAATATTAGTCCACAGAGGATAGTGAAATGAGGTCTTGTGTATTACAGCTGCCTGCTTTAACTGGGACACATAGGTCTGCTCTACTGTAGAAGTCCAATTGACAGGCTGGCAATATACAGATCAATGCAACAGACTGGAAACATGTGCATGAGTGACCATTGATTGATATCCAACTCATCCTGCCATGCGAGAGGCCTGCTCTTATAAACTTTACAATAAATGGAACAAAATATAATAAGCATACGGAGGCGTATGGATGTAGAATGACAGCAGCATTAGTACTGCAGTCCTGTGGTTAGATTTCTCGGGGTGATCTCATCAACAGAGTGGCTCCTCTGAAATAGGTCAAATTCACAACACATTAACCTTCACCCACATATGGGAATACTGTCATTTCAAATGGTGCTTCACAAGCAAACATGTGTGCAAAAGCGATTACTGTTGCCTGTTTCTCTTTCTCTTTCCCTTCTGTGTGTGTACATTTTTGAAGTGTTAAGTGGGTATTCCTTTTTTCCTCTTCTTTTTCTTGATTGGAGCAGAAAGCTGAGAAAGACAATATTGAAGACACTGGAGAAATGATACCAGATGTGCAGGAGTGCATGTGTTTGTTTTAAACAGCACTATCTCAATACACATCTTGCCATCTTCACACATGATCTGCAGCGGCTTGATTTCTACACTATAATTGTGGTTTAACCTGCTTACTGCGCTAGAAAAACCCATTAGAAGTCTTTCGTCACAACCGCTGCTCTGGATAAACAGGAACATCTGGAGTTTCCCTGCCCCCACTCTAAAACTGGCAAAGGTGCCAACATTACTGCAATCGGTTTGTCTCTCACAGATTTGCCCTTCTTTGTATCCTGTCTAGATAATAGGCTGTGACATGTGACATCATTCATTTGCGTTGAAAAACCAACAGAAGGAGAACAATCCTGTGGCCCAATTAGCCCTCTTAACATCAGGAAGAAGCTTTATCTTGGTATGCTCTCTTAAATTTTACTGCTGTTTAATTCTTGTCCTCTCAGGAAATTCCCAGAACTGTTTCGTCAGAAAAAGCCAGAGCTACTGCTTGTATTTGACTCACAAGAGGTAATTATGATGCCAGTCAACGTGCACCCTCAGCAATCACCTTGAAGTTTTGGAGCGCAATATCTTAACAGATCTGAAATCATAACCAACCGAATGATTAATCGTTCCACAGAAATGTTTCTGACTTCAATGATTGATTTCAATATCTGATGAAAGTGCTCCTGCTTCTTTGGCTCAGTGTCATTTGGCTTTCTCAATTTGAACCACCGCCAGAGGGATTTCATTTCAGAGCTGATGAGATTTGTGGACTATGACATGAATCAACTTTCTTTGGTGTCGCTTCCCCAAAAAGTCTGGAAGCTTTCTCCTAAAGCACAATTTCATTCATCCTTACGTATTAACTTTGCTCAGGCAGATGTCCACCATGTATTGAATGGAAACTATGGTTCAAGTTGTGTCTTCAAACGGCAACAAAATCAAATGATTTCAGCTTTTGCTGCTCAACTTTTATATCAAAGTATAATCTGCAGGTATGAGGATGTAGTAAATAACAGCTCACTGGCATTACATCTGAGGGAATTGACAAAATAAAGATTAAGTTTAAATGCTTCTTGGAAGTTGATTTTTTTTTTCCGTCATCATTTTGATGCTTCAGTTGTGAGATTTTAAGATACTTAAATATCAATCCATTTATCTTCAGACAGTTTCAGCTGGCTCAGAGCGGTGTGTGCTGCAGAGCAGGCAGGTGGTCTGACAGAGGGGAGTTAATCTCTGTCTGGTAAAAAACCTCCTCTGCTCCTCCTCTCTGTCTGCTTTGTTTCCTTTGTTTCTTTCAATATGTCATCATTCTTTGTTTGTCTTCCTCTGCCTTTTCTTCTTCTCTTTTCTTATCTCGTCTTCTCCTTCACCTCGAGTCCCTTATTCTCTCTTTAAGGCAGCGTTCACCTCACGTCATCTCCTCTTTTGTCACTGTGCCTCACATGTCCTCCTTTGTGTCTTTGTTTCCTCTGGACTTTTCCTTCACCTTGAATCCACAACCCCCCCTCTATAACATTCGGGGTGTGAAGGCCAGCTCGCATTATTGTGCTCCAAAAAGCACGTGGCAGAAAAACCCCTGGGGGAAAAGGATAGGCAAGCACAGGGGAGATTATTCATTTTAGACCATCCTTCTGGTTTTCGATGACTGACCTTTTAAGTGGAATTGGAAATAAATGTGTCTGTCTGCGTCTGATTGTGAACTGTCGTATGTGTACACAGGACTACAGCACTGTATAGATCCATAATTATATTAGCTGGACGATAACACTGCCGTCATCCACGTCCTTTGACACCACGGGGCGATGGAACGATGGATTCCGGGACACCCAGTCCTTCATGCGTGTGCTCTGATAAGTGCCCTTCAGCTGGGTTTCTGGGTTTCCTGTCCTTGGGTAGTGGCCTCATTGCACCATTACAGCTGCTTAATGGGGCTGGCTGAAGGCCTAAGAGCTGCCATTAGCCGAGCTCCTGCATCTCCTGTCATTATCGCTGAGTAATACCCTATCATCATGAACGCACACTCCAAAACTCAAACAGCACTGGCAGCTGTTTCACCATCTATCTATGGCACAAAGTAATACTGTATAAAGTCATACTTAAGTAATACTTAGGTTTTTTTGTTTGTTACAAAGTTATTAATAAAGATGGAGTCAATGAGTTTCATGGTTGTGTTCCTGTATATAAGGTTAAACGTACTACTCGTGGAATTTTGACCACTAGCTTTTGAGCGGTTTTTGACAATATTACAGTGGCAACAATATTTCCTGCTCCTTTCTGCTCTTTTTATCCAATGCACTATATACGGCACACCGAGGCAGTGGCTGGCACAGTGTGTATAACAAGAATACAGCCATGCTAGCAGCCCTGTGAGGCTGTGTTGATGCAGACTGCTACTTTTAGCCTTATGCTCACAATGGCAACGGCTGAGCACCTTTAAAATAATTAATATTCATACCCAAGTAACTTTGAATATCTTTAGCAACTAAACTGATAGTTAACAAGTCAAAATTCCAGGTCAACTTCCACCATGGCAAATAGGTTTTCCTTATAGTAAGATTTATTGAGGGGTTTAGTGAGGGGTTACATGATATATTTCACATTTCTACTGTGCTCAGTGATTCAAATAATAATAATGTATTTTTTAAAAAAGCTCAATCCGCTGTGGATTTAGCCTGTCGTGATAGACAATGTATTTGTTGTAATGCATAAAGTGCACTCAGCCCCATGCACTCAGTATGTTTTGTCAATCTGTCTGTCAATCAGACATTCATGGTCCCTTAAAGGATGTAACACACTGACTTTAGTGGCCTCCTAACTAGGGTGTGAAAAAGGGGTTTTCTCACCTCCCACAGTGTCAGGTCACTGAACATTTCTACCAGCTACTCAATTATTTTTGTCTGCCACTTCTGAAGTCAATGTAGAATGTTTAGAATGACAGTTTTTAGTGCGTCTTCTTAATTCAGAAATGATTTGATGGACAGTAATGGGCCCGATAATGGAGACTGAGTGTGTTCCAAAAGCTCATGTGACCTCTCTTTTTCAACTGATTGAAATGAATGCAGGCTCCAAATATAAGATTACCTTTCCAACATTCCTGAACTGGCCATCTGGAAAATCCGACAACAATCCAGATGGACCGATTCACTTTGGAGCAGGTGTGTTGAATCTATTCCGTTCTGTTTGACTTTACCTCCTCTCGCCACTTGCTCACAGCTGCTATCGCCGGCAGAGTTGGCAGAGCCTTCCGTTCACTAATGTGTGTATGTGATGCGGCAGGCAAACAGTGCATGCGTGGCTGTCTGCATCAGGCAGTATGCAGTTTCAGCTAATTGTCTTATGAAGTAAGATCTGCTCTATACGTGGGCTTTTCGACGACTGCTTCATGGAAACTTTGAAGTGTGCAATGAGGTGCTAAATTCTCCTGTATTGACTGACAACTGCCGCCGGTCATTGTTGCCAACTGTAGAAATGAACTTGATTTGCTTAAAGCATTGACGTCACGTCTGTTCCACTGGCTTCAATGCAATCTCTCATTCAGCGTTTCTTTCTGGGTAAATGCAGTGTGTTCCTGGGATTTATTTTCCATATTACAAGACAAGTCACATTTTGTGAGCACGGAGAAAATGTTGCAGTCCTCATCACTGTAATATTCACCAAAGCCATAGTCTTAATGCTTTGCAATACATGCATTTGATTTGTCGAAAAAATCTGCAGCAAAGCTCTGTCCTGCAAAATCATACACAGTTGTCAGCATGTATTTTCACAAGGGAACATTGTTGTTTTTATCTTTGCACAATTTTTGCATCCTTAAGGTTTTACCCAATCTAACGAACTGCTGTCAAACAAAACAAAAGAATCAGAAACAGCTTTATTGGCAAAGTATGTGTACAAATTCGACTTCAGACAGTTTTTGCATTGCTCTGTTTACTTACACAACATGAGTCAACAGTTAACAAAGACAACAAAGCTGGATGAATAAATGTAGGGAATAGACAAGAATATTTGGTACACAAATATGTGGAAAAATAGTTGTCAATATAAATATATTTAGAAGCTACCAATGACCAACGTCAAAGCACAAACATGTATATGTACAGCATGTAGGGTTTATACAGTATATACTGCAAGAGAGCCTGTCATTACTGCAAATTTAGACAATATTCATATCTGAGAAAACCTTGTGAGAAACTGTGACTTCTCTAAGGGATAGGGTTAGGGTGCTGATTGTCAGCTGATAACTACTGGGTTGCAAACAGGCATCAGGCATTGCCATCGTAGTGTAGAAAATACTCCAGCGCTTTCAGCCGAGCTGTGACACTTCCTGTGTGAGATCCAGCTTCCCGCTGAGAGAACATTTGGTTAAAAGAACCAATGGGATATCTCGCTTATTGTGGTATTTACGCCTCACGGAGAGATGGGAAGTCATCGTGAATGAGTGGGCAGTGTCACTGCCAAGGGAGAGGAGGAAAACACTGAACAGGACACGGCGACTTCTGTGACGAGCCATGCAGTCGCCCTGCGGATTTCCCTTTTGTGTCTATTGAATGTGAGCTCCGATGGCTCTACTTCCTCATTTGGCACCGACATTGAGAAAATCTTGATTGGAATAGTTTAACCCATGGATGATGTTTGAATGGCTTTTTATGGTTCATAATGAGTCAGTAAGCTGCCATTTACTGTGTATAGTTCGAGAAGGGAGAGGACGTTGGACTGCAGCTGGGATGCCGAGAGACGTTGCTGTTTTGTGGCTTGTTACAGTTATTTTGTGTCTTACAATACTGTTTTTAACTGAGACACAAATATTTGCTGCTTTTAGGATATTATGAAGAGGTTTAACACCCCACAGAGAGAGGAGGAAAGAGAAAGATTGAGTGTGCACAGAGCAGCAGCAGCGTCTTGAAGCAAGACGTAAAAAAAAAGAAACTCGATAAACACACTCTACTCTCTGGAGTGGTCTGCCTTGAAGCTACGAACACACCAGTAAATATACTGCTGCAAACACACAACACATGGTCGGACATGGACGCAGGCACAGAAACGGACACACGTGTACAACACATGAAAAAGACACAGAGACACACACACACACACCGAGGCAAAGAGGCCGAGGAAAAACCACCTTCACATTGGACCTGCGGGGCTCCACCTACATTTCAAACACACAGACAACCATCAGGGGATGCAATCTGCACTGTAACACCTGCCTCTGTGCATCGATCTGACCGGGGCTCGTTTCAGAGGAATGACTCCAGGGTTTGTCAGTTCGTCATTCACACAATTATCTCCATTTGAATATGGGATGACAAAGACATTTTTAGGATTTACAGGTTGTCTAATATTAGCTTGTCATTGGAAAAGTGCACATCTTCCTGGCAAAGATGTTTAGTCAGCATTTTTTATATGATTATGTATATATATAAATGTAATGTAATAATAGGAACAAACACTAAGGCTCAAATTAACTTCAGTTATTTCAAGTGTTGTTGATACATTGAGACTCTGGTAACATAGCGACGGTAATATGTGTGTCAAAGATCTCATTAATGACTTTATATGCGTAGCACTAAAGTATTATTATCACTGTAACAAAATAAATAGCTAAAATAGACTTAAACACCAAAGAACATTTGTTAATTTACATTCTTGTAAAGCTTAATTGAACATACATTGTTTCTACATTTTTTTATAATAAGAGCAGGATGAAGTAATTACTCATAATAATAGAGCATGAAATCACAGCCAGATCTTTTTTGAGGAAAATGTGGAAACAAAATGCAAAATGTGAACGCTTTACCTCCCGTACAATATAACAGCTAACTTCAATGATCGCTTCACTTAAAAGCTAAGTTCATATCATTAAATGCTGGGAAAAAAATGTTGTCTGCCTCCTTTTACAACACTAAGATTGTTTAAAGAATTACATGAAGCAAAAAAATGAAAACTGACTCAGAGACATGATGATGGATTCCTTCATATAGCTACAGTACATAAGCTTTATGTGTAAAATACAGATACGGAAGAGTTAGAGGACATTTAGTTTTAGCTGTGAGGCAACTGTAGATTGTGCAACTCCTTCTTTAGAAGATGTCTTCTACATTCCTTGTCAATAAATGTTTCAAGATTTAAAATGTTTTATTGCGAGAGAAATTCGGTAGGTTTCACACCTGTGGAGTAAAAGATAAGAGTAGCGATACGAGATTGAAAGGCGGGAGGATGGGGGGGGGAGTGAAACACTGCTGGTGGTGCTGGGAAGCTGGGAATCAGCCCAGAAGGGCCTTGAGATTCCAAACAAGCAGTGTGTGGGAGAGGGAAGAGGATGAATGGCTACTACTGACTGGAGCAGGAACTGTGGCCGAGACAGACAGAGACAGAGGGCCGGCTGAGTGGCAGGATGGGAGAGGAGCAAAGAGAGGGGGAGTGCGAGCCCTCCAGCTATCAGTACCAGTAGGAGGAGGAGAGAGAGTTTAAAGGCGAGGTGGGGGGGGGACAAACATGAGAGAGAAGGAGGTAGAGCAGACATAGGATCGCCTGCTTGGATTTGAAGGGGAAGGAAGGAAGAGGAGAAGCCCGGCTGAGGACGGAGGGTGGATGTTTGTAGAAGGCCGCAGCAACACGGCGACTTTAGTGTCACTGTATGGACACTGGTAAGGTAAGGTGACATTTTCAGGGTCATTACGAGGACATTAGTGTGGCGCACAGATATGTATGTTGGATATGAAGGGGTCTTTATTTGAATCCAACTTGCCGTAGAACTTTTCCTATGGTGAAAAGATGCAAAAAACAACAACAACAAATGTCTGCAATGCTAAGAAGGACTGTTTAACCTGAGAGGGAGTCTTACTCACAACGCACAAGTCTTGTGATCTGCACTCTCTTCTCCCAGTTGTGTTTTTGTGTACGTGCACGCCGCTGCTCATGGTCTGTGTGTGTGTGTGTGTGTGTGTTCCTATTGCTGCAAACCCTCGTGAGATAAGAAAGACACAGATATCCTCTGTGCCGTATCCCCGGTACCAATGAATGAGTCTCCTCTTCCCCTCTCCTCCAACCGTCCCTCAGGCCACTCTCTGCTGCTCTTCTGTTCTACATTAATTCTTTAACAAGCTGCTTTTATGCTGCTCATACAGACATGAGGCTTCAGAGCAGACGATCGGGGCTGGACCGGGACGACGGGGAGATGTTGATAGAATCATGTTGGGCTGCAACCGAACGGTTATTCACATGTTTTCATATTGCTTGTTTTTTCTGAGCAGCAGTCTAAAAGTATGTCAAATAACATGATATAAAACAGAGAGAATAATTAAATCCTCACATTTAACAGTGGTTGGTAAAAGTACTTAGATCCTTTACGAGTAAAAGTAGCGATACTTCAAAGTACAAGTACTCCATTACAAGTAAAGGTCTTACCTTCAAAGTTAAAAGAAAAAGTAAAGAAGCAAGCTATCAAATACCAAAGCAGTTGCTAAGCAGAATGGCTGCTTTATTTATATGTATATTTAATATGCATATGAATAATATGCATTAGGTGTACGCAGCATTTGAGTTAATTTCAACTACTTCATGTACCGTTGAGACTGATTTATTCCAGATATTTTCTTTATTTCGACAATGTTTTCTTTTGCTTGTTTTTCATTTTGTAAGAATTTGACAACACTACAGGCACCTCGGGTCTGTTTAGGTAGGCAGGTATAGGACCAGAGCAAGAGCGGCAGGAGGAGCCATGATTTCTTTGTTTGTTTCTTAGGATAAATAAACCACAAGAAAACAGAAACATCTGCAGTGTGTACCAGTGGACATCTTTTGTCTGCGTACATTTCATTTTGGTTTGAAGTTAGTTTGATTTAGAATCTGGACAAAGAGCCAGTGCAGGTTGCTAAATCTATTCCAATACATCATGTTTTATAGATGTTTGTAAAATCTTAATCGAGAAGAGTAACTACTAACTGTATGTAGTGGAGATAAAAGTCCAGTACCTCCCTCTGAAATGAATATTATCTTTCCTCCTTAAATTATTTAGTAATAGTTTCAGCACCGTATGTAAAACACTAAAGAACTGCTGTGACACTGTACAATCAGTGGTGCTGTAATGCTGCTGCAGGCTCAGCACAGCTGCCACTGTTGAGTGGAGGGCGATGCGATCCCCCACACTACTGGAGCATACTGGATGCCATTTCTCCAGTCTGGTTTGAGACAGAGAGGGACGGGGAAAGACAATGGCAGCCGCATGGTCTGAGGATGTTTCTATTTGCATGTGTACGCCACTCCCACCAGTTCCCCTCCACATCCCAAGAACAATGCTGAATAGAGGATTGCCCGATGTCATCCGGCACCGCTGCTGCTGATCTGACAAGAATCGTAAATCCCGTGCCGCCGGATCCTGTTTTATAACCGATACAGTCCACCAATAGTGTCACTGGAATTTATTCTCACAAACAGATCCGGTTTCAGAAGATTTCTGAGAATGCAGCCACATCCATCAGCGAGAAATGACACCAACTTCTGTCCTCACGGGACAAAGGGCGTTTGACGTCCACTTCCTGTGACTGGGTCAACCTTTGAGTTCGTGTGCGGGGCCTGCTCACGCCAAAACAGATGAAGAGCTCCATCAATGCATTCTTGTGGTGGAGTGACAAACAAAAGAAGCGTCTTGAGTCAAATGTAACCACTTCTCTTTTGTTGTGTGTGGTGACATGCAAACAAAGGCTGCTTTTCTGTAGTACAAGATCCACATGCGCCAAAATACTTCAAAATGTCATTTTGGTTTCCACAGCTGTCTTTTTTTGTGATTATGTTAGTGGGAAAAATATATTTACTACACATGAATCACAGGCTGTAAGGCAACAGTAAATGATGTCAACACAGTTTCCACCCAGTTCTCACCCTTTGAAAGTGTAACACGCATGATCAATTTGGACGATTTCCCGCAACTGTATGTGTGACAGTCATCATGGCTGCACAGATGGGCCAGCCCATCCTGCAACTGTGGGTTTGGTGGAAGGGAAATTGACATTAGGCTTCATAAATTCTGTGTGCATTATCATAATCATGTCAAGTGCAGATAGATAACTTTTTTAATTACAGTGTGTCTTTTTGTTAATGATAAGCCCCCAGCTTAGCTACATGCTATACGTCTGTTACACTGGACACACTGGATAGTACATGAGCAGGTTTTTCATCCGAAGGATACCTGTAGTTCAACCACAATAAATTCAATGTACAAAATACTTGTTCTGGATGGCAAATCCAGATCAGAGCTGTTATTATTTATTGAATAAATAAAACTATATGTTGTACACATTTTTATAAGAGTATGAATTGAATTTGGTGTTGGGTACATATATTTTTCCATCTAATTTCAGAGAACATCAAGCCACTAGGCAGTAAAATGCAATACTTTTCAAAATGTACACATTGACTGGGCAAAATAAAGAAAACGACTTCCACTGAAGTTACACATTTATCTTTATGTCACATGATTCAAACAAAACTGAAAACTGAATCTTACTTGAACAGGCTTAGAAGAGGCGGTCCCTGAGACAATCCTGAAAATAGGAACAACCCGGGCAAATTTGGCCTATTTCACGAGTTGCAAAGCAATCCTTATCGCAGACATGTTTGTTTCTGCACCTGCTTCCTCAATGGTGTAACATACTGTATGCGTCTTCTTATCGGAGGAAATGTTCACTTTTCATTTTGAAGCCTTTATCTGTCGATACAGATGACGTGCCGGTATCATGGTGCATCCCGAACCGATAAAGAAGTGCACCTGGATATCCTGATGATGCACCTGGATATCCTGATGATGCACCTGGATATCCTGTAAAAGAACAAACAACTAATACACGTTTGTGTATATTCCTCAGATGTCGTGGCGTCCGACCTACCGAAGCTCCAAGTTTCGAAACGTCTACGGAAAAGTGGGCAACCGGGAGCACTGCTTCGACGGTTTCCCCATCACCAAGAACGTCCATGACAACCACTTCTGCGCCGTCAACTCCAAGTTCCTGGCAGTCGTCACCGAGAGCGCCGGCGGAGGCGCTTTCATTGTTATACCTGTATCCCAGGTAACAGGCACCGACACACTCTTGATTTGCTTGACTTGGGTCATGGATGAATGGGGTCCTCCCCCCTCTTTGGAGACCCCTGAGGTTATTTTGTCCACTTGACTGTACAATTCAGTGTCGGAGGAGATATGTGATGTGTCTCTATTGTGTGTTAAAATGCTCATTTATTGTTGGCCCTGCTTAGTGAACAATCACGGCTTCAGTGGCTCACTGAGAGTCAAAGCATTTCGGATATTGAGGTGTTTTATACTGTGTGTCTGTTAAAGGTTTAGACCAGAGCACTGTTGTTTCAGCTACTTGACAGCACAGTTGGATCTGAAGTTTAAAAACAGTTTTCACACAAATCCACCACAGACCCTCCCTGCCTTCTATTGCATGCCAGCCTTTAAAAACTCAAGCCAGAATTTAAAGCCAAAGTTGTAACAGGGTAGATTTGCCAATAGGATCACATAAAGGCACACTGGTGTTTCCTATAAACAAGACAAACGGGCACTGTTGAAATTGAAAGCGTGAAATTATTTTTCTCATTCTAGGAAAAAGGGAATGCATTTATTTTGACTTTACATTCAGCAGAAACATTCGGCTTTCCTGCCTTCGCTGGATTATTCATTACACAACAGCAGTGCAGATGTTAATGGAAGATAAGCCTCGCAGTCACACATTTTAGAGGTATTATGCAGATAGTAGAGTGATTCATCTTCCAACAATATTTAGAGTAATATTTCCAAGAACTGCATTTAACTGTAAATGCGTTTGCTCACATTTTATGTGGCGTTGATATTAAGTTTGACATGAAGAGTATAGAGTAGTTTCTAAATGTTGCCTGTCTCTTTAAGAGCGACTCTCTCTTGGCTGATCTGCAGGGTCGAGTCAAGCTGTCATCAGGTAGAATAAGTATTCGGTAAGCTGAGCAGTAAGGTTGTGTGAGGCAGGGAGACCTCAGCTACATTTTACTTCACGTCTTCATTAGTTTAAGGTGTTCAGTCATGGAAAAAGACATGCGACTGGCTCTACATGATAGAGTGCTCCAGGAATGAGAACTAAAACCCAGAAATGAGTCAGCATTTTTAAACTTCTGGTTCCCTCATCTCAAAGTCAATGGGTTTTTTGAATGGGTTTTCGGTGAGATGTTACATCGTTGGTTTAAAGTGCTGCAGAACGAACAGTGTCACATCAGCAATCTCTGTCCACTGTTGCGATGCCGTATCATTGTATATACATAACATCAGAGTACATAACAAGTGCTCACTTCATCTCTTGATATATCCTTTCAGAAATTCATTTAAGCAACGGTGCTTTTCATTTCGTCCACCGACACTGCTTGTACCTCAGATGGGGCTTTTAAAATTGGTGAAGCTGAAGGTAATACACAGAGGTCTCTAGGCTCTCTTTCTTTATGAACTTCACTTTGTTTTGAGCTTTTGAGCATGAAGAAGAGCTGCACAGCATCATATGATTAAAGTAATGCTCGCTGGCATCATGTTGATTTGTAGCGCTCGTAAATACAGAAAGAGAAAGTCATATTGTCTGGTTTCACATGTGACTACCAGGTGACCTATAATGCCAATACTGATATTATTTATATGGTATAGTATCATTTCATTTTAACTATAGAGGATTTACATAGAAAGACATTAATAGATGGCATGTGTCAATGTTTTTTCCCCGGTCTGTCGAGTCATGAAGAACAAAGACTTATGTGTGAGAAGATTCCCATGTAGTGAATATAAAGAGAAGAGCTGATGTTAATAGTGGTTTTATTTTAAAAGAGGACTATCATTTGTGGATGTCAGCTGGATGTTTTTATGGATTAATCTCAAGAAAGTGAAAATAATCTGCACTAAACAACGAGACAATCTTCTGTTTCATGGCATCTTCTGATCGTAGGGTTAAAAACATACATATTGCACATTGTCATCTACAGTAACTAGTCAACCAGTGATATTTTTCATGCTGTACAAAGACTTTATCCATGACCATAACTTACTAAACATAACATGAAGGCCATAACTCGATCGATTTCCTCCTCGTCAAAGTATTTCAGCACTCCAGCATTTCCTCTGGGTTCTGCTGAGTTGACGAGTTCAGAAATGGCATTCCTCACATTCAGCAGCTCAGATGACAGCTTCTGTGGGATGATGGCTGCTGTTTCATGCAGTATCCTGCTGTCAAAACAACAAAAGAGCAAACGTCTTTTCTTTTCTAAGGTGACCTTACACTTTGTGAGGCTCCAAATGTTGCCTTTTTTATGGCAGCGTCCAGAAGAGGACCTGTGTTAGGGAAATGTTAGGATCAAAAGTAAATCAAGTGAATGAGGTTAAATCTTAATAAGAAGGAGGTACGCAGAGCGATTTCACTTTAATTATTTACTTTCTTTACTTTAATTAATTGAAATCGCTAGCTGTCATCATCAGAGGCAGTCTGTATTCATGTATATGAAACTTAGAGCAGGTAGAAAAATGACAAACAAGGATGAAAATATGAGCACTAAAGGAAATGAAGTCTTTACACAAGGAGCTCATCCCGCTCCATTAAAAATACAAACCAATCTGTGGAGGCTTTGGCTAATAGCAAGGTGTGAGAACGACTGACATATTACGCTGACAGCCGGCGAGACGGCCATATGGCTGCCCCCCCCCCCAGACAATTTCACGAGGAAGTGGAAGAACTACCGCTGGCACCACCTGGCACACACACCAGCCCGGAAATCAACACATGAGGTCACAAACACCTTTTCATCACCTCAGACAAAGAACGAGGGTGCAGTGGGTGTGGTGCCTTTGTGCATCACTGCTGCCATTACTACTGCTATTATACTGTCACCGAGACTTTTATGATACAGTGCGTGCAGTGTGTGAGTTGCATGACTCAAGGTCTCGATTATGTAGTTGATAGTTGACAGAAAATAAATCTGCACATTTTTTGATAATCATTCAAGGCATTTTTCCAGCAAAAAAAAATGCCAAATCCTTTTTGGTTCCAGCTTCTCAGGATTTCCTGCATTTCTTTGTCTTATGTGATAGTAGAATGAATATCTTTAGGATCTGAACTGCTGATCGGGAACAAAAATAGAAATACGTAGACATCACCTTGCTCTCGATGAGGATTTTTCACTTTTTTCTGACATTTTATCGTCCGAACGACCAATCAAGTTTTCAGGAAAATTATCAGAAGATGAATCAACAATTAAATCATTAGCTGCTGCCAGCTAATATTAAGGCATCTATGAAAGTAATTTCCTGTGTACATGCTTTAACGCCATTTCTAAAAAAATAAATTTACGACATATTGTGCAGTTTGCGCAAAGTCATGAACAAGGATGTTTTTTTGCAACAGTTTATTCAAACATTAAGTTAAACCATCACTTTGAGTTGATTATAAACGACTCTAAACAGCGATCCAATGACAACACTGCAGACTGTGCTGCTGGTGCATACAGCATGAACGCAGCATCAGCACGCATTGGACCATTTAACATGTGATACAACTGAAAAAGCATGACTCAGCATGTTCTTTTCCCAGTGAACAGTAAATTCATTAGAAAGAAACCGACAATGACAGCAGGATAGAAAAGACCCAATTGTTCATCTTCAACTTGTCTTGAATCCTCATTAGTTGTTAATTCCCTCCTGTTCTGTAATTCATTCGTTCATATTATTGCATCTTATAGCCGGAGGAGTCGTAGAATGCTGCTGTCACAAGAGGATGTACCGCTACTGTAACCATAGAACCGCCTCGTGAATGCGGATTTGTTGGGAATTAAAGATCAACATGCGTTGGTAGCAAACACAGTGTGGTGCTTCTGTGGTACCGGGCCTCCACAGCTGTGTTCGTCTGAAGACATGAGCTGCAGAAAGACGATGAGGCCTGATGTAGATGTCTCTTTCCTGCCAGTCATCCAGACAAACGTCAGCAACTATTTCCACTCAGATTCTCTTATTTATATTCTTTGTGGTAGAGGAGCGATAGCTGTCTGTTATTTATATCATGATCATTTCTGACTCCCCCTAATAATACCTCATGAACCCTCTGAACTCTGTGGTTCCCAACAGGCGTTATTTTTCTGCAGGTAATTAGTTCCACCTTAATGAGGAGTCCCTTATGATCGCATGTCATTCATGTTTTGAGGCCGTGTTAAAACCGGCCAGTCACTGTAAGATTTCTAAAAAAAAGACAACGCGTGGTCGAAACTTGGCATCAGCCTGGCTTGTCTTTTTTTTTTTAATTGTTCTTACTTTCCTGAAATCTTTACGTCTGTACATGTAGGAGCAGCACGTCAAAGAGCCTTCAATGCTAACTCGAGTCGAACTCTAACTCGAGTTTATGAAACATTCTGTCTCGCGCCGTCACACTGTCTCCTCTTAAACTGATGTCCGTCTTCACTGTTGGCAGACATTGGTCTCTGTTGGTTTTCGGCTTGTGTTCCTCGTCTTGTTAACACTGACTTCAGTGTCAGACTTCAGCATCTTTGCAAAACATATTTCTGTGAGCAGACTTCCTGCTCGCTGCTTTTTAGTTTTGGTGACATCCAAAAAGTATTTATTGATCTGCTTTCTTTTCATGTATATGTTGATAAGTGATGCATCTGTTATGTACTGTATGTTGCTGAGATTATATTGATAGGAATATGCCAGCTATTTGTCAGTAGCAACTTTATCTTGTTAATATGGGTAAACACTAACTAGCCGATGACTCATTTTCACCCAAAGCATTAGTAAGGATGTGTGATTGTATTTCACCATTTTGCCTCCTGCTGTTATAAAATGAAATGTATTGTTTTTAGTTTGGGGGAGTTAGAAAATGCATCATTTCATATCTCTTTCAGGATTATGGTGCATAGATGCTGCTAATAGCATTTTATTATCGATATATATATATATATCATATTTTAATGATTTTACAGTAGAGTTCGTGAGACTTGATAAAGCATCTGGAGTGAATATTCAGGGTTCAGTGAGGACAGTCCATTTAAACATGCGGGATTTCATGACCCGACGCTCCGAAATCAATCTCTGAGGAAATAGAAAAAAGAGGTCAGTGGATTTAATTGACGTAAAACATTCATGACAACATGACCGACATTAGGAGCTTTGCGTCAGCTGCTGTTATGAGCCACTGCCCCTCTGTGGACTCTGCGGGTTATTGCAATAACACTGAAGTGCCTCAGATGTCCCTGTACAATAACCAGGTCTGTTTTTGTTGTCTATCAAGTCGGCTCACATATTTGATTGAACTTTTATTACATTATGTTGGTCTTTCATGTCCACGTTAAAAGAAAGAAAAGAATAGTTTTGTTCAGTGTTGTTCTGAACAGATGAATAGAGGAACTAATTATTTACTCAATTCTTTTGCCGAAACAGAAAAAGCACAGTAAATGTAAAATAAGGAAGCTTCTGTCGCTCTGTTTCAGTGTGGTCGTCTGGACTCTCATTACCCAAAAGTGTGTGGCCACCAAGGCAATGTACTGGACATCAAGTGGAATCCCTTCTTTGAGAACATCATAGCGTCCTGCTCGGAGGACACCTCGGTAAGTGACCCGCTTTCTTTCATTTGTAATGGTGTTTAACAGGTATCGGCTCAGGCCTCAGGGTGATTACAGAGGGTGATGGTGCTGTAGGAAGATGTGACACAACATACTGTATCTGTGAAATCGTGCGTTCGTGAGATGCTGAGGTTCATCTCGTCATTATGACCAGAGGGCCTCTGATTCAGAGCGTGAGTACTGGACACACGCTTGTGAGTGGGTTTCGTCTGGCAGCTGCTCTGGTTGTTGCTGCTGTTGTGAGCCAGTGGCCTGAAAAGGGCAAATAAAGACGGATGTGAAATGCTTTTGAGCAAGGCACAAATCCACCAGCGGTTCGGTAACCGACTGCATATTCTTAATCTCAGATGTTACATGACATATGCTAACAACCGTGTGCGCCTGTCACATTACTCTACCGAGCATAGTGAAGCCACAGTAGCACTGTGTCCTGTGTAGTACTTTCACTTGTTGAAGCATAATCTCCTCTGGTCCAACACAGAGCGCCGTAATCCAGGCTAATCCTAATGCAACGGGCTGCATTGATACCTTGTGCTATTTTTGATCAGAGGGATCTCTAGCTGCGTCATGCTGATTGTAGATTGGAGCTCACATTAAACACAAGATGAAGAGGCCTCTGACTGAAGCATTACACCTTCAGACCTCTTCTATGAATGTGTGTGTGCTCTTTATGATGAGGCACCGTGTGTTCCTTTATGTTCACCGTGTTAATGTGAACGTGGCAGGTGCGAGTATGGGAGATCCCAGAGGGCGGTCTGAGACGCAACATGACGGAGGCGGTGCTGGAGCTGTACGGCCACAGCAGACGGGTGGGTGTGATCGAGTGGCACCCCACCAGCAGCGGCATCCTCTTCAGCGCTGGCTACGACTACAAGGTAACACATCAGTAACTGCAAACAGAACAAGCTCAAGTAAGCACTGACAGCACAGTGACTTGACTAATGGGTTAAAGGGAATACTCCCTCTTAGATACTCAAATACTGTCAGATATTGTCGATGTGTGTCGTTTAGCTCATGTCAGGAGTTACTTTGTAATGTTTTGTCACGTTTTTTATGAGATAACCGTTGATCTACAACAAATGAGTCAAACTATTATAAGTTGATACATTTTTAAGGCATTATTTGATGGTTCTATTGTGAGGACTTGATCAATTTCTTCATTCTATATCATTGATTATTGAATATTCTGGGTTTTAGTCAGATACAACTTGAAGTCTATAGATGATGCCTTCGGCTCTTACAAATTGTGCTGGGCAATTTCGCTATTTTCTGTCATTTTATAGACTGAACGATGATTTCCAAAGAACACAGTTGGGATATTTAGGCTCTTATTTCACTTGATGTTTCCACACAACAATAAAAGTCAAATTCCATTCAAAAAACTGACAACAGAATCACGTCACTGATTCAAGCCTCGCAGCCATCTAACAGCTGCACCCAAACGATCCTTCCCTCAGATCCTGATCTGGAACCTGGAGATCGGAGAGCCGGTGAAAATGATCGACTGCCACACGGACGTCATCCTCAGCATGTCCTTCAACACAGACGGCAGCCTGCTGGCCACCAGCTGCAAAGACAAGAAGCTGCGCGTCATTGAGCCGCGCTCCGGGGCCGTCCTTCAGGTCAGCGGGACGGGGCCGGTGGTTTTATGCACATCAAAGAAACAACTGTTTCTATAATGATCCTTTAAATTGTCTGGTCTCTGTATACACTGTGTCAAATAATAACGGTGACATGATTCACCTCTGCTGATCCTCTTATATACCACATGATTGTAACATTATAGTGTCCACATAATAGTAGATGACAAGTTCATCATCAAAGTATGTGTACTTTTGTTTACTTTTGGTCTGAAGCTGTTTTTCATGTTTTGTTCGTTCAAATTGAGGTCAATCTTAATGTTGCAGCATACTGTGATATTTTACACAACAGGGTAAAAGTTTCATGACAATTCCTCCACTCACAAAGTGAGGTCCATAAAGAGAATAAAATCCCAGTTTAGTGTGGAAGAAGCTGACTGGCCTGCACAGAACCCTGACCTCAATCCCATCACACATTTGGGATGAACTGGATCGCCGACAGCAGGCCTTATCGTCAAACATCAGCACCCGACCTCACGAATGCTTGTGTCTCTGTATCTCTGCAGCCTGGTTGCAAAATCATTGTGGAGACCCTGAAACCTGAAGAGTGGCTGTTATAGCAGCAGATTGATGTTGATGGTTTTGGGAATTTGATGTTTAACAACCACATAGTGTAATGCTCAGGTGTCATATATGGACATATCACCTCTTTGGTTCTCGAGCACGTCTCGAGCCATTAAAAGTCATTGCAGAAATTGCAGCTTTCATTTTTAAAGCCAAACGTTTGGTCAAATAAAATGTCTTATCTGTAGACTGTAGGTTACTTCAATAATTCAAGAATATTTACTGCTGTTAAATAAAACAACAAATCATGAAATACAGATTTACTTTCGAGAAGACTCCAAACAAAGCAAGTTGTTAGCTTTTGTATTCAACTATAAAATCTGCATGGAATTATTCAATTCTTAATTCATGCCGTTAAATGATTGAAGGGTCCCCCATTATAGAGCCAATGCCTCTTGGGTGTTTTAAATATTCTAAATCTAAATCATCTAAAAAATGTATTTGTATCCTTTCTCTGTATTGTCACAACAATATGATCGTCCCAAGAATACATACTGGTAATAATATACAGTATAAGAGAACCTTGCATGTATCATTAATGCTCTGTCTTTGTGTGCTGCTCCACCAGCAAGCCAGTTGTAAGAACCACCGCGTGAACCGAGTGGTGTTCCTGGGCAACATGAAGCGACTGCTCACCACAGGGGTTTCACGCTGGAACACCCGGCAGATCGCTCTCTGGGATCAGGTCAGACAATACCTCCATATGGCTGCACGCAAGTAACGCCAGAGTGGGTGGAGCTAGTGTGTGTGTGTGTGTTTAATGCCCAGTGTGTGCGTTGTTCTTCTCAGGAGGATTTGTCCATGCCAATTGTGGAGGAGGACATAGACGGCCTCTCAGGACTGTTGTTTCCCTTCTATGATGCCGACACACACATGTTGTACCTGGCAGGCAAGGTCAGCGCTGATCCTTACTGGGTCACAAGGAATTTATTTTTCAGGACTGTCAAATTTCTCAGATTTATCAATTTCTCATCCACATTGAACTCTTGACATTTTTCCAAGTTTATCAAATGAACAAAACTGTACAGCTTTGTTGTCATTGTTATGAATTTAGCTGACAAGGTAACAGGATAAAGGCAATCAGTGCAAATCGTATATATGGCAAATACCAAACAAAGCAATGAACTCCAAATGTTAACAATGCCTTTTATTTAGTGACAAGAGCATACATACTGAATTCACAGAATAAATAATAAAAAATGTGGCCGTTTTGCATCACACTATCAAAAAATATAGAGGAAGTTCCTCATAAATTAAAGTAACACATTTCTCACACGTTACTGCACTGACATGCAAAGAGAAGTGCTGTAAGGTTTTTATTTGTTTCTGTGTGTTTTTAACTGGCAGAGATGGCTGCTCAAAGACCTTCATTTTTAGTGCTCTCGTCTTCAATACCCACCCCTTAGTTTGAAAGTAACTTCAAGGATTTAAAATGCTGGTAATCGTTGCATAGCACCAAATCCGATTAGGCCGCACTTAAAACATTAAGGAGCCAAATGTAAAAAATGTGACTTGGTTGAAACTCAAGCTACCTCTTGAACTGTGGTGTAATAGACACATTCTGGTGCCTCGGCAGGGGGACGGCAACATCCGTTACTTTGAGATCACCACAGAGAAGCCATACTTCCAATACCTGACGGAGTTCCGGTCCCCGGCCCCACAGAAAGGCCTCGGTAAGTCATTTGTTGGCCAGTAATATATGATCTCTCCTGCTATTTTTCTCATGTCGATGTGACTTCAATTGGCCGTAAATTCCGGGAGAGTACGTCATGTTGTCAAAGCGGCTGTGTCAACCACGCGCTCCTTGTTCTTGTCTGCAGGTGTGATGCCGAAGCACGGCCTGGATGTGGGAGCTTGTGAGGTGTACCGCTTCTACAAGCTCGTCACTCTGAAGGGTTTGATCGAGCCCATTTCCATGATTGTCCCAAGAAGGGTGAGTGGGAAGGAATGCATGGAATGAAGTGATCCTCCTCCGTTTTCTCATTATTAATCATTCCTGCAATATGTCACATTTATCCAGCACATAATGGGTGAAAGAGCCATAATGTCGTTTTTGTCTGATTGTAATCAACCTTTTCCTGGCAACACTTGGACATACAGTATTCTGGCATGTAATGAGCAGAAATACAGAGCTGAGAGCTAACAAGGACAGATGCAATTCATCTGAATGCAAATAGAGCATACCTGCTTTGAGACAAAGAAATCTTAAAACCCAGTAATATGACATTTTTTTCCAGATTCCATATGAGTAACATGAGCATACCTGTTGTGTTTCCTGGTTTCCAGTCGGACACATACCAGGAGGACATCTACCCCATGACAGCAGGAACAGAACCTGCGCTGTCAGCGAGTGAATGGCTGAGCGGCATTAATAGAGGTGAACAACACGTCACACACACACTGGATTAGTTTGACTCTCCTCTCCACTTTTTGCCAAATACAAACCAATATCAGGCAAAGATCTGAATCTAATACCAGCATATCATCCTGCGTTTGGTGATGCAATGTGCTAGAAGTAATTTCTTAGGGATGACAAATATTTAAAGATACCCTAGACTCAAAACATGTATTTTTGTTATATTTATGTCCCCTAAAATGTCTGAGCATGACTAAACTGACGTGTGTCTGTGCAAAGTGTGTCACTGTGGTGCATGTTTTCCCTCCACTGAAGGGGGAGATGTCAATGCACATCTCTAAAATCTGAAATTCATGCAGACACATATTGACAGGGAAAGTTTGACACAACAGCAGGAAAACAAAACTGAAACCTCCAAGTGTTTTTAGAAGGTGGATTTTCATATGTTTTTGCTCACTTTTTGCAAACAGACCCAGTCCTAATGTCCCTGAAGGAGGGTTACCAGCGACCACACCAGTTAGTGTTTAAGGCCCCAGTGAAGGAAAAGAAGAGTGTGGTAGTGAACGGGATCGACCTGCTGGAGAACGTCCCACCCAGGACAGAGAACGAGGTGTGTGAACAGCTCATGTTGTGAATCGCTTTGCACAACTCTCATTACTCTACCCTGCTGCTGCTCAATCACCTCCAAAACACAACAGCAGGTTAAAGTCAAAATCAAATGGATTTATTATCCAAGAAGCATAAAAACAGATACAAACAGTTACAAACCGAATCACACAATTATTAACAAAACAAACCTACATATATAAAATCAAATGTGAGATCCAATCCGAGCCACCCAGAAGGCTGGTCTGCCTCCTCGGTGGCCAGCAGAAGATCTGAAATCCCCCCAGAGTTTCAAACCCTTTGTCCCCTCAAAGTTGCATTCCTCAGCTCATCGATCAGCTCACTGATTGGCTGAAGTCCAACAAGCCCCACCTGGGCCTATGCCCCATTGTCCGAAACTTCACACCTCTCCCTGCCACTTTCACACCACCCCCACTCCTGCACATTCCTCAAACCCCATCTCCCAGACACTGAATGCATGAAATAAAACTTAAAACCCTCACAATGGGTGAAGAAGCGACTGTACACTCTCCAAATGTCCCGTCTTAACGGTAGTTTTCCATGCTTGAATGTTAAAGTGTATTTTTTACATGCACAAGCTCTTGTTTTTCTTTTCGTAGCTCCTGCGGATGTTCTTCCGGCAGCAGGAAGAATTGCGGCGGCTAAAGGAGGAGCTGACCACCAAGGACGTGCGAATACGCCAGCTGGAGCTGGAGCTCAACAACCTGAAGAACGTTAGCCCCAACAACGTCTGACCTCTCAGCCTCCTGGACTGGCAAAGCTGCTTCCTTTGCCTCCAATTTCTGACCTCCAACAAGCTTCTGAGCCCTCCTATGCCTCTTTTTTGATAAATCATAACTTCATCCCTGCTGCCCTGCATAGTGCACACAATAATATGATAAGTGGTGGATAATGGCTTAACTGGTGCAAGTACTGGAATATTGTAATGATGACAAATATGATGAGTAATGGAGACAAGGAAAGAGTTCAACTCCATTTAGGTATTATCTAGTTTTACAACTTACTCTTGATCGTTTCTGCCAGACCTCCTGAGAGTTTGTCTCACTGTGCCTACCCTGTCATTCACGTGGAAATACCTTAGTCACCGTTCAAAAACAGCCCCTACACTCCTGATGACCAAACCACCATCTAATCCTCGTTTTCTGAAGCAAAACTAGAGGATCAAAAGACCGTCACTGGCTCCTGTTTTCCTTCCACGAGGCCTTAGACCCCGCTGCAGCGAGCTGCAACCTCATTTCAAAATGGCTGACACGTGAAATACTTTTGAACCTGACAGACAAGACAAGCTTTTTTCGGACACGGATCATGTTTTCCACAGAGCCGCTCATCCCGTAGCTTCTTTTCTCACCTACAGATGTTGCTGGTTATAGTTTGACTTCACAATACTGACATAGCTACCCGAGTGCAGCCTTTCCTCCTAAGGAGAATGGAAGAGTTCATTCACTGTCAGTGTTTTGTTTATTTAAATATTGGGAAAGCAGCAGGGGAGACACTGATCCACTTATGTAACTGGAATAGAGTCTCAAGGGAAGCTTTGCAGGCTGTTATTGGATTTTACGGCTCATTTTGAGGATGGAGGAGCGTAATGTATATTTACTTCTATTTATTTGTCACGTGTTACCTTTTTATCGAATAACATGTCAATCTTTTAATCCCATTGTTTTTGTATGATGTGGCTGCGCAAGTAATGATGCTTGATCGATTTTTTGCTGAATGTTTCCGATTGAAAAGGTGCAAGATTTGTGTGAAACTGTACCTTTGACGGTATTCGTTCTTTTGACTCCGACAATGTAACTGCAATTAAGGTATACAAATATAATCCTGCCTTTTCCTAACAGTACAGAAAACTGTAACAATAACCGTCCTTTTACATTTAAAACTAAGTTAGTCACTATTGGTGAGATGTGTAACTGTAGATGTGTAATTTTGATCTGTAGCCTCCAGGTCATCTGCCTCTCCTCCTCCACTTGTACCACCAACACACTGCAGTTTAAATCACTCGGTTTTACCATTTCACAGTTTTTTCCTTGTGGGCACCAGTTCCACATGAGATTGGCTCTATTATGACAGCCAGGCACTCAAGCAGTGACCAAAAACTATTCTTTGAATCCAGGCCCAGTCATATTCAGCCTTGTGTTATTACAGATTCTGCTCTCGATGGACTAAGAAAAGTAAAGATGAATCTGCTGCACGAGCAGCAAGAATGGAATTTGAAAGAAAGTAAAAAGTCGAGGTGGGGACGTAAAGGGTGCAACGCTTTATAGCTTCCGTTAAGAAACAAAAACATACGAACCCTTTAACTGTTGACTTGAGCCACTGACACATTCATGGTAAATGCGTATGTTTCTTGCAGGTAAAGTTAAAAGGCTACAGTGAAAGTAGACAGTGGGAAACAGATCGACCAGAGATGGAGCAGCTGGAGTTGGGCTGGAGTTGTTACGTCAGGGCTTCTCATGTAGGTGTACTGAGGAATAAAACCATCCACGCAGCCGGTAACTCTTTAGGAAGGTACAGGACAGACAACAGGTTTTTAAAATTACTCTTTTTGTACATTTGTTGGAGGAATTGTGTTGAATTTTGGTTTAGACAGTAGTACCATGGCAGTTCCAATCAAGTAAACCCCAGCTTAAATCTTCTAGGGTTGGTCTTTGGTAGTACTTTAAGTCTTGTTCAAAATAGAGTAAAAGTACCAGGTGTCACTCTGCTGAACATGCATCCGAGATGAGTTTTCCATCATCAATACCTTATAACTGGAATCCTGAATCACCATTTGACTGTGACTGTGTTGTACAACGACCACAAACTACAAAACATATATAAAAAAAGGGATTTATTGATGTGAATGGGAGGGAAAAAAGAAACAATTTGGTTGATGACAGTGGATTTAACATAGTGTGAAAAATCACTGAGGTAGGCCAATTTGACCAGTACGTATAACAGTGAAAACAAAGTCCAAATAACTGACCGTTTCCAGTCTTTGAAACAATTCATTTTCAATGCACATAAGTTGCGGATGTAACCTCCATTTATATCAAGCACTTCTCTACACTACCACCACAAACATTGCCACCCGTGTGTCACAGAAAGGAACGTGGAAAAAAAAAAAAAAACGATAATGAAACATTTGTCTTTATGGAAAGATTATGCATACAAAGTTATGTTCAAATTCCAAGAAATTTCACACTGCGTATTTTAGATAAAGCAGCATACATATTTAATATCTTATTACAATTCATAGTTTCACCTCAGCTGTCTGTTCAATGTCTGCCGTCATCAAAGAGAATACAAAAAAATAGATTTGGTCATTATTTACAAGAACACGTAATTTCCGAACTGTCAAAGCTGAGGGTTTAAGGAGGAGGAGGAGGAGGAGGAGCAGCTTTGACAAAGGCAGACATTTCTTTTGCTAGGATTTAAAAATATGCCCGGTGAGGGGTCACACTGTGCATATTCAGACAGAAGTTTCACACCAGGACAGCAGAGTATTGGCATACTGGTGACACTACAAATACATAACTTACATTAAAAATAAAAATACAATGCAAAAAATAAGTTGAAGACGAGGAGAGGACAGCCATACGTGAAATCCAGTAGTTGACTTTAAAATGTATTAGACATGCACTCTTTTTTTCTTTCATTTTGTGTTTTTTTTCTTTTGAAGGGGGCTCCTTTTAAAATACACAAGTCATCAGAAACTGGTCTTACACAAACAGTGAGAAAAGAAAAAACATTTCTTAAAAAGGTTTATCTTTGCCATTATTTGATATTACAAAATTGGTGTCCACAAAGCAGTTAAAAGTGGACAGTAAAGACTGGAACATGAGAGCATCAAAAGGTACATGAATTGAACTTATTTCCCCAGACAACCCCGTCTACCTGACTGGCCAATAACAAAAACCACTCCTACTGCAATATGAAACGGGGTAAAATACATGGGGCTGTTGGGAAGTGACAGGAAGATACAGGTTCAAAACAGTTCACAACTTAGCTTCCAGAGGACTCTCAATCGTCTTCATCCTCCTCGCCTTCTTCATCCAGCTCCCGTTTCCTCTTCTGACCTCGCTCTTCTTCTGGAACACAAGAGTCAGACTTTAAAAAAAAAAAAGGACACAAACGGCAGACGCAAAGAAATGTTTCCGGTTTAACGTTCAGGTTCTCTCGTCACGACGACAGCAACGCCGGCTCAAACTGTACGCAATTTTTTTCACGTTGCAAGTCAAATTTACATTTCTTTGTGATGGACAATAAAGGTTTTCTGAATCAGCTGAGTCAGCAAAATGAATGAATCTTAAAAATGGTTTTATTCTGCAATCTCTCTATTCTACCACAATGCAATGCGCAAAGAGAACGGAGGAGCTTCCCGCAGCTGTAAAACATGACAACTAACAGTGAACGGTGGTGAAGCAGCTTCAGAAACACTTCAGAGGACAAAGAACTACTTTTGGATTTTGGTAAAAACACATCTGAAGGATTCTGAAGTCTACGTTTTATTGCCTTTGCATCGTATCGTCTCCATTCAGTTTGAAGACAGTTCAATGTTTCCTGTTGAGTTTCTGACCACTAGTAGCGCTATAAACGGTTTCACAACCGGGTCCCTATTTCTTTAATACAAATTCAATGCAAAAAACATTTTATCTCAGTTAGAAAGAGGAAATCCTGCCTGACCAGAGTTTAATGCAAATTCCCTGAGCTGGTGTTGTGAAAATTGTGGCACCAACAAAAGCTAGCTAGCAACCGTGGAAGTTTTTTTTAAATATGTTATATACACTAGTATGGAATTGGGAGACAGCTTCTGAGTTTAAATGTCAGCCACCATTTTACTCACCTTCATCATCCTCATCTTCAACCTCCTTGTCATTCAGATCTTCCTCCTCTTCCTCCTTTTTGAGAAGAAGACAACACAAAGTTAGTGTCATGATTTCAGACTGAACATTTTAAAGTGTAAATCTCATTTGTTCTCACCTCTCCACTTAGCTCCTCCTCTTCCTCTTCTTCATTCTCCTCTTCGTCGTCCTCTCCCTCTTCCTCCTCCTCATCTACTGGTGCTGCCTCCTCCTCCTCCTCTTCCTCGTCTACATATTGGTAAAAAACAGTTAGTTGTTAAAAAAACAAAATTAACAAATGTTCAAACACCAACATTAGCCGCTTCAAGAGCTGCTAGAAAGAACAGGCGACGGTACGCAAAGCCTCAAAACTCACCATCTTCATCGTCCTCGTCATCGTCCAAGCCCTCAGCGTAGACCTCTGCGTCAGAGTCTGGCGCCTCTTTGTCGTCTTTGTCGTACCCGTCCAGGTACGTGAGCTGGGGTAGGAGCTTGAAGACGTTGTCTCTGTACTCGTTCAGGTTCGTCACCTCACAGTTGAACAGATCCAGGCTTTTCAGGGTCGCCAATTCTTTCTGTCAAAGGAAGAATCAAGTCTGATGAATAATAAACAGCCAGCTGCTTTTGTATATTGTGCTCCCCCCCCGAAGTACTTTTGGGTCCCACTTACCAATGGCTCTATTGTGCTGAGGTCTTTAATCTTGTTGCCACTGAGGTTGAGATGTGTGAGTTTGGGGCATTTCGCTGCCAGGACTTCCAGCCCCCCTGAGATCCTGTTATCGCTGAGTTCAAGCTGTTGGTCAATCAAACGATCAGAATATGCAAAACCTTGAAGCTGTAAATTCACGGACTGGTTTTCTGCACAAAACCACCCACCTTTTTGAGTTTATTTAGCTTGGGCAGGTGGGCGACCGTCGCGAGTCCGACATTGATTGTGCTGAGGAATTCCAGCTCCTCAAATTCGTCCGTTAGACCCTCGATCTTCCCTTCATTTGAGCGACAGTTGTCCAGAACAAGTTCTTTGACCTGCACAACAAACAAATGCATCCTGTCAGCATTTCTGACATTTCAGAATACAAATACAGAGTGCATAACATATGATAAGTATGCATTCAGAAATTGAACATTAAGCTATTTCAAGGTTAAAACTCGTTTGATAATAGTTTTGTTTTATTTGGGAGGGATGCACTTAGAACGTTGATGACCTGTAGCTCTTATTCCGACTGAAGTTGAATGTGACTTTACTTGTAAGTCGCTTTGGATAATGATGACTATGAAATAAATATACTGTAAAAATGTCAAGTAGTATTTGGCACTCTATTGATTGTGTTTCAGCTTTTGGAAAGTACATTTCCTGACTAGACCTCTTAATTTAAAACGTTTAATAAAATGTTTATTTCAGGAGAAAGCTATCACAGGATGATTCACACTACTTCAACCATAAAACCTTGTCTGCAGTCAAAGTGGCTTATTGCCAGTGCACAGTACATTATTTAGCACTTCTACTTTACTGAAGTAATACCATGGTTTGTCACTTTAAACTTCTACGCCACTCAGAGGGAGATATTGTACTTTTTACTTCACTACATGACCATGATCCATTCATACATATATACAACAGATCAGCAGAATGTGAAGTTGGTAATATATTATACAATATAATATAACATTCTGATGCTTGAGTATCTTGATTTATGATACTTAAAGTAAATTTATCTGATAATACTTGAACTTTCAAAGCAGGACTTGAAGAACAATTGTAAAGTATTTATATTGTGTTGTACTGCTATTTCTGGTGAAGTAAAGGATCTATTTTTCTACCAGTGGTTGAAAGTAATTAAGTAGGCAATATTTACCCAAGCACTGTACTTAAGTACAATTGTGAGGCACTGGTACATTACTCGAGTATTTCAATCAATCAATCAGTTATTTAATAATGTATACTTTTACTTTTGTTACTTCGAGTACATTTTAATTCTAATACTTTTCCTTAAATCCGTTTTGAATGCAGGATTTATAAAAGAGTATTCTTACAATGTGGTGTTTCTACTGTTACATCAGTAAAATATCTGAATACTGCTGATGATTTCATAGCGCTGGATTGACCCCACTTTAAATTTAAAAAAAACAAATGAACCCAAATGTTTGGTAGCCGACGAATAAACAGTTCTTCCATCAACACAGCCCTGGTAAATACATCACATACGACAGTGGTGTTAAGAGCTTTTCAACGGGCGCATTGATATTTCATTAGACTGATGTGCGGTCACAGGTGTGCTGTTATCTGATATTTGATATTTCGACCGCGGCTTGGAACGTGACTCGGCCAATCAGCACTGAGGACCGGAACTATAATAATTAAAAAAACATTCAGTCCATCAATAATCCGTCGAAAACACGTCAACGCTCTAGTTAACGCGATGCATTGCTCTCCGGACATTACGTAAATATTTCGATAAATATGTCCAGTTGCAACAGACATCGCGCGACAGTTTTGTAGGTGTTTTTTTACTTTAATTATTTACTGGTCACCGAGTTCAACCGTAATAAGAGATGTGTGTGTGTGACTGGTTCAGAGCAGTTAGTCAAAACAAGTCGGAGGCAGAATGAGACCTACGAGTCGTGCACAGGGTCATTTGTGAGTAGGAGGGGCCGCGGAAGCACATTAGAAAGCTGCCAGGCAAAACGTTACATTGTCGCTCGCGCTTAAACAGTTGCCGATTGGATTGAGTGGCGCGTGTAGACTTCTGTTAATGAGAAAGTATGAAGAACCTTTCGTCGTCGTGTGTGTGTCGAATGAAATGGGACATCCAGCGCGTTTCGGATTGCCTTTGTTTCACGGTAAAATGGCGGCTTGTCCTAGTTCTGGAAAACTAGAGCAACAACGCGGCTGGACGGTTTGTTTTCATTATGGCTGCTGAACCCCCCCTCCCCCCTCACAAAGAGTCTCGATGTAACCGGCTGAATGAAACACCCAAACGATGCTTTTTCGTTTGGGTGTCATCTCTTCCCTCCCCCCGTGTTCTCGCCCCGGCCTTGGTGGCGCGTAACGGTCCACGCTGACACCGCTTTTCTTTCGGCCATCTGTGCGCGCGGTGGCTCCGGTTGTAGTCTGCGTGGGGGGGTTTTCTGCAGGTTCCACCGGTGTGAGATGCTCTACGTTTGAATGCACTTTTCTGCAGAAATGAAACTCGCTCCAATCGGACGGGTTGAGGACATGAAGGGTGTAGGATGCAAGATGTATGGCGACAAGTCGAGGCTCATCTTTACGCATCGTTGGTAATGTCATGACTTTGAGTCTCCGCATCAAGTGCACGGCTTTAAATGTTTTGAGTAGAAGCGCCCCCCCCCCCAGTCAAAGCGTCGTCAAACAGCGAGTACAGTACAGGAACACGGTTGGGGGGGGCTCAAAAGAGGGCTCGTTCGTAGATCAAAAGTTACAAATATGGCTCCTCGTCGCGCTTTGCCTTGTTTATACCGCCGGCATGAAAAGAGCCGCGGTGCATTTGTCAAAGCTGCACATCAGATACGTGCACAAAAGTTCCTGCAGCAGCAGCCGCCGACTGTAAACACGTTCGACAATGTGACCCGACGCCTCAATCATCTTTTTTTTAACTTGCAAAAGAAACTTTGTATCTCCTCCTCTCCTCCAAGCCAAGACATCACACGAGAGATTCTCCATTAGCTTGAGAGTAACACAAAACATCACCATTGAGACGTGAAGCCGACTTACATCTGACGGAGTGCGGTTCCGCAACTCCAGGTGAATTCTTTTCTTCATTTCCATCCTCGATCGGCGCGCCCCCGTCGATACGATACACACTTTTTAAAAATAATTCCTGCAAAATGCAACTAGCACCTCCAGGACAGACTGCTGTTGTTCATTCAAACTTGATCCGCTCGGTGGGCGGGAGCACGTCGCGGGATTGTCGTCACCGCCGACCAATGGCGCGCGCCAAATAAAGAGGGAACGGATTTACAGACACGCGGGCCAATGAGGGTGCCCTTATAAGACTGGGTGGGGTTTTGTTGTCGAAGTTTGGTTGTTTAGTTAACTTAAGTTTACATGGCTTTAATGTGGTGCTTTAATGGTTTACACGGAATACATGTCTATTAAACATCTATTAAACATCCACCACACATGAAGTCTTGTTCGGTTCTGTCATAAAGAAACATACACACAATTTGCCTGTTTGTCCCTATACTAACAAAAGAAAAAATCCCAGATATTATCCCACACAGGACATGGACATGAAAGAAAGAAGAACATTAAATTGTACGAATGAAATGTTTTACCTTTTTCAAAAAGAGGAAAATAACTGATAACTGCCAGGGAATTTAACACAATGGAAGCAACATGACGTATAGTTATTTTAACAAATATATAAAATAGGCATCTGTATATTTTATTCACTAACTCAGATTAAGTTTATTTAGCGCTGATTTACTCTTAAAATGTAATACAACTTATTTCCACAATGGTTCTGGCTCGCCCAAAGACAACAGTTAAATGTAAGATTTAATTATTCAAGGTATTACATATTAGCCTATACAAATGCACGCACACATGTCCCTTAATTTAATTGTTTGAATACAGCCCTATACCATCCAAGGCCTCTGCATGAGGAAGCTGGGAAGTGTTGTTTATCAGATCATGGTCGGTGTCTCAGTTTTGAATATGACCCCTGACCTTTGTAAAGTTTCCCTTGAAGAACTGTGCTGCAGAGAGGGTAACCAATCCAAACAATCCAACTCTTACAAGCAATGAGGTTTATGGTGACCACATGCACTGCTTTACTGTCACCACACGGTGCCAGCCAACACCAGGACAATAACTGATGAATTCATGCACAGTGTGGGTTTGAATCATTTTCAAATTCAAATAGGGAAAGTCTATGAAACGTTGCATACGTCATTTGCTCTTACATGCAAAATGCAGACATGAAACATGTGAATATTGTTGAACAGTGTTAGGTGTGTTTAATCCCGTCCATATGTCATGATTTTCACTATTTTAATAAGAATTTATTGTTAAAATGTTGTGTTTCAGAAGTCGTCTGCAGAAAATCACACATCACTTCTATGTGGGGTCTCAGTTGATGGTTGGATACAGTCATACAGTTTCTACTCTGGCTGATGTTGACAGTTAGTTGCAGACAACGGTACCTTTGCAAATCCCATGTAAGTGCATTGTGATTCATTGTTAATTTATTTGGATCCCCTTTATTTGTCACGCAACATATGTAAATCCATACATCCATACATCCAACATATGTAAATACAAAAAGAAGCAGAAAGATACATAATACAGGTGTAGAACTGCATTGGGATCAAGTCCAGCCTGCAAAATTGACTCCTACGGTTTTGCTTTTGGGCCAAAGCTACATGACTTAAGTCTGGCTCAGTGCCGAAAGTGTCCAACACGCATATCAACAGACACAAGTACAGAGTGCCACACACAAAGACATTAATACGCACGTTGCGCATACTCCACTGACAGTGGAGTGTGCTGAAGACAGAGTGTTGATACTTTGGTATTAAAGTATATTGATTATTTTATTGAACAGACACACAGAATAATTCAGCTCAATAGTCAGAGCTCTTACCCCACAGATGGTTCGGAGGTCTAACAACAAGTCAACGTTTTTCAAAGCAGAGTTTATTTATTACAGAAAACACTGCGCTGCTTGTTCCAGCTGCACGTTATCTTGTTTCCTCCCTCGCAGGCGTACTCCCTTTTCGGATGGAGCTAAGATGTCAAGGCCGGGTCCAGGCCTTGGCAGGTGCCCCTTTTTCTGCTTTTATGAGAAAGGCGGCGGTTATAAGCTCTCACTACCATCAGGTTGAGGTTACAGCAAGACGGGCCATTTTAGTATTTACAAAAAAACAACACGTTGTGTACATTTTCTATAAAATTCTTGGGCAAAAACTTTTCACCGTCTTGTGTATCATACTGAATTAATAAAATGACATAACCCTTTGCCCACATGATCTCGACGTGAGCTAATTTAGCACAACACTGGAAGAGAGCATGTGACAAACAGGGCCTACTGTCTGGGCCCATCCTGATACATCAGTTTTATAAATTGCACCAGATGAGGCCCAACACTTGCCCTCTGCAGGGGTAGCACAATTAGCATAAGTGGTGTGAGCTGAAGAGAGTAACCTGAAGCAGCCGCTTGCTTAGCTGCAGCATTCGCTGCAGGATTTCCTGTTGAAATGGGATCAGAGGCGTTGGTGTGAGCATCACATGTTACAACACAGACAGTTTTAGGGAGCAGTATGTGTTTTCACAGGGCGCGGGAGGGTCTGTATAAATGTTTACTGTTTTGTCGGCAGCTTACAGGCTCCCATAAGAGGCACAAGTTCTGCAGGTTGAGCAGAGAAGTGTGACTGCAACTTACCGATGCACAGAGTGTCATTTGATGAGACTACAGCAAACCCAACCAACCCTTCTCCCGTGTCCAGCGAGCGGGATGCCAAACCGTCCACAAACAGTTCTTCAGCATTTGGCAGGGCGGTCTCTGTGAGGTCTCGGTGTGCAGATCTGTTGAAAGGAAGCAACAGTTATGCGGCTCTGCATCTGCTGGAGAGAGTGGCAGGATTAAGGGTAGTACATCGTGTCACAGTAATGTCAGGCAAATCCAATAAGGTTGTGTGACAGTGCAGCCAGCTCACAATGTCACGTGATGCCACTACCGCTTTCTCTGTAGCAGCAACAGACACAGGGGAAGGCCAGCTGCTGTCTACTTGGGATCTACTGTCTATAATGTGACATTATAAGAAGCTCATCATTTGTTTCTTAGTTTGTGGTTTGTGGGAGCATAAGAAACCGACCCACATGAGTGGCCAAGATTCCAAACTATTTTCATGCCAGACTACAAGGCTTTTGAATCAAGAAATAAAACATATCCCTTACAGATTAGTAAATTCTTTACCAATAAAAGACACCATTAATTCAATACATTCAGGGGTTTTCTGCAACAGGCTTACTTGGTGTGGTCTGACCAGTAGTTTATGGGCGGCGAATGTTTAAATGTAACCTTTAAATCGATATGTTCACTGTTTTAGCATTCATCATTATCACATATGGGCTCACTTTATGTGTAGCATTTCAAGTATTCAGCTGTCACTGATTGTATTAATATGATATAAATGTGAATGTGGTACTAAGCTGTTGCAATTAGCAACAGTCATTAGTGACCTGATAGTATTTTCAGAACTCATAATATAACACCACATCAGTGAAACAGAGTTTTGTAAATACATTTGGTTCAGGGGGGAGACGCTGTTTCAAATCAGTGTTCAATTTGCATGATATGAACTGGATAGAAATCTCAGTCCAGCTCTCAGTTGGATTGTTATGATCACACACAGACCTTTGACAGTAAAGCGAGAGGAAGACTCTCCCACCCTTCCTGCTCCCAGACTTATCCCACCGACTGATAATGAGCAACAAACTAAACGTGTAAAATGAGGTCACGGCTGAGAACAATACTGTCTTACTTTCAACACAGCAGTCTGAGTTCATGTTACAGTTTCACCCCGCACAGTGTTGTCTTGCTTAATTGGGGAGATGGGATGATTGTGTTTGGAAGAAGAAAAGAGGGCGTCTTACTTGTAGTACTGCAAGTGAGACTGTGGTGCCATCTGTTGGCAAAAATATATCAGTGAATAAAAAGAGAATGAAGTTACAATACTGCCATCATGTGGAGGTTGTCCAGATGACATACATGCATGATTTGTGTCCCTTGTTTTTAGAAATATGTCGCAAAATGCACCACAAAGTGATCTTCTCACTATGTGCATATAAAGTTGAATATTAATAACAATTCAAAAATAAAACTGTGATTTTATTACTTCACAAAGCAATGAAATCACAGACTGTGGGCTGCTCGGTATCATCCAGTGACAAATAAAAAGCCCCACATGGTACTCAATTAAATGCGATAGATTTGGAATTCATGAATTGTGCAATCTTTGCATGATGTCATTGGAAGCATGCAGTGATTCAAGTTTAGTTTAGTTCATGTCTACTCATGTCTACTGCCTTTATATTAATATCTAAATCAACAACAACACAAATGAAACTGCTGATATGTTTCATTCTTGGTTGAACCTTGTATGTATGCTCTGGGTCAAGATGATGTGAAGTGTTTCATCACAGATCATCACACACATCACGGATTTATGGAAACACCGATTGTAAACACACACAGTCCAAACTATTTACATTTACACAATTTACTATAAAATAAAATCTCTCTCACACACGCAACGCTGCGTTAGTGGAGGGGGCGTGGCCTCATAATGGTGACGTGATCGAAAAACGGCCTGTCTGAGTTGCACTTGAACCTAACAAGTTTACCTGCAAAACCTATACAAGATTGAGCTCCCAGAGAACTGATCACGTTGAAAACAAACTGTTGGAGAACTGAGTTGAATACCTACAGCAAACAATACCTGTTGGATTAATTACGTTAAATTGTTGAATATTAAGCCAAAGAATGTTCAGAATTTAAGCTAGCAATTAGAAAAACTCAGATTTTGAGGCCACTCACAGTTTCTGATGTAAAACAATAATTATATGTTAAGACTGGACTTTCTTCTTCAAAATAGGTGTGGAATGTGTTAACACATATGTAGGGACATGAAAACACCGTTATTTTTGTTCGAGGGGATCAAATCGTCGATTTTTGTGTTTAAAATCTCGGAAACAAAATGGCGCCTCCACCAAGCTCAGCAGATAGCTAACAGTAGATCCTTTCAATAAAGACGAAGGCATCCGTCGAAGAGTTTCAGGGCTTTAGTTAGAATCATTCTTAATTTGTTAAACTGTGGAAACACAATATGAAATATGGCCTTACAAACTGTCCATATACACATACATGAATACAAAACAACAATCCAGCATACAGCCAACATGTAAGAATGTTTGACTAGCTAGCTTCTAAGCTAATATTAACATTGTCGTTAATGCAGAAATGCTAACCGCGATTAGCATTTAATACAACGTAAATGCTATAGGCCTACTAAAAGATGGCTTCATCTCAGTGTTTTTCACAGTTCATTATAAACTTTAGACAGTATTGGAGGCAGTGTCATCTCACGGAATAGAGTCAGAATAAACACAAGGTCCAAACTATGATGCAACATGCTTTGTTCTGACTTATAATATAGTAGTCTGTCTTTTATTATGGCTATACAATGGGAACAGGGTTATGTAGAATTGTGTTGTGCAAACAAGGGTTAAACTGATCCATTCTTCCCTCACCAAGTAGACAGAAGTACTGTATGCCAAATAACTAAATCTGACTGAATACAACTCCACATCACCTTAGCTCTTTAGTCATTACTGCTACTGTGCTCTTTAAACAAACGATAACAAATGGATATGATTTGGATCCATTCATCACAATTTAATGTTTAATGTTTATTAAATTATAATTTAGTGTTTATTGCACAGCACCCCAATCAATATGTTCTTTAAGTGAAGAAACCGATGCTATAAGAGCATGATGGAGTATTTGTGTGTAGTATTTTGCAGTGTGTACAGCATTGTACAATGGAGGACAACAGCTTTTACCAACACATATCTTACAGTACAAGGTTGCATATACACTATGAAGGAGTGGAAAATAGTTTGGGCAAATGTTGTCTGATTGTATTAGTGTTTGTGAATGACGTTTTCTGAATCCAGTTCCAAATGTAAGAGCGTTTTTTAAAAGTGCTCGGCTGGTGATAATGTGCACACTGGCCTTTCCCAATAGAATAAGTTTGGACCGTGGCTATGGTCTCACATGGAAATAGCATTTTCATAATTTGCTCCTGATAAACACTGAAAAAGTTGCCTTTTGAAGCAGACTAGCGGTGGCTTTGTGTTAGTTGGTGGCTTGTGGATGTGACTTTTTTTAAAGAAATGTTTTTCTTCCTACCTCAGTCCGCCCTGCTGCCGCCCTTGTGCCCGACGACCCGGTCCTTCCTGATTACGAGGACGAGGAGGAAGAGGTTGGCGTTGATGCGGATCATGTGGACGGACTTCAGGAGGCTGAGGGTGAGCTGCAGTATATATATATATATATATATATATATAAAGTAATGTGTGTTATTGTGTAAGCACAGAAACACTGAGATAATTAATGAGGACGTTTCTTTATTTACAGATGTTTCCTGGTCATTCTTCTGCAGGATTGTGTGAACTGCTCCGACTCATTTCTCAACTTCACTGGTTTGGTGTTGCATTCAATAAAACACTCGAGTCCTCTAAAGTCACACGTTTGTATTGTGAGATTTTTTTTGGTTCAACTTCAGTCATGTTGAGTTCCTGTGAAGCTTCTTAAATAGTGAATATAACATGTACAGTGGCTGAAAACAGCTTTGCATCTGTCAACAAGCAGCTACACCGAGTCATGAGGTTTACTTTGTAGAACACAGGATTTTAAATCAGTCCATACACAGATAATGCACAGTAATTAAGCATTAACTTGGGTTTGTTAGACAGAAAAAAACAATTCTTTCTCCACACATACAACTAACAGGCCATGCTGGCAGTAAAGATGTGATGATCATTAAACAAAAAACATTGAAGGATGAAAAATTGAGGAAAAAAAACATTGCTACTCTTGGATACCACTCGAATAAATATATATATATATATATATATATAATCCGAGTGTCTCTGTGCTTTGTTTAGCGGTGCCGGCCGCACATGCATTTTAGCGCATTCAAGCCTCTCTGTTGTTTCCGCTGGCTAGCTCACAGCCCCAGCTCTACACTGCGCTCATAGGTCGGTTAAAGCGGATAAAGGCGTCTCTACCCGTGCCGTATCCGCGGAAGTGTAGCGCCCACCTTTGGGTTGCTGTTGTTAGCGCTGTTTGCACCGTTAGCTGCGAGCCGCCGGCTCAGCTGTCGACATGTTGAGAGGCGTGTGCCAGGCTGTTAGCTGAGAGTTAACCACATCCTTCTCCTCCATTTGTTTTATTGTGTCGGCTCTTTTGTTTTATATTAAGCCAAACTGTTTCTTAAATAGTTTAAATTAAAATACACATAAATAAAGCATAATAATATTATAACATACAGGAATTTGACGAACTACTTTTATTTTTAATAATACTTACATACTTTTACTTAAGTGACATTTTAATTGCAGGACTTTTAAATCCCAGTAAGAATTGCAAATTAATCATAAAGCCCCCCAATTTAGGCATTTACTGGACTATATGAAAGCTTTGCATTAATAATGATCCTCAACAAAGTTATTTAGTACATAAATTATCCTCCAGGATCAAATGAGCAACAAAGCAGCACCATGACAGCAAATTACTCCACTTGTACGGTAGATTTTGATATAAACTGTGTTCGACCGGACGTCATGCCGGGATGTTAAGTGGATAGTTGTGGACGTCGAAGGCGACGAGAGGAAGGAGGTGTTGATGTTGCTCGCCAACCTTGAAGAAAAGACAGACGTGTTGTGAGATGTGACGATTTTGTTTCCTTTACGTGGAGTTCTGAGGAGATGGTTTGAATAATCTGTCCGTGAAACTGTTTCCAGCGATTGCTTGTTTTCACTTGGCAGAGAGCGGCAAAGTTTTCTGGCTGGAGTTTGTAATCTTCCCTGGATGACAAACACAAGACTCTTTGTATAAATCTGAGGTAACTTGCCAGAAAGACCCACATGAGATGAGATATGTCTGATGTGTATATACGCCAGAAATGCTCAGCTCACCGTGCATGTCTGGAATCATGTTAGGACACATTTTAGGGAGGTCTGGCTTGAATTACCGGTACGTCACTTATCTGGAATACTGGAGCACTAAATGCTTCTTTAACTTTATTACTTCTGGACACACGACAGAAATCCACTGATAATCTGATTCCTTTGTTGGTAATGTCAGTAGACTCACCACTACCACTGGTGTCTTATTGTGTAAGAAATTGCATCTGTGAAATCATTTTTGAAAATGGTTTAATGTGCCTGGAGCTGTTCATTGTCACAAGAGAGTCATTCTTCTTTTAGATTGTTTGCAGAAATATGTGGCTCATCCAAATCCAAATGATCCCAAATGTATTTAACTCACAAGCTGTTGCCGCCGTAGATGCAGTCTTTATGCAGACATGAAAAATCTTCTGATTTCTTATGCAGGCGTTCTCTGTTGGAGATTCTCGGCTGCTTTGAATTTTGATCTTGATCTACCAAAACAACTAAGATGTCATCTTAAAAATGAGACTTGTATGTTCAGGAAATGCCGGCATGGAAAGTATCTTTTCTTGGATCTTTCAAGCTAATTCTACTGATGCAAAAACACACTGTGTGCATTTGTGTATGTATTATACATGAACACATGGTGTGTGTGTGTGTGTGTGTAAGTGAATATTAATATGAGCGTACATGTATGGGATTCCATTCAAAAGTCATTCTGTTTTTGCAAAAACTTTAAGCCACTGTTTCACTTTTATGCTGACAACTTTAAATGTTTTTGATTCAGTTTGCAACGTGTTACATAATCAGAAGCTTTTACAGACAGAAATGTGACCAAAAGTTGTTTTGCAGGCTGGTGATTTCATTGAAAGGCCCTGCTGTTGATACTCTGTTGATACTCTGTTGATACTCTCCAACAGGTGCTTTTTGCTTCATTAGACATCTGCTCAGGACTGTGTGGGCGTGTACAGACTGAGTTTGATTGACATCTCCCTCCTGTACCACATTCGCAAACATTCACAGCAGGACATAGAACCATACGTAACAGTATATTCAGTTATATGACGTTATGTAATTCCACTATAGCTTGAGCTTATTTCCTCTGTGTTTTTCACAGAAGACATTTTGACACAATAAGAAAAACAAAGGCATAAATGACTATATATTAATAATGTATATTCCTTTTAGGGTCCTGGTCATAACTGTATCTCTTCAGTGATGTCTGGAATGGTCTCTAAGTGTTAAAGTGCCTTTGTGTATCAAACTGTTTGTGGTTGTGTTTTCATTTTATCTGCTGTACTCAGGTTTCTCTTGCAAAAGTCATGTTGATCTCAATGAGTTAACCTGATTAAATATAGAAGATGTGGCTAACAACAGAGCCATCATTAATTATATAAGTAACACCTGTGCTTTTCCTCCTATGCCCGGTCCAAACAGGTCTATTTCAGAAGTCTAATCAACTAGAATAATTGAATACACCTGTGCATGAGTGAGCAGGGCCTTTAACCTCGAAGATTCAAAGTTGTCTTCAACCCGTTATTTCATTTCAAAACCCACTGTGGAGTTGAACAAATCCTTTTTGGCCAATCTTCAGTCCCTGAGAATCTACCACGCTTGTATTATATTGGTGAGAGTTCTTTTTCGTACCATGCGATTTGGCTTTTTTACACAAAAATATAATAAGGGAAACGTGTAAATGTTATTGTGTGTATCATATGTGGCAAAAATGAAGGACGGTCCAAAGAAAACGGCACTGGCTTGTGAGAGAGTAAATGTACCACAAGAGGGTGATATTGGTTAAAATGAGATTGCATCAACAGTCCATGTTGAGCAGCTTTTGGAAACAATGGCAATAGATAATATTGTTGTTATGTTTAACGTTGAATCGAATCTGCTGACAAAAAAAGCCACATTGCCAAAGTTAAAGCACACGTGTGGAAAAAACAAAAGATGATCACACCTTCACGCCTTTATCTAATGCATTAATTCATGATTTAACAAGGCAGGTTTAAGGTGAACACATTGTTTTCGAGGCACAGTGATGGCAGGGAGGAATGCTGCAGAAATAATCGAGCTCTTCCACTTTTCTCCACATGGCAGCACTTTATGCCTGTGCTCACACACGGGAATGTTTTTTATATAATCTTTCTCATAATGTTACTTAGTTGTCAGCTCAAATGAACTCATCTCCCACCAGCAGCTGCCTGAACATTTAAAAATAAAAAGTGAAGAGACTTGATTAGAGTGAAAGGTTTCTTCTGTTGTTTTGGAGCAATTTGGCAGCTTGTCTGAGCAGCAATCCAGGTTTTTAGACGCAGAATTCAGGCAGGTGTGCTCATATTCTGTGTAAAATTAAAACAGCAGCTGCACTGCCAAGACAGACTTATACTATACGAAGCACACAAATTAATTCAGTGCATCAGAACATATAGGGAAAAAAATGCATTGATGTTATATATGAGCATACTGTGTTTACCAGAGAGTGACATGAGTAATCATTTTTATTGACATGTTCTTCCGATAAGAGAAGACTTGTTTGGGTTTAAGATCTATTGCCTTTAAGGTGCTATATGGGATTGGGAATATTTTGGCTCCCAACAACACCTGTGCTGGCAGCTTGCAGCTAACAGTGCTAACGGTAACAGTGCATGAGAGCAGCAGCCGTGAGCCAACCAGTGGGGCACGCTCACATGCACAATGCACAGGTGGCTGGCCCAGCGACATGAACAAAACATGGAGAAGCTTGGATTACAACACATGGGGAGATAGACTACTTACTCCACTATATCTTTACATAGAAAATAGTTGTTAGCTGCTATATATTGCACATGTTCAGTTTCTTTGAGTTTTGAATAAATAGCAACGAATAAATTCAAACATTTATTTGAATTCCATCAGGACAGCTCATTCCAAAAAAGCAATCTGTGAGGGTTTTGCTGTGGGATTAACAGCATCATAATCAATAGACCGGCGAACATTGTTGATGCGGCTTTAAATGAGCTTTTTCTCAAATTAAATTGGCGCTCTACCTTTCCAGACTTCACAGGGTCAAAGGTTGAATATCAATTATTTACGACAGAACAACCTATAACAGGACACTGGCGACTAATATCTATTGCAATACATTCTTTATAACCTCTTCCCCTACTTCAGGAGTGTGACACATGCAAAATGAATGCATCCATGTTACTTGGATGATCTCCATAGCAACAGACAAGGACGCGTTTGATTGTTAGTGAGCAGTACCTGGAGTATAATTGGCATTCATTATGGCCCTGTTCCATTTAGGTCAGCCAGGGTCCTGGTATTGTGAATGCTGGCTCACTGGAATGAATGGGACACACTGAATAGACTGGGACTGTAAAAGGGCCAATTCCCAGACAACTAAACCCATGAACTCATGTTTACAATGTTAACATAATAAATCAAGTGAGAAGTAGAGTTATTTTCTCAAAGACTTCGATACAATCAGACTTCTTTTTGCAACCAGAGGAGTCAACCCTGATGGCAATTTGACAGGATACCACTTTAAGGCACTTCCGCACCGGTCTGAGCTGGAGGTTGCCGGCTGGTTTAAGACCAAACGCCTGCAACACTGGTTAGAGTCCCATTGGTCTCAGCTGTGTGTTGCTGAATAGCAAATGCTAGCGTTTGAAACGACCTGCCTGAGGACACGAGGCTCGCAGAGTAATCTCTTTTAAATCACTTCTTGAAACACATTTTTACACCCTGGCTTTATTTGATGTCGTCGCTTTACTGTTTTATTTGTATCTGTTGATTTTACGAAATTATTTTATTTGAGTTATATTATTATTACTTTATTTGTATCCGGGTTTAACTCTTACCTTAGTATTCGTGCTTTGTTGGACCTCACTGTTGAGCTTTCTGTTTTATTGCCTTGCTTTTGCTGCTTTGTCTGTCAAAGCACTTTGTAAACTCTGTTTTTAAAGGTGCTATATAAATAAAGTTACTATTATTATTATTATTATTAACTTATATAGTAATCATAAGCACAGAGCGGCTAGCATTACTATAGACTCTCTCTACGTCGGCTCTTTTCTTTTTAGATTTGTCACTCACATAAAAACTATTTGCTTTGAAGGTGTTGCACGATTAAACTAGTTAAGTTACTTACTTTACTTACGACACTCTGAACCTTGTTAATGATAGAGTGGATAGCATGTTTTACATTTGTGATATTACCCAGCAGAAAATTAGCATTTTGAAGCAAGCTGTAAAGAGCCAAATGTCAGCTGGTGACCACTGGTTAGTGCCTGTTCGCCTGGCTGATGTGTGCGACTCCACCAGCTGTGTTTGCTTTAGTGTAAAGTGGTCTTCGTAGCATGAGTAATGCCATCGATGTCTCTTGTTTTCACTCAGCGGTTTCAGTCCACACGTGAGACGAGATCGCCGTCCTTCCTTCAGGATGGATCATGTTTAACCATGCTGGGGCTGCACATGCTGGGGGAGTGCGTGCGTCTGTGGTGTGACTCACACACTTGATAACTTGATAAAGAATATTTTACTTTTCTCCATAAAAGAATTAGCCTCTTGTACCTCTAGCAAAATGAAACCGCTCCGCATGTGCCGGAACAATGGGAGCTGGAACAAAATGAGCACTCACAAGCATCAGCGTCAGTCGGCATTCATTATTCATATTAATTGATTCTGGCAGTTTGAAAACAATACCTTGTAATGCAACACCCACCCATGACAGGAAGACGATAAACACACACTAATCTCCTCCAGCATGCATACTGAGCAGGCCGCTTCCTGCTCACACGACTCTCACACGCATCAACCTGTGAAGAGCTCAGCTTTTATTCTCCATGCTGGAGTGTGATTTGTGTTGTTAGATCCTCGTGGTGTTTGTTTGTCTTCAAGTGGGAAAGTGTTCATATTGAAACACATTTGAGGATTTTGGGTGCAGTGTTTCACATATTAATCGAGCTAAACATCCCATATTTTGTTATTTTTTGGAACTTATTGCAATGCTATATGCAGAATGTCTCATGTAACATGCAGAGCATTTACCACGACAAATGCAGATTGTTCTTGTGGGATACTGAGTTGCTTTGAGTTGCTTTTTCTGTTAATCATTTAAAAAACTCTAAATGGTGAAAATGAACTGTGCCTGTGTTTTCCCCAACATCCTTTTATTTAATCACAAGGCTGTTAAGCTCACAAGAGGACAAACGCGAATGCGCACACTCACATTTGGTGGAAGTAAAAAAAAGGAAATAAAAGACGGTCACATGCATCTTGATGTAGATGGCAATGCACTCAGCATTGCGCTGCAATTAAAATTGAATGAGGCCTCTCCATTCTGCTCATCCAGAGCAGTCAGTTACTCTGCAGACTCTCTGCACTTCAGCCTCGTCCTTCCCGTCACCCGCTAGCGTTTTTCCCCCACTAGCATGCTATTTCAAAACAAACCACGTGAAAATGAATATTCAGCCGTCTTTACAAAAAAAGCTCAGATTGATCTTGATCTTTGGAGATGGTGCTTGTGTTTCATCTTCAGTCGGATGATATTGCTTTAGATTATCAATGTGAGATCTAGTTCACACAAGGGAATATCTTCGACGTACCTCTCCTTGGTTTACTGTAGCTGAGACATATGAGAACATTAGGAGCATTAATCAGGGAAAGAACATTGTTTCTGCTCCTGAACCATTCGCCTGCGCCTGAATACATACACACCATGTTCTGCCTCATCCTTTTCAACTCTCACCTCTTATCGTTCGACTGTTTGCTTTTGTTCGCCTTCCTGAGATTCGTTTCGTCGACAGCGTTGTTGTGCACATACAATCATACAGTTCATACAGACAGAACACGCGGCCACTACATCCATCCATCCGTGTCTCTGTCTATTTCTATCTCGCGCACACATTCGCACAAAACATCCCTGCCTCTGCCTAATCACATTTCAGCACGGTGGATGATGCATAATTACATATTTGCCTTGTGATAATCTGCAGCAGGCTCGTCATGTTTATAATGAGGTGGAGGAGCATCGAACACAGATCTGATCATCTGCACAGTGTGCTGGAATTCGGCAAAGAGGATTGCCATGAAATTCTGTACGGAATGATTTATTTCCTTTCCTTTAGTGCCACCGTGAAGACAACAATTTCTGCTTTTAAGTGAAATGTCACTACATTTGGTACATGCATCCATGGTGCTGAGAGGATGAATTCATGACTTTTGTGATCCTCTGACTTTTCCTTTGACATTTAGCTCCACCAGGAGGTCACTTTTCCAGTGACATCCACAAACTGGATTGGACTGGGACATTTTGTAGAGACATTCATGGTTCTCAGATGATGCACCTACTTACCGTTCTGATCCTCTGACTTTACCTCTGGCACCACCAGTCTCGACAACTATCGGCCTGGAAATTTGGGACAGACACTGAGCTCAGAATAGATTGTAGTTACTCCACCGTCACCATCGGGTCACTTTGGTTTTGACCTTGCAAAACTAATGTCCTCAGTCTCCGGATAAAAAAAAGCTATAATCACTGCAGTAAAAGAGAGAATCTGTGGGGCTAAATTAAACTATAATTCATCTGGTATCAAGATTTTTTTTTGTAATTTTCACGACTTCTCCTTCTGTGAATGTTTTTTAAAGTCTGGGCCTCATTTGCATAATTCCCATTATCCCATAAGAAGCTTCATGAAGCTGCTCTCCTCCTTTTCCACTTGTACTCATCAGTTCGTTCTCGCCTCTTGTAGGGAAATGTTCTGCTCACTTAGTTTTGAGAAGAAAGGCATAGTTTATGGAGAAAGAAATCCATTTTGCTCCAAATTTAACAGTTAAGGATTCACCGAGCAAAATTGTTGTCTGTCCTACACTGTTTTGTTATCGCGCCTCTTGAACCTTTTCATGGGAAGATACTACAATGAATGATGTGTGGCTTTCCTCTCAGCAGGCAGCGCTTTGTTATCAACAAGCTGTTTCATGGGTCTACAAAGTAGTTCTCTAGCAATCTTAAGCCTTCTTTGAATCCCATTTTTAAAGAATTCAACAGTAAACAACATAAATACATATAAAAATATACTGACGAATAACAGAAAATACGAAGTAGATTTCATTGTCAGTGGTCTTTGAAGCTTATTCTGTCCTGAAATCATTTAAATTCTCTAATATATCTTTCTTAATGTCTGCATATGGCAGTGCTGTGCTTCATACTCTCCTATTCTCTGTGTTTGGTCTCCTCCTTACCTCTTGCTGCCTCTGTCTTCTCGCCGATAGGAGGTAAAGACACAGGCAGCCGTCAGAGAGATATGTGACTGTTTTCCCTTTGTTGTTTTTGGTCCTGAACAAACAAATTTCAGCAATTAACAGACTCAGTGTCAGTTTGCTAAGAGTTTTATGGGGAAATCAATACAGCTCCTGTTGTGTCCATTAGGTATGTCTCATGAGCCGACACTCAGTTATCTTAGCTTAGCATAAAAAAAATAAACCAAACCAGATGTGAGGTATTGGTAAGCGGGTTGTGTTATCTTTACACAGAGCCAGGCTATCCGTTCAATGACCAATTCAAGTAGCCGTGTGTGTCTTTGGCTCTTGATTCCTTGAGAAATGCAATGAATCGTCCGGGTCACCGGTGTGTATCGACTGGTGTGTGAGGGAGTTATCCCCCTACCAACCAACTACACCAGCTCCCTCAATTACCTTGAGATTATCAGCAGAACTGTTGCTGTTTCCATGTGCAGAACCCCTCACTCGCCTCTCTGTCTCTCCGGTTGTGATACATTTTAATTTAATGCTGAGGTAAGATGACACGAGTGGAGTCTTCGCTTACTGCAGATGAGCTCCTATAAGACAAATCACGACAGGTTCCCTTTCGGTGAAACTGTGGATGATACGACATATATGCATGAATCGAAAAGTGCACAGACTCAAATTTGTCAAAGCGGGCTTCAGCTCATTGATGGATTGCAAGTGGAAAAGCTGAGCTTTCATTCGGCTGTCAGGAGGCGCTGCCTGCTTCAGCAGTTCTATAACCTCTAAAATGAGCAGCTTTATGGTAATTCCCTCAGAAGTATTCAAGTTTTTTTTGTGGAGGAGTTTTCACATATTTATATCAGTCGGGTTGAATATGCCAGTACTACATATATATTTTCACAAAATACGTCATCACATTTAATGTCAGATTTAAATGTATTATTATAACTCTGATCTGTAATATATGAATCCGTGCTCAGGTTTGCTGCACTGGAGATGCTGAGGAACACAACTAGTGACTTTGTTTGCAGTCATTTATAAGAGCAGGAGGCTTGGGAGTAGATTTGCATTTAAAAATGTCTGAGATTGCTCCTTGTTTACTTTGGTTTAAAGAGCTCCGCTTTGGTTCACGTTGTTCTCTAGTTAAACAGAACCTCTTTTTCAGTCCCTTCGAAAATATTTATAAAAATCAACGTGCCACTGTTCTCCCTTGGTGTCTTCCTGCGACGCTCTAAGTAAATTGAAAAACACTGGAAGCCACAGCACATGAATCTTTTATGACCCGGAGAGAGCCGATAAAGTGAAAGACGGAAGACTCTGGACGCTCAGATCAATCAAAGGTCGGGCAGACGGACTCATCTCTGTGAGGAATTCTAATCGCAGCGTCTGTGTGACTCATTCGGTGCCTTTGAGGATCGCTAAAGTACTGTTGTTACGTGCCAACTAATAAATTGCTTCAGCTGATCTGCAGAAATGTAGAGATATTCTCTGCAGTGTTGCCACGATGTTGTGTGAATGAAGTGGTGGTTCACAGATCCATCCAGCATGAATTACATTTAAGCAGAACATATCGACATATAGTCCGACATGTGACATGGTTTGACTTTGGAGTTGTTAACACCTCTACTGGGAATCCCTGGATTAGAGAGTGGAAATCTTCATTTTGTATTCATTTATTTTGAATTTTGTAATATTCACAATGTTCAGATGTACAAGGGAATATGGTCTGTGGATGTTTGGTACAAACCAAAATTCTGAACATATTGTTCCATGAAAAACAACTGTATCACAGACTTCTACGTGCTCTGTTGCACATGCAGATGCATCAGCTGTAAACAGTAGGGCCACTGGGTTCCCTTATTATATGATCATTTCAGGGCAACACAAAAAAAATGTCCTTCATGATGAGTTCTTCTGGATCGACGATTATATGAAAAACCTGAGTCGTGTCTCATAGGGAGTTTCTTTTTTGTGGGAGATTTTATTTGTTGGACTTGGGACAGAAGACAAAGCCCTTTGTTTCACTGGAACAGTATCTTTGGTGTCTTATAAGCCCATGTGGGCTCGGCACTTATGTGCACGACACAATCAATAACATGGCTAACTACCGGGAACTATGGTCACATGGACACTGTAGATCACTTCTTGCCCCGTCTCAGTGAGTGTCTGTACCCTGTCAAACACACTTGTCCAACACTTTTCCACTTAAAAATATCACAAAACAAGTCAGCTTGCAGGGAAATCATTTCTAACGCCAACTGCAACCCTGTATCAGTTCTGTCCCTCGGTGCCTCGTGTGAAAATTACCATTTTATTATTTCCCTTTGCTTTCCTTCTTCCATTAGCAACACAACTATATCGTTTTCGAGGACTAAGAATGTAAATTAGCATTCCAACAAACAAACAGTTTTGAAGCTGAATGGTCTCCGTGGGTTTTTGTGTGTTTTATGAGACGACAAAACTCTTTGTTAGTGCGATTTCTTTTGTTGTCTTTTGTTTATTTGGATCCCCTTTGGCAGCAACTACCGTACTCTTCCTGGGTCCATAATGTGACAAAAGGCACACAAATCACTGAGTGGCATTCTGGGGTTATGCTCAAAAAATGGTTGGATGTTGTCACACGGATGAAGGGAAGGGAAGGGAAGCTGTGGAAGGGAGAAGTATATTTTGAATGAGACCCCCCCCCCCTCTCCCCCTCTCTGTCCGCATAGCGCTGTCACTCAGTTCATTTCTCTTTCTTGTGCCTGAGGTTGATGTCAGATACGGAGAGCGCCACATTGAAGCGCCGCACCTCCTCTCCTTTTCCAAAAGTTGAAATGAGAAACAGACTTAGAATACCAATAGCCATAGATCAAATGAATGGTAGGGATTTTGAGTACCTTATCTCACTCACTCAGTCATTTTGGAGATGGCGGCTGCTACAAAGACCCAGAGAGAGGACTATGACCTCAGAGATCCACCCAGCTATCCCTCTGGCTGCAGGGGAAACAGTTGCATCTGCACACACACTACCTTCCATTTTGCATCCAATATTTTGTTGTATATTTATAGCTTTTTCAAAGAATTATTTTCTACTCACGCTGTATTTGCCAATCCTCTGCTGAGAGACATTTTCCAGAAAGGTTCATCCGAGTTTCTGCAGGATTTTTAAGGAGTGAATTAGATTTTTAAGACAGAGCATTAAGCCTGGTAATCCCCTGTCACTCTGGAATGATTTCTGACGGGTATTAAAAGTAGGACCGGTGTTTGAAGTTCTTTTTAAACAGCTCCAGTGAGTCCACGTCTTGAACTTGGAGGTAAGCATCGATTTTAAGGTTTCGAGTTTGAGGTCCAAAAAACAGCCAGAAATCTCTTCAGCTGTGATGTGTTTAATCAGCCTTTGAGTGGAATTTCAAAAAAAGAGCCGGATAATTTCCATTACATTCTTCAGTTATTCCTCAGCGACAGCGAGTGCAAGAAGGGTGCTAGTCAACCAGAGATATGATTAAGCTCTGAAATACTCTCTGCTGATTGAAGAACTCTTGTTGAGGCTTCACCAAAAGCGACTCACAGATTCACATTCTCGTTATGATTTCTACTGAAAGGAATGAAAGGTGGAAATGATCTGCTTTGAATTGACTTTAATCCCAAATCTGTACTTTTGCTGGCAATACATCTTCCTCTCAACAGTGATAGTGCAGAATAATACTCAACTGCACAAAGCGAATGATTTGTTATGTCATGCTGCGTACATGTTGAGTCGATAAATGAGGTGTAAAGCCACATTTGCTTTACATTTGAATCTGTTATCAGTCTCATTACCCACACCTGTTGTCACTTGCAATCATATTACAGAGTTTATACAGTTAATGATGTAATGTGTCTCTTTACCTCTAAGAAGTGCCTGGTTTTAGATCAACATACTATTTAGCTAAATAACAGTATAATGTCATAAATACCCTGTTTAAAATCAAAATACCTTCTGCATCTCACCTTCTCTGTTAAAATGAATTATCCTGTCCAACGTGTTCTACATTGGTGGAACCTAATCTCTTATTAAAAACTGCCCAGGGGCTTTGGTTTCTTGAAAAAATGTAAAATATACATAAATAAATGAAAAAAGCTCCAATAAAGAGATCCAATGCAAGCTGAACATAATCAGTGCTCAATATATAACACTGAAAAGCTCCACGTTGTCTGGATAACACTGTCCTCCCACAGTCAGTTTCACACAATGCTTTGATGAAAAGAACATCACCAGGAGTTTCCTTGTTTTTGTAAAGAGGAATATTAAAAGATGTATGGAGGAACAACATATTAAAAAGACATAGTGGAAATCTAGCATTCGGAATAATTCTGCTGGAAGGAATACATGAACACCTGAGTGAATGTAATGTTATTTTGATGATCATCACATTTTTGGTTCATATCTGACTTTAAAGAACAGGACTAAGAGTCTACAGTCATGCTAGCTGCTTTGTGAGGCTTAATTCATGCACAGTGGGGCTTTGGCTAACATAAGCATGCTAACATGATAACAATGGCAATGCTAACATTGTCATTAGTTTTGCAACAGTGTCATTATTTTTTCAGGTCATTCAAAAATGTTGACAAATCAAAACTGATGATGGCGCTCGATGAAAAGTTAAGGGATCACCAAAGTCATTAAAGTCCATCTAAAGGGTGAAACAAATGTCTGCACCAATTGCCATGGGAGTCCATTCAATAGTTTCACACAAAACCTCATGTGGGACGAGATGGAAAGTCAGGGGTTCACCAAAGTCATTGAGCTTCAACCTCTGGGGACCATGAATGCTGTACAAAAGTTGGTGCAAAGCCATAGATTGGACTTTTAGATATTTCACTTGCGTTAAAGGAAAGGTCAGGGGATCAAAAAAGTTCCTAGAATACACCCTCTAGGCACCATGAATGTCTGCACAAAATGCATCATATATGAGTGGAGATATTTCAGACTAGACCAGACACACAGACAAGATCGACTGACATTGCCGTCCCTCGAGCCACACCACCATACAGCTAAACCTCATCAACATAGACAATATCTTAGGGTCTCAATGACACCTGTGATATGAATTCCTCATTTAGCGTTGCAATAGTTGTATTTATTGTAAATCATCGGAATGTCAGACACTTCTTTTTGCAGCAAAATAAAACATACATTGATAAAAAGCTTGAATTGTCTCAAAGTCTACAGTGCATGCAACTTTGACCTTACAATTACGAAGAAAATAAGTAGAATGTGGTGAATCTACACCGACTGGTTTTAATGAGCATCCTCGACTTGAACATCTATACAATTTCCATGACAACATTACTACCAGTCAACCCTAGGGGCATACAAGACACTTACAGTGAAAGTGTGACGGCAAACACACGTTTTTCAAAGAGGAGATGTTGCTGTCTTGCATCATGCATGTTTGCCTGTGATGATATAATCTTCTTTTATTCTTTCTCGTAGTATTTCATAAGATTAGGCATCAGCATATACTGAAGAGAGGGGATTATCTCAGTTATTTTAGCTTTTGCTGAAATATCACCATGCAGCCTCATGAAAAAGGCATTAGAGCTCAAAAAAAGCTTAAAATTCCACTTTATCTAACACATTCCAGCAGTGTTTCCTCATTGACGTCAGAAATACTGCAGCGCACTCTGCCTTAATCCTTGACAATAGTGCATTTATTTCCTGTATTATTCTTCAGGGTGGCAGGGAAGCGTGCATTGAAGAGAACGAGAAGGAGATTCTGGGCCGGTCACCAGTCTGTCACAGGGCTGATTCCACATTTAACATGAGGATGAATTCTACTGCAGGCTACTCTTTGAAATCATAATAGGAAGCAGAAACAGCCTTGGCCAAGTATATGTTTGACTCCAGTTTCCATTGAGTGCCGAGAACAAATGATGCATGCAGACACACAGCTAAAACAAGGACAACAAAGCAAAAAAAGAAAAGTAAAAAATCTTTTTTTTTTTTTTTTTTTTTTTTAAGTTAGACTTGACAATAAAAATATCCCCATAGTCGAAATTATGAGATAGAAAGTCGAAGTTATGAGATAGAAAGTCATAACTATGATAGAAAGTCATAATTCCGAGATAGAAAGTCAAAACTATGATAGAAAGACATAATGATGAGATACTTAAACACAGAAGCAGCTCTTTGGCTGGTTACTGTACATTTGAAATGGAAATGTATTGTGAGTACATTGAAGACTACTTCAAACGTGTCTTTAAAAACACATGAAATACTTCATGTCGGATTGTGCAAACGCACCCTTGAAAGGATTTTAAGCATTGAACAAAGTTATTGTCATAACTTGTGTTTGATATTTGGCTTTGCTATTTTCTTCAATAGTTTGATCTTTGATAGAGTAATGTGGGTTTCTTAACCCTAAATTAAAAGGATTTAAGTTATAATAACAGAAATGTGCTTAAATATATGTTTACATTTATATAACTACATGTACAATATTTTTACACTTGAATAAACAATAATCAAATGCAGAGACAGTTATTTACCAATATGTTAGGAGTAGTTACATTTACACAGTCTTACATTTACAACCGGCCCTTTGAGGGCGACCGTGATGCTGATGTGGCCGGAGTGAAAATGAGTTTGAGACCCCTGCCCTATCACCAAAGGGTGACACATCCTCGCCACACTGGAATCAAGTGTTGCTCTTTTTAACTGGAGAGTTATAACGCGCAAGGCTTGGCCTGAACACAGTGAATAATGCATTATGGAGAGAGACAGACGTGAGATGGAAGGCAGTACTTGAAATAATATCAGATGATGGCAGAATGCCATAGACAATGGTTCATATAGGATTGTTTTGATTAATTAAATAAATATGATTTTTTGAGCATTTCATTCATTTCGTCTTTCTTTGTTGTCATGAAATTAAAGCATCATTCATATGCCCCCCGAGGCTGTATTACGTGTTTTTGCTTTTACAGTCTGTTCATACAATCCCATGGTCCAGTGTCCACAACCTTTTTCAGATTCATCAAAGAAACCAAGCACAAATACACACACCTGCAGATCATACATTTTTGTTTTGTAACTGCCATATCGTTTATTTTTAATTCAGAAGTGTATTTTTGACATGAGATTAAGGGGTTTCTGTAAAAATACATTTTCATGCACCTAAACTGATATAGTTCTCACCTGAGCATCTGTAATTCATCAACACATTCTGCAGACTGACTTCTGCTGCACGTTCTGTAGATTGCTTTATAACAGATCCTGAAGCTCAACACTCTTGTGATCCCTTAGTATGTACAGGTTTTATGATTATGCTCTTGACTGATTGATGCGTTTGATTAATTCGTACTACTGATGTTTTCATTCTTTACAGTTACAATTATGTTCAATATTATATAATTTAATTGCTACTTCTATGACCCTATTCTTTACTGCTGTTTGTTACCTTTTTAAAAATAGTTGCTTTGTTTTTATGATCTTAACTCTGCACACCTCTAAAATAAGGCTGCTGTTCCCATGTGTTCTATCTGAGTGTAATAAGATTCAATAATTTAAGTGCATAGGTTATATTTCTTTCTATACTAGTTGTGTTTCTGAAAATGGAATGGAATGTACCATAATATGACAATGTTAGTTTTAGGAGTATTGCTCAAATTGCTAATTTCTGCCATTATATCTTGTAAAATATATATGATTGTGCACTGAGTTTTCGACTGGTAATTTTCAGGAAAGATCGAGCATAAATCTAGTAAACAGTTTAACCTGCAAGTTGCTCTTTTAACAGAATTTTGGCAAACTCACCACCACAGTGATTTCAAACAAAAAAACAATATTTTGTACTTCTATTTTAACTTTATTAACCTGATTTACCATGACGTTTATTTCATTTCATTTCATTTCATTTTATTTTATTTTACACAGAGCACCATGCAGAGAGCACCAACAACAAAACAAACGCTTTTTCCAGTCGGCTAATTTGATTGGTTCGTAGATATTTCCGAGCTCTCGTCCTAATCTCGCGATACTACAGATCCTTCCCAGTGAGAAGCAGATCCTGAGCGAGCTTTAGTCAGTCGCTGTTGTGGCTGGGAGGCAGCACAGTCAGGCAGTCTCTTCGCTTGAACCTTGATTCAAACCTGAGGGGAAGCAGGAGTCTTTTAAACTAACCGACCAACCGAAAACAACTACTTCTGGTGGCTCCTAAGCAAACACCGGCTTTTTTCAGGACACCTTTAATAGCAGGTAAGATTGCTAACGTTACGTCTCGTTGGCTCCTTTCTGTCCAGCTCAGTGTTGACTCTCTGGAATGCAATACCCTGTTAGCTTGTATGCTAACGATACATCTGCTTAGTATAAAGTAGCTGTTGGCTGGCTTACTAGCTAGCTTCGCTAGGTCTTCCTGCCAGCACCTCACCAACAATATAAGCGTTTTACGTTATTGTAGGTTTTGTGGCTACGCGACGATGTGATGACAGGCTTTTTTTGTCAATGGACCAGATCAGAAACTGACAAACTTAACTTGTGCCACCCGTTAGCTAACGTCCAGTCCTCTTTGGTTTTAAAAGGCAGTTTTGCTGTTTGTTTTCCAGTAAAGATGAGTTTTCACCAGTAACTCGTTGCCACAAAATATCTCCGTTTCATTGCAAGTTTACCCTCATACTAGTGTCTCTTTCTAATGTGCAGTAACTTCTCCATCCTCAAAGATTCTTCCCCCACCTACAAGCGCCACGCATTACTGCAGCTGTCCTGTTATTAGAGACTAAAGGTAAAATACCACTTATTGTAATTGTGCTTCTGGTAATACAGAAATCAGTGGCACTACATGTACTGTTTAGTGGTCCTTGAATATACATCTTAAAGTGTCTTTCCAGACCAGTCCTTTGCAGCCTAATCCCTCTATGTTTGGTAACTACACAGCTGTTAACAGAGTGCGTTGTTGAGGATCTGATGTAGACGGCATGAGGCTATTTTCAGGGTACTGACATTGAGTTAAATGACCCATACTCTGTATTCATACTGATGCAAGTTCAAAATGTACTACCATATGTATGTGCATAGAAACTAAAATGTACATGCATACCAAAATAAAACGGTACAATTAAAGGAGAAACATAAAGAAATAAACAAAGTGGAATGTGCTAATGAGGGCGTAAGGCATTAATTAATTTGTGGGGTTACAATGTTCCAAATTACAAGCAATGAATTAAGCATTTTTTTTTATACAGTGATACTGATCCCTTAAGGGTCATGAACATACCACTAAACAGTACACTTAGTGCCCCTGGATCTCTGATTGCTGTATTACCAGAAGCACAATTACCCAAAGTGGTATTTTACCTTTAGTCTCTAATAACAGGACAGCTGCTGCAGTAGTACGTGGCACTTGCAGGTGGAAATATCGTGGAGAAAAATCTTTGAGGATGGTTCTTCTACTTTGGCATTTCTGTACTGCAGTGTTCACAGGCCACATAGCATACTCCACATGTACTATGTTTATTCCTTTTTTTTATAAATGTAATGAAGGCTAAGTGGCTGAACCTTGCAAAGTGTGTGATTTCTGAATCTCCTGTGTGTCCTGAACACAACAAATACGCTCACGTCTGTACTATCAAATAGCCGGTCTGATGAAAGGAGCGAGTAGAGTGGCTTCACTTTTATGGCTGATTTAAGGAGATCAAGATTCAAATGGTAGTGATTGATGTTCTGCATCAGGTCTTTCTGCATACAGCTATAATTTACATTTCAAATGTCAGACTACACCACCGGCTATAGCTATACAGAGTAGTTTTTTATTACAGTGACTGACTATCACCTTAAATGCTTCACATTTCACTCAAGAGCCAGCTGAAACATGTTTCACTCATCACACGCCTACTTCTTTCCTCAAAAATGCCCTTGTGTGTGTGTGTGTGTGTGTGTGTGTGTGTATATATGTGTATATATATATATATATGTATGTGTGTGTGTGTATGTGTGTGTATGTATATATGTGTGTATGTGTGTGTGTGTGTGTGTATGTGTATATATTTGACATGTTTTCATGGTATGAATAAGAAATGCGTTTCCAGGTATTTATTTATGTTTAATATTGCTCCTCGTATTCCATTGTGCCATCAATATGTTTTCTGCTTGCTGGCACACACTCGTGTTGTCATAATGATTAAATGAATTCAAGTCATTGCTAACAATCTAAATTCTGTCTGGATTCAGCTCTTCACATTTCACATTCTAGTAACTGTGTGTGTGTAGTAATGAGAGTTTTTGCATAAATACCTTTACTTTTGATTGACTTAACTACTCACACTTTATCACACACTTGGAGCAACACACATAAAAGCACAATCTGCAAATATTCACACTCTTAAATTAAACACTTTCTACTTCAAGCACTGGCGTTGATGGGTTTGTTTATCCATGTGGATAAATATATGATGAATATACAGTCATGTGAAATTTACATTGTATGTCACTGGTCACATCATGCCTTTGCTTTTTGTTTCACACTACTGGATAGGGGTGGGACTCGCCAGAGATCTCGCGATACGATATCGCGATACTTGGGATACGATATTATCCCGATACTTCGATATATCACGATACTGCGATATATCACGATACTTTCACGATACTGCGGTATTCTGAGTATTGTGATAACATATATTGCGATTTATCACTTTTTTCAACTTCAAATTATGTCCCCAAAGGAAAACTGTGTCAACATGTTTTATCTAATAAGATAAAGTTTTCAGTCTGTTCATCTCACTTCAATCATTTTTATTGCAGCAGAATATGATTGTCAAGCAGACAGATCAACAATGTCATAAATGTTGCATGAACCTGACAAACTGAACTGTTTGTATTACTACATAGTCCAACTGAACTAAATGCAAACGTGTGGACTCAGTATATGAACTGTAACTTATATAAGTAGGATGTACGAGTTATATAACTCAGTATAACTTGCGATGCATGGACGTCGAGGGCAGAGAGCCAGTTATGCGCTGCACTCTCCCCATGAGCCTGGCTACTGTTGGCAGATTTAACCCCGTTGTGGGGCCAGATGTCTCTTTGTTTTGACCAACTTCCTACCAATCACGCTGAACCAGGACCTTTGCTGACCTCACCAGAAAACAACTCAGCACCATCTAGTGGACTGAAAAAGCAATTTATTTGATTTTCCCATTAAAAGAAAAAAATTTAAAAATTTTTTGGAATAGTTTATAAAATAAAGATACTTGGCGTCCATGTATCGATATAATATCGCCATGCAAAATATCGCGATACTATGCTGTATCGATATTTTCCCCACCCCTACTACTGGAGATAATTAGTAGGTTTTTGTTTCGTTAGTTGTTTGTTTCTTACATTAATGTTATTAGATTCATCTAATATGAATATGGTGCTAGCTGTAAGCAGTATATTTAACCATTGCTTATTTCCTGGTTTGCATCTTTTTAAGCTTGGTTTTGCAGAATTATAGCTTTAGTCTACTTACCGCCTAAAGCTGCTTAAAACTAACTGGTGCACCAGTTGGAACCAGCTGGCTGTTGGGGAAAACAATGTCATTAGTGACGCTTAATAGAAAGAAGAATGAGAACTTATGTGTATGATTTTATAGTTTGGTATATGGTTTCATAGGCAGGGCTTCATAAAGTTGGCAGCTTGCTAATTAGGAAGTCGGCTAATCAGAACACAGAGTTGATAAAAAGTGCCTAGAAAGACTGAATTGCATTGGCCTTTATCACTCTGCAAAATATCTACAGTCTGTGAACACTATTGAATAGATAATACAAGCAAATACTTCAATACGAAGAGGGGAGATTCTGAATTAGACTTGCAATACCAAGAGCAAATTTAGACCCAAACAAAGCGCTTTGAAATCCATAAATCTGAGCACCTGAGCGGAGTAATCCTTTAGTCACTGGTATTGATCAACAACTCCATACGCCCCTCTCAGATCTATTAAGGCTATGTCCTGCTGTGCTACAAAATGTGCCTTTTTCAAAAGTTAGTCTTCCAGCAGATAAAACCCCATTTAAATCCACTTCCACACTACAGTTCTGTTCTATGTACTCTGTTATTGGATTTAAATGTCTATTCTGATACGTTTCTATGTATTAATACACACAGTACTGCTATTTAGTCTTCAGTTTCCTGGATGACTGTGCCTCTGATATTTTGGCGTCATCATTCCATAATACACGTATGCTTTTTTTCTCATACAATCCACCTACATGCATGCATTCATATGGATATTCATAGTCACACAGCCCTATAGATGCAGCTCTGATCTCTGAGCATGTTGCTGTGTTCATAGTTCCTCGCGTCTTTTAGCGGCAGCGTCTACGAGCAAAGTTTCACCAAATCCTCACGATTCTGTGGTGTTCACATGTCACAGTTGTAGCTTTAAAACCCATATCCCCCCCCCCCCCCTTCAGTGTGTCATCTGCAAAAGATATTACATATCCAGTGCTATCTGCTGAGTTTGGCAGAGTGCAGTTTTGTGTCGCCGTGCTCTGATTTATATTGTTGATGTAAGTCTTTCCGAAGCAATTTCAATCTGTTGTCTGATGAGTGCCCTCAATCATCACATTTCACCAGGTGCCATGAAACAGTCAAGGGTCCTTGTGGCTGAAGTTCTCTTGTCTCGTTTCAAATGCGTGGTCTGTTTTTTAAGAAATTGAGGCGCACCGAAAGCTGTGAAATGGTGTGTTTTCATACTGAACCCCACTCATTCTGGTCCCCTTTTCTGTAGCACTCTCACTGCAGAGTGGGAGCAAAGTAGAAGCCACGGAACTTGTACCTGAGACCTGCTCTCTGAATCAGCCAGCTGCCTGTAAACCAATATCATTATCCTGCTGTTAGGCCTGAGCTTTTTGCCAAGTCTTAACATGTCTGTCTCAACAAGAACCAACAGCATAAAGATTTTGTCTTCAGCCAGATGATGCTTCCAATGTAGTAAATCATATTTTGTTCTTGGCCCTAACGCAGCTACCAGTGTGACGCGATTCCAGCAAATATAGGACATTTCCTCCTCCTTATTATGTTAGTCTCTGGATATTTCTAGAAGTTACATTTTCTTTATATTATAATAAAGTAATTATACATTTGTAATGATGGAAAAACAAAGTTAATGTAACATTTATTTTCATCCGTGTTCACAGGACCTCATTGTGTTGTGTGTTTATCATATTAATGAAGTTTTAAAGGAAAGGTCTCTGTGAGGCTTTCCCATCTGTTTTCTACCAGCAGCCCGAAAAGAGATAAGGCTGCCAACATTAGAATATCTATCAATATACGGTACTTGGTTTTTTTTTATTGTTCTGTGGTGTCCTCAGCATTCAGTTTGCGAGCCTTAGTTTGCTTGTTCAGTTTGCTTGCTTGCTGCCTCTCACTGACTAAATAATCGTAACTTAAACAGCTTTTTCTTTGTTCCAGGTTTGTAATTATGAGACGGGAGAGGTTTACATAGGGTTGTAAAAACACCAAGTCACGAGACAACGACGATTCCTCAGGCAGCACAGAGTTTATAATAGTGTTTCTGCCAAAGTAGCTATCATTGTAATATCGGTGTGATGAAGTACCGAGACCTCATTCACAGGATTAGCCAAAAAGCAGAAGGTGGCCTATATACTATATTTCCTGATATATTACTTTATGATATGAATCACATCTTTTCAACTTGATTGACTTGATCCATATTGCCCTCTCCTCGTGGCAGAAGAGAGATGATCAGATGTGGGTTGTTTGTGACCAAGCTGGCAGCTGACAGCTCCACTGTTGATTCTCCCTTTTCTTGCTGAAGTTGACAAGAAAATCCTCTTTAAATTATCCATTTCTTTCCCGCTCCTCACCACCTCACCTCCCACCATCGAGCATGGAAGCAGTCCAACCTGCCGTCTTGTGTATGCTGGTCCTTTGAGACCCTTTATTGCTGGAATCTGCTTGAATAGCCAGCTGAGTGGATGTTGGATATTGATAAAACAGGCTAGGCTTTATCTCCACTCTACAAGGACCTTTTTTTGTTATTGATTTTTTCTTCTTCTTCTCAGCAGGGAGCTGACCCATCTGGGACTCTTTAGTCTTCCTCCACACCCGTGAAGGAAGTTTCACAATTTCTTTGAATAGCCAGCCAGTCAGATGGATGGATTGCTGATCTATAGTATGTTTGCTGCAGCAAGACATATTCTGCAAATATTTTGTGAAAATCAGAGAATTGTAAAAGCATGAATAATATTTGATCATTCTATTTCATCTATAAAATCATAATCTTAGAGATATATAGCTAATATAGTTCAGAATCAGCATACATGTAGGGGTAAAATGCATATATAAATCATTGAAATGAAATTCCAAAGTAGGATTTACGCTCTTTCCATACAGTTAAAATACAAAGTGCTTGATGTTTTCTCTCTAATCGGGCACTAAACCACTCCCCACTCCAACCTGCGATGTCAACTTCCCCTTTCTCTCCACATAGGTGCTTCCATTGACAATAAAGTGCTGTTTTAAATTCTTGCCATGCACATCTTTAATGTGTTGAGGAAACAAAGGTTCACAGCACAAATCGGAAACTGAAGTGATAAAGAATGTCACTTGTATTTGTTGCTTGGTTTTCCATCAGAATAGCACCTCTTTCAAAGAATAGTTGCTGGCACCAAGCTGTTACACCATCTTCCCTCAGCCTAAATGTCATTGATGCATCTTCTACCCACAGGATGTCATTTTCTGCCCCACTGCTGTAGCTGCTTGAGCTTGCTCATGCTGAGACTTTAGTCTCTAATGCATTGAAAAGCCAGGTTGTCCTTCTGCTTAATGACAGACTAACGAACAAAGGGCCGCTCTGTCTCGGCTGCATGCATCACACTTCCTGAACCTCTGTCTTCTCTATAAAGTTCATGAGGAACTCAACATTCTGCACTTACGGATCAGGTGTCGATTCGATGGTATTATGCAGGGACCAGACTTACACTTTGTGTTTTGGAGATGATCATGAGCAATTCAAAAAAAGGGCACCCAACGCTCATTTTTGTTCCCTACTCCCTACATCTGGCTTGTAAGGTGATTATCTAGCTGATGTCACGTAGCCTGGTCTCTGCATTGGATTGCAGATGTTCATAGTGTCGACCTCTGTATTGATGTGTCAGTGTTTGAAGATGGATATTTTTTCTCTTGTTGCTTGATGGTGGTTTAGAGACATTGTAATACAACTTCTCCCAGATTGTCTATGTTGTTGCTCTATGATTGCCATCTACATTTGACGATTGACTTTACACATTTTATAAACTGACTTATGTTGTTGAAAGGTTATGGTGCTGTTAGCATTGTCAAAGCAATCATGGTTTGAAAGTTAGTTCTACTTCTCGAAGGACGAGAACACTCGCAGCCCAACAAGCGCTTCATAATGGCTGCCTTTGTTTTGCAGCCTTCATTCTGTGTTAATTCTTGGCAGTGGGTTGGATGAGTCCGGGCTCGCTGTGGGACACTGCTGTTGTAAACCGTTGCCCTGTGACCCTCGTAGAAGAGCCAAACACAGCCGTCTTCAAAGGCACCACGCAGACAGCTTATGTCTGCATACTTTGGACTCATAACCCCCCCCCTCCCCCTAAGGCACGTTCCTCTATACTAAATACCAACCCACCCCCCCTACAACAAAAGAGTTGCCCGCAGGCATGCAGGCAGATATGGACCTACGCGCCAGTCTCATTATTCACCATACTTTTTGGGCTTTCAGTGAGCAAGTCTTTCAGAAAAAATAACGTGTCCAACACAGGTTTTGTATTGTGGATTAAGAGCCAGTAGGTCCAAGGAACTGTACCACTCTACGGGGAGCGAGATCCTCTGATTGGCTGGCTCATGATCATGTGTGATCTTGTGCCTTTGCCGTCTGTCAGTGTCTGTACCCAAACCCAAGAACCCCTTCATACATGTTGGGTTAGCCGCACATTCAAGCCAATAATGTAGCGCCGTTCTTCCCGGCCACAACGTCTCTTGCAGCGGTCTGAATTGTCTATTCAATGGCAGTAAATCGAGATGCCACCGGGTTGTCTCGCAGCTTGTGTTCTGTGCAACCAAAGTTAATAACATGTCTTGTGTTACACTGACAAGCTGAATGCTTCCCACTTCATTCCTCTTTTTTTTTAACTCGCTGCAGACTTCCTGTGTCACTCACTTGTTCAAAGAATTGTAGTCAATAATGGAATTGAGGTTGATAAAAAAACTTAATTTGGCAACAGCTGCACAAAAAGCTTGTTTGTCTACTACTCCTGTGTTGGTGTTTGTGCAAATAGTGTTTTTTTTCTGCTACTTTGTATTCATTATGCATCATCAGATTTCCATTCTCATTCTCAAAATCGTGGCCATAGTGACTGTGAGTCATGCTGTGGACTCACCACCTCTGCTGTCGAGATTTGGGACACAAGGACTCCGGCAAAAAAACAGAAGTATCTGGGCAGCTTCAGTGATATCACTTAACACTCATCTCTTGGTCCGTCTGACAGTAAGTAGGCCCCAGATGAGCTCATTTAAAAGAACTGCATAGCGATCTACTTCAAGGACAACTTGCCAGTTAGTCCACACAGTTGTGCAAAGATAGCATGACCCATATTTCTATTTTCCATCAATGCCAAAAAGAGAAACTAAATAGACATAAAGAGTAATGGCAACATCATATTTTACTTGACTTAATAATAACTGAATAGGAATGTATTAAGTCTCCTTTCCTTCGCTTTATTTATGTATGCACTGATTGCATAATGCTCATAAGCCACAATCAAATTAGATCAAAATATCACCAGGAACATTTCTGCTTCATTAAATAGTTGGATAGCTTGGAGAGAGAGAATGACATCCTGCAAAGAGATCTCATATGTGATGCTTTTTTGCTGCTTTTTCTTTGTCTTATATGAAAGGGAATACTTGACTGTTGGACAGACAAAGCAAGCAGCTTAAAACAGTTATGATGGGTATACCTTTAATTTATTTTTTTGGTTCTTTGTCAAAGAAGGAAAGTAGCTCGCCAGACGAATAACTTATGCCTACAAATCACAATATATGGTTTCATATGAAGGCGTTCTTCCCCATCCAGTTTGATAATTGAAGCGCTTAGTGCATGAAACTTGTCTCTGGGCTGCCATTTGAGCCGTCCACTCTTATTACCCAGTGCAGCTAAGTGATGTCTCAGTTAATTGTTGTAATGGCCATCTTTACAACTCAACAGCCTCCAAAATTGCAAAACTGGGGGACTACTGAAGCTCTCTCCTCTTCCCTTAACTTCCACAACCCTCCTCTGCTTTGCCTCCGTGACATTCACACTTGATTAGGCTTGCAAATGAAGTTTTCCTTTTGAGGTAGGAGGCGCGACCTTGGCCCCAGAGACCTGTTAAGTCTTTATTGGATTGGCCGGACATATTAAGCTGGGAGGCTGTCCCAGCTGTGTTTCTGCTCCAGCGTCATCAGCACTCTTGTTTCAGCTTCTCTTCTGTCCCCTCGTGCCTGGACTCTTGGAAGCATCTAATGACTTGAGATAAAGATGAACTACTTGTGGTCAAAAGAGACCCCATTTGTGGGTTGATTTGCTGTGAAACTGCCCAATCTTTTCAGCCTCTTCACTTCGAATAGCTTACTGGAACAACTAAATATATCAAAGCCTCCATTAAAGTTATTAATTACACCTGTGCTTGTACTTGTATTAAATGCCCACACTGAGAAAGGTCTGTTTTTTTACCGTAAGGCTTGTAACAAGAACTTTGATATAGATTGCTCGTGTTATCCAACATTTCCAGTAGTCTTTTTAATAACAGAGTTACCTTTCTCACAGGAGTCATTCTTTCTCAGTTAATGATAACATTAACAATGGCTTTGTTCTTAGGAAGTTTTTCATGATTTAATGCTCATTTTTGAAATGATCTTAGTTGTTGTTGTGCCACTGTACCGATCTATCTGCATCGTGTCTTGTTAATTATGGCGTTGAGCTAAAAACATCGCCCACACTCGAAAGCATTTCACTTCCTTTTGATGCACCAGAACAGAGTAAATGTGTGTCGTCTGTTAGAAATGTGCTCCTGCTTCCTCCAACAGTCAAGAGACATGTTGGGCAGGTGAACTGGAAGCACTGAAATGACTACAGATGCCCTTTGCAAGAGTCAACGCTTTTGCAGTCAGTGAGTTATTACAGTGTTATTCTGCTTGTAAGTCTCAGCAGAGTGCCAGATGACGAAGATGTAAAAGTGCCTTTGTTCTCAAAGTTTTGAACAGGCTTTGGTCGATCAGGCAAATGCAAAGAGACTGCCTTCAAAACAAGGTTCTACATTTCTTCTACATCAGAATTTGAATGACTTGAGATCGATTTTAGAATTCCTCTTTTGATTGGTCAAAAGCAAATTGTATTTTATTTTTTTTACAGCTAATTTTAAATTTCCTTCAGATTAGTGGTTGTTACAATAAACCCAACACTCGGTAACTTGTAGCGTTTTGGCCAAGCCACAAGTATACAGACTCCTTCAGATGGCCCTCTTCCACCAGTGATCTCCTGTGTTAGTTAATGTGTGTGTCGAGCCAGCAGTATGAGCTGTTCATGACCATTTCTTTTTGCACGAGAGTTTAATGATCCCCCTTTTTTTCTTTTTACATTTTGCCTTCTCATTATAAAGTCTATAAGCCGCGGGAATGCTGCCTGCAGAAAAGGGAGTGAGTGTGCTGCTGCCATCTCTGCAGAGCTCCACATATGAAGAAGTGCAGCTGAATAAATAGTCTTTGCTGTACCATCACAGCTCGGGCTTGTCTCCTCTCACTGTAAACCCGATCCCATGCCTGAGTAGCATATTAGCCATTCAGCTCAGCTCTGACGGCCCTGTTGGCGATGACGAATTAGATTTACCATCGCTATCTCAAAGTCATATCTTCAACCCCCTTTATCCATCTAATATAAAACCGACACTGTGATTATACAACCGGGGAAAGAGCCTTGCTTGTACTGGACAGGGAAAATGGAAGGCTACTGCACATATAGATGAAAAAATGAGTTTCTTTAGTTGTTCAGGGTTTTGTTTACTCTACAGTCATTTGAGATTTCCCCATGAACTGTCGTTTTTCCTAATTACTGACAGGTTTAGTGTTGACTTATAACCTATAAAATCCAATGCATTGTATTGTGGGATTGTTGATCGATGGTAGTTTTTTTTTTTTTTTTTTTCTTCCATTGTGGAATTCTTGAGGGCACTATATTAAATATAAGCATGAATATCACACTTTGAATTTGGCCACTCAAATAAGATGACGCAGGGTAAATATAGTGCATTATACACCGTGTGTGCAGTGAATTAATGCTACAACTCCACCTGTGGCCTTTAGTGGACCAGGTATTATCAAGCCACTCCATTTTTATTTTTTATTATTTTTTATTACTTTTTAAAAATATTTCTTTGAACAGTTTAACTGATAGGTAAAAAATAGTTAACAGCGCTAACTGGATCGCGTCTCAAAAATTCATATTTCATGTGTATACTTTCATTATAGCTAGCTGACCATGGTGTTGACCTCGCCCATTGTCAGACGTGTTCCTTCTTGTTGCTGGATTTCTGTTGAATTCTTGAGTTTGGTGAGCACTTACATATCGAATCTCACAACAGACTCTTGGTTATCTCCACTGACTCTTTAAGGTCTCGGCGGTTTCTTTCTCATATTGAAGTCTGATGTGGTTTCACTAAAGATTAAATTAAAGCTTCAAGGGCAACAAGCTGTTTAGTTCTGTGACAGAAGGAAGGTCGCATCGAGCACAATCTAATCGCTTTGCAAAGTGGTTAATTTTCTCAGTGCCGTTATTAAATCAACATGTTTGTCTATGAGTCGCACCAAGAAGAAAAAAAACACGTCATGTCTTCAAATCTTTCAGCGGGAACCTGCGGTTTCTGTGACTATTCCTGCAAACACCGCTGGGGATCAAATCATTTCATGATTTCAAGATCTGGGGGCCACCAGGGCTAAGTGGAGAGCAGGGCCGTCCTTCAATCAGAGGATCGGCAGTTCGATCCCCGGCTCCGCTACTCGCATGCCGATGTGTCCTTGAGCAAGACACTTAACCCCCAAAAGCGTCTGCTAAATGACTGTAATGAGGAACCTGACCTCCGATTCGGCTAAAGAGAATTTGTCGAAACGCTTCCACCCCCTCATATCCCCAAAAACTATTTCTGCTCTGCTTCCTGCCCCTGTCCCCTTCCTTCTCCGCGCCCTCATTGCTGCCCAGCAGAGGACAGACCGGAAACGTCTGTACATTTGGGTCTCGTTATCGACAGATGCTTCCTTTTCGACACAGAGTAAAGAAGCCATAACAGCACTGACATCACTTATTAATGCTGTAAATCTGGTCTGCATTTGGACAATACTGGAAGAGAGAGAACCGCCTTACTTGAGTGTCCTTGTTATGATAAATGACCCGAAACATTATGGTCCCACTTTCCTCTTTCTTCTATTTCTGTCTCTCAGTCAGAAGTCTCTCTGATTGAGGCATAATGATGAATGCATATGCAGAACGAGTAACCGCTGCCACCCTCCTCTCTCAGGAGCCCTTTGTTCCCCCGACTTTATTTCCTCATTCCGTCATATCTGCAGGAGATTGAGCGATATATATATATATATATATATATATATATATATATATATATATATATATATATATATATATATATATATATATATATATATATATATATATATATATATATATATATATATATATATATATATATATATATATACCAGCAAAGCTTTTTACGAGGCTTCCCACTCTCTTCCAAAATCCTTTTGATTTCCGACAGCGCAAGCTGCTTAATATTCCAAACTAGTCGGTGGCCTTTTCAGAGAACTAACAAGGTTCTGAAGATGCAAGTCTTGTCTTCGTGTGAAAGGCAGCTGGGGCACAGCCCTCTGCTTTTCCCAAAAACACACGAGGTGTCTGTGCTACCAACAAGCTTCAGAGCCGTTGGTCAGATACACGGAGGCCGGACATGTTCTCCTGTCAGCTGACTTTCTGTACTTGTTCTGCAAGAGTGCCCGTCCATGGACATGTTTTCCTGCACTCCAGGTTTGACCATCTTATTTTTATTGTTTTATTTTGGGTGGTTGTGGGAGTCAGGAAATCCTAGTTTGTGTTTGTTTTGATTCATGAAAAAAAATTTAATATTTGGTTTGAACAGACTTATTCCATTTCAGAGCTGAAATATTCAGTAAATAATTGATTAGAGGAAAGTAATTGGCAGATATTTCATAAATCATTTCAGATCATTTTCATTTAAAAATATCTCGCATTCACCGGTCCCAGATACTAGAATTTGAAGAATTGCTGCGTTTTTTTTCCTGTTTTATACTTTTGTAAAATAAAAAAAACTAAAGCAGAAGACGTTATCTTGGGCTTTTAGAAAATTGTGATCACATGATTGACATTTTGTGGACGAAAACAATGACTCTCTTATGCATGAAAATAATCATCAGATTAATCGTATTAAAAATAATCATCAGCAGACCGCCGTTTAACCAAGCACACGATGAACTCAACTCCAGGCCAGTCGCACAATGAAGGCCTTCGAGCATGAAAGCAGAGTTCACTACAGAGAGCGCCACAGAGTCTTGACAGGCACCAAGGGTATTTACTCAGCTTCCGAAAACTTCCAAACTCCTATTTACTTTCATCTTGGCTTCCTCTTGCAAGCTTGCCTTTGCCGCCTCCCACTCCCAAGTAGTATCCTTTCATCCTGTTTCTTCACTTCAGAGTTGGATTGCAAAAGCAGGAGTGACTTTCAGAGATACTTCAGTTCTCAAGTTTCTCTCTTTTTCTCCTTTTTTTTTTTTTTTTTTGCATATTGACTCCACCACCTCCCTCCTCAGAGCCTGTTTGTGCTCGTTGCTTGCTCCTTTAACTGTGGCACTCCAACGCTGACATGACCTGACATGACTAATGACCTAATGCAAGAAGTAGCTTAGACTGTGTTTACGTAAACGGTGTAACTAACTCGTGGTGCTACAGGTGAAGTGTGGAAGTATGTCGTCTTTCTTTCAGGGACTTCACACGTGGAAAGCAGACTGAGCATGGGAAAGAAGAGAGCAAACAGTGGGAGAACAGCTGCACCCAATCTGGGCACAAAAAAGGGCGCGACAGAGCCCCCAAATATATGCAAAGCACCACTAAATAACATCAGAATTTACTGTCTATATCCCTGAACACTTGTGACAACCACAACGCATCTCCCAGCGTGTGACGCAGGCCCACTGAAGCCCTCATTGTTCGCTCAATCCAGTGTGACAATTACCCTAATGTTTTGAGAGTTGGGAGAGGTTGGCATGAGGCCAGAGCTTTTTAGAGAATATGCCCCCCCCCCCCCAAGTTTGTGGCTTTTTTGCGGGGTGAATTAAAGATCTTTATTTTTGGTCTATGCACATTTCTTTGATTTAAGTAGACCAGTTTAAATATAGAAACCTTGTATTCTTTCACTGCAGTTCATAAAATATTCTAGATATATTCCAGATTATATATATATATATATTATATATTCCACAGTCTCATTTTTATTCTGCTTCTGACAGCTTCATTATGAATATGTAATAAGAAAGAGTTTCATTTCCATTTTCAAGAGTGTATGTTTAATTTAACCTTCGGTATAGAACACGCGTAATATAAAATAGCCTTAAAGTGACACGTTATCTTTTGTCATCTTTCGAACGACAGATTGAAACTTTTAAATGTAGCCTTTTGTGTCTATCGCTTTGTGTATACACACACGCACACACACCAGAGTGGACCACACACTGGAATAAAAGCAGTCTATTTATCCTGCAGCTACGTTGGCACTGAACTGCAGAAATAAGTTGATCGTTTCATGCAGAGAAAAATTACTTGAGAGTTAATTGTTTTCATATTGATTTATCGTTTAGTAATGTTAAATGTATTTTTCAACTTTTACAGACTACACAAGTCATTGATTTAAGTGGGAAAATAATCTGAAGATTGATCGATAGAGAAATCTTTATTAATTCCCTCCTGAAGCTCAAATTGAAATAAAGTTGTATTGGATCTCGAACACAACGTCTCTGGCTTCGTGTTTGTGGGAACGGGCAGAGTTGATGAAATGTGCGATGAGTTCGCTTCATCTCTGCAAGCAGACATCTCAATTAATTGCACTCTTCGCTCTGCAGACGTGGAAATGTTGGAAATGTCTTCGGGCATCAGGTGGTCAACGATGGCTGGCACCACCGTGGCATCAGTGGTGCGATCAGTCAGCGTTTGGGCGGCCATCGACATCCCCGGAGAGAATGGGATGTATTATGACGGCCCAACAGATGGGTCGCCATCTCTCTTTTCTTTTTTTTACCCAGACTACAAGTCTTGATAGAGGGCTGCTTGTGTCAGGATGGCAGCGAGTGAGAAGCGACTAGAATAACTAATGACCTAATATCATCCTCGGTCACGGCGCCGTAAAAGACATATCCTCGGCCTAATATTCAGTGTATTCACAGGAGAGAGCCATAAAGTTGATGTCCGTGATTCATATGCGAGGTGTCAATCCGCTGCTTAAGAAAGATTGAATGAATGGGACGATATGTAAAGGCGATGAAAATGGTGTCAGCGCAGTGCTAAGCTTTGAGAGCCACATGTAAGCCACCTTGAAGAGGAGCTGGAGTGCTGCTCTGCTTTCATTGCCCTTGATAACGCATCTTCAAGAGGTTATTTCTTACATTACAGACTTCAATGTTAGAAGTTACGCTTCTGCAGAAAAGATTATCAACCAGTCAGACGGTTTATTCATTGTGAAAGCAAACCGGATTTGTTTCCTGCTGCTGTTATTTGCAATAGTTTATACCATGGCTACAGGAGGTGATCATCTCTGGTGAAATATTTCAGGGTTTATGTTCCGTTTTTATCAGAACACCTCACACATAGTCCAGCAACGCCTTTTTGATGTTTACCGCTGTTTTCGGTTTGTTTGTCAGCAGGATTACGGAAACATTACTGGCTAGATTTTCATGAAACTTGGTGGTAGGGTGTAGTATTGAACACCTGTTTTTGGAGAAGCATTTTCTGAAGATAAAGAATGTTTTAATGAAAACAAGACCAGACCAAAACATCTTTAAAACGTACCGGCACAATCAAATTAAAATGCAGTAAACCAACAAAAATGCACATATTCAAGTGTGTTTAAAAGGTATTTAAACTTTGTTTTTAGAATGTCTAACTATATTCAGGTTTTTCTCCGGGACATTGTGGAGCAGAATTGCAAATGAATCGCCTGCTGAGCTAAATCAGACGAATCCAGATGTGTTGTGCCTCATTATTAATTATTAATGCAGTTACAAGATGTCTAAACAGTCGCCTCGCTCATTAAATACGTGGCCTCTGCTGTGAGATGTAGTACCGCTTAATATCACGCTTAGCCATTTCATCAGGTACACCCAGCGAAGAGTAACGACGGACGTTTCTGTGATTTAGTGGACAAAATAATACAAACACCTGTCGGTATAATCGGAAAAATTGCATCGTAGATCTTGACGCCCCTTAAAATATTAGCTTGTCATTCTTGACTGTGTAAATGGATGCATTGCAGTGGCTCAGCGTAGATGCTTCTTTAAGGCAACACTGCAGACAGATGTTCGGAGAGACGAGATATCTAAACTGAAATGTTGTCTAGAAACTGCATAGAGCAGTGCAGGATGAGCTCCAGGAATAATGAGCAGCTCGAGGTTGATGTTTACTCTCATTTTCTTCTTCACGCCATCTGCCTGCAGCACACCTGCCTCAAAAAAACATCAGTACGCCCATACAGCAGCCGGGGAATATTGATTAAGACTGCTGACATTTCTACTTCCTTTTCACACTGTCTGGGTACAACATGTGCCCTCCTTCAGATGAAGGCAGGTTACACACACACACAGCATAATTATGTCAGAAATATCTTTAATCATTTGGTTTCTCAGACCTTTTCCAGTACAGCCTATATGCCGATTGTAGCTACAGGGTTTTTCACATGAATTACATAAATTAATTTGCTTCTTTCTTTGCTAATCTGATAACAGACAAATGCTGGAAAGCTGATTTCTCTGCAGATTTTGTAGTTACTTATTCGTAGCAGACAAAGTCTTGAGTGTTAATGGTGGATCGACAGATTAATTACAATGGCTACAAACAAATGATTTAACTTATTCCTAATTGGACTGCGCTATTTTGTCAGATGTTTTGTGTTATTCGTGGCCATCTCTCTCTATTTACACTCCACGCGTCGGGGGCGACGACTGAAGCAGCCCAGCTGTTTCTACAATATCTAATTGAAGTGCTTGGTCAATGAGCGCATTTCATAAAAAGGTCGATATTCTCTTGATGTGGCAATTTAGCACTTTCTTTGGTTTAATAGGCTGTTTCAACAGGGGCTAGGAATACATTGGTGAGATTAATTGCAGAGCAAAGTATCCATGCCACTCTGAGAGCATTTGCTCTGATAGATCGGTTGTACATTAACGACCCTGCTGTCGAAAAAGACGATAAATTCATCACGGCTCCAATTACGATTATGTAAGCGTTTCCTGGTCTTAATTTATCGAGCATCAGTGAGAGTCGATGGAGCTTTGGTGTAAGGTTGTAATTAGCCACAGTGGAAAAACTGTTTTCTGTTTGCTTCAGAAACGTTTGTATTGGAAAGCTGCTTCGTGTTCAGAAGCAATTCGTCGTAAACATTTAGGCTGTTCAAAGATTTCATGCGGCGAATGCGGAGCCCGCTTAGACCACGATGCTCAGATTACTGACATTCTTCTGCATGATTATCTCATGGTTTGTGTGAATATGTAACCTGTCCACTGCTGTTAACTCTCCCTTAATGCACGCTGGGATCAACGCTGGTCCAAGAGCTGCTATTCACCACTACGATGCTACTCTGAATAGCAACATAGCAGATATTTGAAATTAATCCAAATTAAAAGCATACTTTATACATGATTACTAAGAGAAAAGACACTCAAAAATGTAAATGGCATGAATAAAACCGGCGAACGACGATATATATAAATATGTGAATATGTGTAGGTTTATATTCAGACTAACATTCATACAAAATGAAAGACCTGCATGCATGTTTAAGTAACGTTAAGCCACATTAACTGAATTCCCCCGTCTCCTCTGTCATGTTTAGGTGCTGAGGAAAGCGGAAGAGCAAACTGTGGACGGACTCGGTGGTGAATGTCGGCCGGATGTGCAGCCAGTTGGCCGTTTCTTTGTGAATGGATTAGAGGTCAGTATCATTATAATATCAGTCCTCGATTCACGGCGGCACACTGTGAAGATCAAGGTCATGATGTCCCAGTTGGTGTGCGCAGAATATTTATTCATCCAGTTATATGTTAAAATGTCATTCAGCGTAGATGTTTTTGCTCCCCCCTAAACCTCTGATTACGACCTCGCTTTGGCTATTTGTGTTTTATGACGTACCTTCAGTATGTGAAATCAAACACACTGATTGCACTACAACCTCTCCTGTATGCCAATTTATGCTCTGCTTTATTACATGGACAAATTCAATCTTATGTTTTCTCCATGCGCTTACATCGACTGTGAAGAGAAGGGCCCAGTCTTGCCTGTATGATGAAATGATGAAGCACGGCTGTTACTAGACCCCCCTGGCCCTGCATTCCTTCTCTTGTCATCACTGAATCATCTTTGAAAGCATAAGTTAAGAGGGAGCTCTTTGAACTAACTCTGGGTTCATTAGCTTTTATAACACCGGTTAGTGTGTGTCTGCATGAAGGGACACACACACACACACACACACATACACACACACACACACACACACACACACACACACACACACACACACACACACACACACACACACACAGCAGTGTTCTCATCTCTCTGGATAATGACGCACCACTTCACACCACGTCTGAAATATGACACTGCTGTGTCTGGTGGTTAGTGTGTAATAATCATTTGTGTATTTTTAATTCATCAACAACCAGAGGGAACACACCATTGAACTTGTTATTTTTTGTACTTCTCGTACATTTAGTTTGACAATCAAGTTATAAAAAGTGATACAAATGTGTAATTGCCTCTAATTGGAAGACACTGGAGTCATTATGTGTTGTTTTTTGAATAGTACTCAAAGGGGTCTAGCTGCAGGCTTCGTGTCTACTTCATTAACTGACAAATACACAAGATGCAGCGTCATTAGAAACCATATCATAGATATCATGATGCCCAAGGCTAAAAACAACGAATACACACGCACGTATACATGTCACATATTTCACCAACATTCTCCTTAAAGTCACTCATTTGCTGTAATTAAAAATTCTAAAACATTTTGTACATTTACAAAGTAATTAGAATGCAGGGGACCAAACAGTTGGCGTGCAAAGTGCCGTTTCCTTCCTAGCTGGAGTTTACCCAGTCACATTCCTGTTGAAGCACTTCGATACCACGTGCACTAAATGATACCAGAGCGTGATTGGTGTCTTAGCTTTCAGCATCCCTTGTGTCTTCGATCCTGCGATGTTGTAGGACAAGCAGACGACACGACCGGCCTCTGAAACGATGCAGGCGGTCTCGTCTGTTTTATTTGATGAGGAGTTTGCTTAATCCCTCAGTAGGCCTCGGTTATAAGTTTTTTGGCAATGACCTGCTTAATCCTCCTACTAGAGATAAAACGCATGTACCATCATGTACCAGCACTTCTTTCAAAAAAAGATAACATAGTCTATGATGGTACCAGAATGTGAGCGTCGAAATAGAGATTCACAGTAACGATGAGTTATTTTCGTTGCCTTGAATTCACCCCGATGCCTCCACAGTATCCTAATCAGGCTCACAACCGCACCAGACACTCACAATACATATATGCACATACACACACAATCCCATCTCTACAGCGAACATGCCTCACAGCTTCAGCATAAGCGGATCATTTACCGGCAGTCTCTCAGAGCCGTACCTCACTTCACCCGTGCAGGAGAGCGGTGAAAATGGCAGGAGTTTAGTTCGGGCTACAACACCTGCATCTCACGCACGTACCGGGCCTCTGCTCCAACAGCTCCCCAAGGGTGGCTCACGAGCACTCACATTTTATTGCTGTGATGACTGCTCATGATTTTTACACCAGAGGACAGCGGGAGAAGAAAAACAACTCAGTTTCGCGATATATATATAAATATATATATTAAAAAAAAAAAAAAATATATATATATATATATATATATATATATATATATATATATATATATATATATATATATATATATATATATATATATATATATATATATATATATATATATATATATATATATATATATATATATATATATATATATATAGCGAAACTGGGCCATGTTACAAAGTGTTTTCCTTTGCCTCTTGGCTTTGTATTGAGATAAACAAAGCACCATACAAAGCTTGTGAAGGTGTGACAGGCCTGTAAATATGCAGAGAGGAACGATTTTAAACACAATGCAACCTTAGCATTTTTCTTTAAATGCGGACATATGCATAACAAATGTCCCTCTAAATAGCAGCTCAGTGAAAGTCGGGCTGTTCGTCTTGAGCTGATTATAAATTGATTAATTGTTAATATAGGCATCAAATAATCAAGTGGCTCCAACTTCCTTCCCATTCTTCCTGCTCATGCTGAGTGAGGAGAGAATCACTTCCCATCGAGGTTTAAAGTGCCGAAGCTTTCCTTCGTTGCTTTTCTGACCGGCATGGTTTTTATCATTCAGGTGTCATTCAGGCACAAAGAACGATGCCATCATATAAAGATCTAAAGCCTCAACAAGGCACTGCCGGCTATTGAAGGCACTTCTCTGTTTCTTGAGGCGAGACTCTGGGAGCACGTAAAACTGAAAAGCTGCTTTTGTTTTCCAGGGTCTTTTCTCCTTAATCTGTCAGGCACGGAAGACTTTTATGCTCGGTTTGTCTTTCACCTCCTGTCAAGTTGCCTCAAGTCTGTCTTTTTCTATTTATTTATATATTTTATTTCAGTGTAGTCTTCACTCCAGATCAAAACAGTGTTATTACCGGAGGGATTATATCGATGCAGCACTTCCTGAGTTGAGCTGATAACAAGTGGATTACACGAAGGTCCATCCATATCTCCGAGACAAGTCCTCATACCTGAAGGAGGAAATCAAAATGAAGCATGCCACTGTCCCCGAGCTCTTTCTAAAGCTTTGTGGTGAAGGTAAGGGAAGGATTGCCTTTATCGTTAAAAAGATGAACAATAATAAAGTGGACGTTGGCAGGAAACAAACTGCAGTCTCCGGTGTTTAACTCAACTATTCCCCCCCCCCCCCGACTCTCTCCATAACGGCTTCTGTGGTCGTGCGACACATCACACAGTCCCTGTCTTCGCTACTGAGTGAAGAAGTCATTATTGAAACAACTGAAGAGGTTGCTGAACAGAACTCACTCTAAGCTTTTGAGTAAACAACCGATGACGCAGTTGTTACTCTTTACGTGGATTCAAATAAACGTGTTTATTGGCTAAGAAGGGATTTATACTGAATACAGCCCTCCATTAAAACAACGCATGTTTAAGGGTCGTCTTGTTGAAGGCCAAAGAATTAAAGTTTGAGCAAAAAGAAGTACGTGTTAGAAAGTTAATCAGGTGCAAAAGGGAAACGCTTCACATTCAGGATAGGATTTAATAAAATATGGAACATCATGAATTCTTTTCTTTAGTTTAACTTTCTTGCTCGTCTCTTTTTCGTATCCGTCTCTACTCTGCTGTCTTGCTCTCTTGCTCGTCTTTAAATATAATTCCCATCCCTCTAGAGACGGTTATTCGTGGATCTCTCAACCTCCGGAGCTGATTTCCACCAGGTGGTAAATTATCAAATGCTGATTTCTGTGTCAGATGTGGATGAGAAATAGACGGGGGAGAGAGAGGTATCGCACGAATCAAAACACTCTGTGATTTTTTTTATTATTTAATTTTGATCCACAAACAAACTGCGTCATGTAATCTGCTCACCCGTGACATTAACTCCTCTTCCGGTGTGCGGAAATGGGACATGGCTTCTTGACGGATCCCCTCGTAGTCGGCGCGAGGCATAGCGATACCTCTCCATGCTGCAGTGCTTAAGCCCGTGTCTATCCACCTTGAGCCTGAGCTCAACACCGCCACCGAATCACTATAAAAAGAGCCAATTATTTATAGTCTGCTCCCTGACGGGGCCACTCCTACTGATCTTTCAGACTCCCCAGGCCCTCTCCTTCGCATTTTTACCATTTCAAAAAGCTCCTGTTGGCCCATTCTTTCATTACTGTACAGCAGCACCTGTAAATGTCAATGATAGTTTTTATATGTGGTGGTAATCAATCAGCCGCAGAGATGAACTAGTGCTTTTTTTTCCCACCCCTGACTGGAACGCAACAGCAACATGTTTTAAACTAGAACTTATACAGAAATATAGCAATGCTTTTTGTCTCCTTTTTGTCTTTCTTGTGGAAAGAAAATAGTTCAGTTTATCGGAGAAAGATGTTCTGTGCCTATTTGAGTGGACACATCTCAACCCCTTTCCTACTAACGCACAGCCTAAATATATTATAATAACAATATTATGTTATTGTTTGGCTTTTACAGTTCTACCCCTAAATCTTAATTTAAAAGGAGGCTATTATTCATCTTCTACAATGTGCTATCGCTCAACATTTGCTTGTTAAAGCAGGACTAGAAGTCCACTTTGCTATTTGGCAAGAGTCACCTAAACCATTAACTTTGTTCCAGAGGCAGCTAGCACTATAATTTGACTCTGCAATGCTGTAGGACATTGCTATCGTCCAATTAACGCCCATTAATTGAGCTGACCTTTGGTAGTGTCTCGTTTAAGGTGGGGTATTGAAATGAACTTTGGGAATAATGATTTCCCTCCTCCCTCCTCCGTCATCAGAGGACCTGACTCCTTCGTCACTGGAATGGTGAATTCTTTGAGCGGCGAGCTGTAATTAGTGTGGAGGAGGAGACCTCGGGTTGTATTGATTTCCCGCTGGCTCGGTGAAAATGCCAGAGAAACACAGAGGACATGAAAACATGGATCCAGACTGATTCATCCAATAGTGTGTCGCGTTGCAATGTTTGAGGTCTTCATTCATATCCAATTAGGCCCTCAGCAAAGCTGTAACTAAAATAGAATCTGTGCAATGCCAAGTGTTGTTGAACGTCTATTGATTTGCCGTGAGCGAGAAATGTCTCTACGACAGCAAATGTTGACCAAAGTTTAAAATGCAGTCCGATAATTACAGTGAAATAGATGAATGTATCGGAAATGCATAGAATCTGATACAGACGGAATGTAAACAAATCCTGAAGTGACAATAACCTTTTATGTAAAAAAGAAAAGTTTCTTAAGACTTTATTTGGAAATGTCAATATTCAACTTAATTGTGAGTGATGGTGTAAACCTTTCCAAAGTAAGAGCCCTGTAGGTGCTACATGGGCTGAGCAGGTCGGAGATGAACACAGCTGCAATGCTCTAAAATGAAACAAAAAGAACCCTGAAATAGACTTGTCTGGTAGCCAATGATGGGAGGTCAGCGTTGGGGAGATACTATTTGTCTTGTCGCTACTTCTTAAGGACTATTTTTAAAGGAATGGTCCGGAACATAACACCCTGTAAAATGGCAAATTGCTTTTAAACTTCCTTTTTTTTAAGGATACAACAAACTAGCTGTAACGTGTCAATTTGTGAGCTTTCGCGGTTTTTGGTAGTTAACGTAGATTGTGTTACTGTTGGACAAAGCCAGGCTAACTGTTTGTTTTTATGCTAAGCTAACCCAGCTACTAGCTCCAGCTACATATTTACTGTCAATGTTCTCAACCTAACTCTCAGCATGAAAGCACATAAGCACAAAGCACATTTCCAAAAATGTTGAAACATTTAATTGCAAGTGCGCCAGATAGAAGAGTTTTTGTGTTGCAATGAGGAGCAGAAGTGACTGGAAAGCGTCCCAATAACAAGAAGTAAAAATGATGGACGGGTAGCCCAAAAGACCAATTTCAGACAATGGTTGTCTGTTGGGTAGTAAATGAGACACACATGCACAGACACTAAGTGGCCTCTAGAAGTCAGGAGAAGTTAGTTTCCACTGCTCAACATTTGAATTGTTGTTGCTGAAAGGACAAACTGCACACACACGCACACACACACACACACACACACACACACAGACACACAGACACACACACACACACACACAGCTTGTCCTTCTCGCTGCACTGTCGGTCTAAATTCCTCTCATGTTTATCTTGTGTTTGTGTCTTGCAGGCGAGTTGTGACCATGCGCTGCCTGGCTGCCCGGGTGAACTACAAGACCCTCATCGTTATCTGCGCCCTCTTCACGCTCATCACGGTGCTGCTGTGGAACCGCTGCTCCAGCGACACCTCCCTGCGCTTCCTGCCCCGTGCTGCCCTGGTGGCCCCAAGTCCCAGGGTGGGTGACGCCAGCATCAGCAGCCAGCAACACCCTCCACAACCGCCGGAGCCCCCGCCCGTCGTCGGGGTCGTCGCGGGGCTCAAGTATGAAGATATCGACTGCCTGATCAACGACGAATCCACCATCAAAGGCCGGCGGGAGGGTGGAGAGATATACCTGCCCTTCAGCTGGATGGAGAGATACTTCGAGGTGTACGGCAAAGTGGCGCAGTACGACGGCTACGACCGGTTCGAGTTCCAGCACAGCTATTCAAAGGTTTACGCGCAGCGCGAGCCCTACCACCCCGACGGGGTCTTCATGTCGTTTGAGGGGTACAATGTGGAGGTCCGCGACCGAGTCAAGTGCATAAGTGGAGTGGAAGGTAAGATTATCTTTCTTTTCATTGATGTTCATCAAGGATGTCGGATGCCCCTATCTTCTACAGTCTGTTGAATACTAGAAAATCAAATCTGAAAGTGTGTGTGTGGGTGGCAAAGATCAACAGCCTCTTCTCAATAAGAAATGTCAAAAAAAGAAGAGGCTTTTCAGATGCAAAATGTATGTGTATGTGTATATATGTGTGTGTGTGTGTGTGTACATGTGTATATGTGTATATGTGTGTGTGTGTGTGTATGTATATATATATATATGCATGTGTGTGTGTGTGTATGTATATATATGTATGTGTGTGTGTATATATGTATGTGTGTGTATATATGTATGTATATATATATATATATATGTGTGTGTGTGTGTGTGTGTGTGTATATGTATATGTGATGAATCGTAAATTCTATACTTTATTAACAAGATTGATCTGATTTTAAAAGCACTTGCTTAATCTCTGTCAGCCTTTCTTTAACACTACCTAAAGTGATTTGTGCGAATTCAATTAAAAAATGTATCTTTTGCTCACATAGGCACAATCAGCAAGTCTTTGTATCGATAACTGACTGGAAGTCTGTTAAGTGAGTGTATCCCTCCCTGTTCCTTTCCCACTTTGAGTCCATCCAGAAAGTTGTTTTCTCTTCAAGGTTCCTTTTAAAATAATTACCCGGAAGGATCAATAGCTCATTTAAAAAGGCTGTTCATTGAAACCACATTGTCATCAATATAATTGCCTCGCTCGCTTGAAGAAGTGACCCTGTATACTCGCCTGAAATTACAAAATAGATATTTATGGCTCAGCTTTTATTGTCAGAGAACTTGATCCACCGGTAAAAGAAAAGAAACACCCAAAATATATCGGGTCCTTACAAATTCTAACGTATCATTTTCAACAGTGAAAATTACAGACATGTAGTTGTTCGTCCTTAGTCTTTTCCTCTCAAGAGACAAGCCTTTGTTTTTGTGGGGCGATGTAATTAAAGGTATTATTATTATTATTATTATTATTATATATATATATATATATATATATATATATATATATATACACACACACAATTATGTTCACTGGCAATGCATCAGTTGCTGAGGTTGGCTTGATGAGCAATAATAGCCAATGTCTGCAAGAGCAATTTGCCAGCAATAAATAGGTATTTTTGTTGACATGGATTGTGCAAATTCCCCACAATGGCTTCTTATGTTGTTGTTTTTTTTACCTGGTAGCATGAATCTGCTTTTCTGTTCATCACACACACACACACACACACACACACACACACACACACACACACACACACACACACACACACACACACACACACACACACACACACACACACACACACACAGATAGAACAACACACGCAGTACTTTTCTTTACAGTAAAATCTGCATGAAGTACATTCTGTCGTTCTGTTATACACGTTCAGAGGCTGTAACTCTCGCATGGATGCAGAGAATACAGAATTATGACGCCGGTCAGAACGCCTGATTACATATTTGGTCGATTAGTTCTAATGAGTTTGGCTGATTATCAATAAATGGCATTTTTTTTTTTTTAGTGAACTGCAGTCCCACTTAAGGACCCACTACACAAACACATGTATGGGAGGGAACACATGAAGCGGGAAATGGGTCAGACGGGAATCCACACTCAATTTAACAAGGTCTATTAATTAAGCCCCAGGCTCCTTGCTATTTAGCACTCCACACGCCCAAGAATACACACCTCTTCAACTTAGCATATTTTTATAGGTTAAAATAGCAGTTCATTAATTAGCCTGTTATGCCCATGGAAGAGTTATTTAACAGGATCCTCTGCAGCATTCAATGTCCTCACTCGGGCCATATTGTTGGGGTATAACTTGTCAGGAGTCAAAACATTCGACATGCAACCAGATGGTTCAGATATCTCAAGCAGTCTTTGAGATACTATTGGGATGGGGGCAAAAAAAACTTTCAATCGAGAGCGTTTCAGATAAATGAGTCTGAAATCTGAATACAAAAGTATGCTATCAAGGTTTTTATTATTAGGCAGACATAAAAAAAAACGCAGCACTTTCATGTGCCATTACTTGTCTCATCTCCTTCTGGGCGTGTGGTTTTTATAGTGGAGGGTTAGAAATTGAGGGTCTTTCTTTTCCTTGTTGCAAAGAACAAAAGTTGAGAATAATGAATCTCCAGCAGCCAGAGCACTATCATTAGTGGAAGTAGTTAATCCTCTTAAATCACGCTCGGTCTCCTTTTCTGTGTCTCTCGCTTTTTCTTCGACCATCTTTATCTTCACTCCCAGGTTCTATTGCAGACCGCAGTCACTTAAACATTTGCGCACACACACACACAGTCTAAACGGAGGTATTCTAACCTTTTTAAGTGCTTGCTAAAACACATACCCTCACTTACACCGTCGACGCAAACATGCATGACAAGTGATCTTTTTAACCTAACACCTGCGCGCACTCAGCGTGCTGACCAAGCTGGATGCAGCTCTCTCCGGTGGAGGTGGATGTGGATGAATAGCCTGTGAATCCAGGACAAAGCTCACGCTGCTCGTCTGGAGCCGGGTCACAGCCAGCTGCTGCAGATTGTCTGCTGATCAAGTCCTGTATTCTGTGAAACACTTCGTAGCAGAAGGTGGTACATGCCGCTAAGTAAACATAGTAAGTGTTTCGTGACGTAATCAGCCAGAACACCCAGCTGTAATGTAAAAACATTGAAGCTATATTAAGATATGTTGGCCACTAGGAGGCAGAAAGTCTCAGAAACACAACCTGATTGGTTGTTGAGGTCCAACTGTCGGCCAACAGTTGCCCAGTTTACTTACGCATCCAGTAGACGCAGAGCATCATGTTTCTGACTGCATGACGTGTGTCCGTCCAGTTTCGGTAGATTTTGCTTACATTAACCATCAACCAATCGTTTTATTTATGAGCCCTACACACCAGGCCCTGTCTGAATAGCCCGGTTAGTTAACATGGGCGCCAAAAGGAGGCTTCGGTGCCCATGTTAAAGTAATCTCTAGACCGTAAATTAATCTGTAAGATAACATACGGAACCGGTCAAAAGTCTTCTCTGTAGTTAACCCTAGTCCTGATTAAAACATGTGAGCTGCAACATGCTGGACTTCACGGTGAGATCGTCAACGTTTGTTTGCTCAAACTGTTTTAAGAAACTAAACGGTGCAAAGACATAGTTGGGTTTTTAATTCTCAGCACAACAAACGACACTTTAGTCATTTGGCTGAATGTTAATATTAAACATATTGCTTAATGGAGCTTTAATGTAGACTCACATTCTACCAGTTGTTCCAGTCTTGCAGACCTGCTGGAGGTCAAAAGCAAAGCTTGAATACCAACGAGCCGGTGGAGCTCTTGAGCTCTTTAGCAGCGATTTTAACCTCCGAGGCTCAGAGACTATAGTGTAATTGGCCGAAGACCTAGTTCTTCGGATTTCTAGAAAATTCCGCCCTCTGGAGTCATGAAAATATGTGCCGGCTTAACCGTCAATTCCACATGGATTACTTTGTGTTATTCAGGGAGAAGCACAGCGTTCCAGTGTCAGGATTCTGACTGTCATTTGACGTCAGTTGTCAGGGGAGACGGCAGTAACAAGACAAGCATGGAGAGAAAGTCTGGCACGGGACTGGAAAGTGTGTGTGTGTGCATGTGCATTTCATGCGGCATTTTTAAAAATATACATAAACGTTTTGATAGTCATCTGTATGTAACTTTGACTTTTGAAGGAAAATAAATCGATTGAAACGCATGAGAAGTCTTTGTGGATTGCAGTAGATCTGTGTGGATGAGCTGCCGAGGCGCTTTGCGTTGGAGAGTTGGAGATATTTTGCTTCTGCTCCGCAATGCGACGGCCATTCTACAGTTAAAGATGCTGTGATTGTTTTTGTGCAATGGATTTGGTCTGTCTGAACGAAGTCTTCACAGTGATGCACACACACACACACACACACACACACACACACACACACTCACACACACTCCATGAAGATAATGGGATCGGCGGTGGCTGGAGGGTTTTGGTGAATAGCGACTTCATTTCTTTAACAATGACATAACAATTCTGTTTAACTTAATTCTGTATGAAAGGTGCAATATAGATTCAATTTATTAACTAATACCACCACTACTAGCTGACTGGTTTCTAAACAGTTTGCTTATGGTCAACTTGTTGTTACTGTTTGGGTTAACTCTTCACCTCCACTATCAATTACACTCGCATGAGCTAGAACAAAAACCCATAATCGGCTGTTTCTGTCATTAAAAACAAAGATGTACTTTTGTCCTATTTGGTAAAACGGCACACAGGGCAGTAAGGAAAGTAGAGCATCAGCGTCTGCCGTGATTCATGTGAATGGAGGAATGTTTTCAGCCAGCCCTAACGCGAGTATGTTATATTTGTCTCAGAAGGATGAGGTTTTGGTTGCATCATGTGTGCTCTCTCTGTAACGAGGTCTTTCAGTGAGCTATCTGTTAATCTGTTAAAAAGAGTGATTCTTCTGCCTGAGCTATTTCTGGCCGGTAAACAGGCGAGCTGGCCTCCGGTAGAACGCAGTAGATTAGCTTGTATTCATCACTCCGGCCCGTCGTTCACATAGCTGGTGATGTTTGAAAAAAATACTAAATCTGCTTATTTTTTGCCTTCTGTGCCTGTTTATGAAATAGGCCCAGATTTGAATCTCTGATATTGCCACTGTCGTTTCCTATTACTGCCAAGTCTTAAAATATTGTTTGATATTCATAATTCATTTTAGCCCAGTTTTCTTGATATGAACGTGGTTATGAACTCAATTTGACACTGCACCTAAAAAAACCGCTGTTGTGACAACTGCCATCTAAAAAGGATAATTTTCTTAAAAATAGACTGCAAAGTGCTTAAAATAAAAACCTTTCCACAGACGAGACGATCATGTAAGCACAAGATTTAATGTAAAAGTTCCGCCAGAAAAAAACAGAAGCATAATAATAATGTTTGTGGCGTAATGAAATCATTTTCTATATTAATTTAACATCATTGTCCTCGTCTCCCTTCTCTACCTCCCAGGCGTGCCTCTGTCCACTCAGTGGGGCCCTCAGGGCTACTTCTACGCCATCCAGATCGCTCAGTACGGCCTGAGCCACTACAGCAAGAACCTGACGGAGCGCCCCCCCTACGTGGAGGTCTACGACACGGCCGAGGACCGAGACAGCCGGGCCAGCGCGGCACCCTGGAGTGTGCCGAAAGGCTGCGTCCTCAGCCGCGTCCACGACAAGACCCGAGCTTCCTCCGTGCGTCAGTTCAGCGCTCCAGGTATGCAAACGCTCCGTGAGCCCGGAGAGCCTCGGGGCAAAGCAGCTTATCTCCGGTCGGCTGCAGGAGGCCGATTTGCAACTGCACCGTAAGTTAGTCTGAGCTGAGTCACAGCCACCAGCCACTGTGTTGGTTGACGGTGGACCCGCCACGTAACGACGGCTTCCTGAGCATCATGATGATTAAAGAGCCAGCAGACACGACATCACACATCTCATTCTATGCCGATCACCGAGTCAGACTTTGTCACACTGATGGAAAACAGAAAACGCATTCATACGCCATTATTCCCGCAACAGACTTTTATCCAGAGCGTGAGCATCGGCGGTTGAAATGACTGTTTGTCAGCTGGAGCCAATTAACCTGAATTTGTTAGTCAAAGGACGGAGTAAATCTCCGGGCTTTCGTCTGCTTGGTGTGCTCTTTGCAGGCGATTGGTGCCATATGGGCTTTAATAGAGGGTAGTTAACGACTGCCTTCTCTTTAGTGAAGCAATCCAGTTGATCGTTTCAGGCAGGTGGTCGAGTACTTAAGATATTAACTTTTAAAAAACAGTCAAGTATTTCATTTCACTGTTCAAATCTGTTCATCGTCTCCTGGAACACCAGGGTGATGCAGTTTTAATCAAACGCAGTAAAGAGTGCTTTGGTTTTGGACTATTTTCAGCTGCAGATTAATGCACGGTTTGTCGTCTTTGAGAGTATCTACAGCAGCGGGACAGTGTATATTACATTGACTGGAAAACAAACTGCATGTTCATTGTCACCCACTGCAACATTGATGTGTTTTTCAATGTTTATTGACAACAATGGAGGTCTATGGCACAGAGGAGTATGCATTATATCACTAGACTGTTCCTTTTAAACATAACATATATTAATCGGATTCATATTTTAAGCAAACCCACCTAATAGCTCTGTGTCTGGTCTCATCAGGATTCCATATTTTCTTTAAATTGCTCAGCCCAACGGTAACGGGAAGACAGATTTATTTAATTGTCACAGCTGTAAAATGACCGCGTCCGTGAGGTAGTTGACAGTTATTTTTGAATATGTGAGAAGTGAGGATCTCCTGCTGAGTGCTGACGGAGCGATCTTAATTCTCCTTTCATCTCCTGCTGATATTTTCATGTCCGTCTGTCTCTCTCTCCCTCTGTCTGTCCCTCTCGCTCTCTCTGTCTGTGTGTCTCTCTCGCTGTGTCCTCTGTTGAGCTGCTGCCTCCACTGTAGTTCCCCCCCCCACCTCCTTATTCCTCCGCTTTCACCCTCTCCTCATGAGCAATTTCCTTTCATTTCACCGCTCCACACTTTCTCTCTCCGCTCACCTTGCCTTACAGCTTCGACTCGCCATCATCGGCTCTCTCTTTCCTCAACATCGTCATGTTTTCATCATCGTCCCTCAGCCCTCCCTCGGCAGCCTTCCGTCTCCATTAATCTTCCCCTCGTCTCTCCCCACATTTCAGTCAGTTTTCCACCTCTCTTTACTCATTTCCACCCACTTATCGGCCCGCTTCAGCTTCCTAAACATTGCAATCACGTTACACTCTCTGCGTTTCTCATGCATCATTCTGCTCCGTCATCCAAACTTTTCCTGTGTTCTTCCTCTGCTGTCACTTTCTCTTCCCGTCTCTGCCTCCCTCCTCCTCCTCCTCCTCCTCCTCCTCCTACCCTTCGCCCTATTTGGGTCTCTTTTTTTTCCTTCCTTACTGTATCTAGGACACTGGTGTTGAACAGCCTCTCAAATCCTCTGACAAGTGGATCAATCGTCTGTCCCCTGATAATAACCTACCGTCTACCATCTGCACATTCCCGCACGAACACTGTCCGCCGCTGAGCACCCTTATTTCCTGAATCCCCTCGCGGTCGTTTGGAAGTTTCACAAACCTGCCAGAATTAGCGAGGTGATCTGTGTTCGGAGATGCGGCGTAGTGACAGCTGCCACCGGCTGCGGCGCCTTTAAAATGTGTCTGGAAGTCTCACAGCAATGAATCGAATACACTTTATAGTTAAGATTTCAGTCCATGTTGGTGTGAGAACTTTAAAAACGCTGTTCACTCACAATCTCCATGCAACCTGACGGAGCTCGAGCAGTTTGGCGAAGAAGAATGGCAAACTTCTGTCCAGATGTGCAAAGCTGATGGAGACCAACTTGTGTACGCAAACCTCAATCTTATGCAAACATGTTTTGAGTTTTAGATTTGTTGTTCATCTCACTTTTAAAGTATTTTCTTGTTCATCAGTCTCAAAACGCCATGTTAAACCTACTTTAATACAGTGTTGACAGTTATTAAAATCATTATCTTCACTACTTTCCACCATTTTATGGACAAAACGTTGAATTGTGGCCATAAAACAGGAATACTTTTTTTAGGCACTGTGTGTCCTGATGTAGTCACCGGAGGATGTGGATGAACAATCAATGTGCATCGACTGTTGTCCCCTCGCTTGGATCCTTTGTATCCGCATGCACAACACTCGACGTGTTCGTCGTGCTCACTCCTTGTTGCGTTTACGCTGACATATTTGTAGCTGCATGTCATCTCTGTCTCCCGCCTCACTGCTAAACAGCCAGAGAGCGACGCGGAGCAGGGGAGGTGGAACCTCGTCTATATTCCCTCTGCCCATCCTTTATTGATGCCAGAGTAATGACGGGGCCAGAGTACAAATCCACTTACTCTCTGCATTGCCTTAAGTAATGGATTTATGAGTGCATTAAAGGGCCGTAGTCATCCAGAGGCCCCTGCCAGGCTGGCTCGCTCCTCCATTCTCCTCCTGATCGACTGCCTTTGTGTCTCCGGCGGCCTCGTCTGCTTCTGCTTTCTCAGCTCATGTCATATGAGATCTGATTCTCAATTGTCTTCTCGCTTTTGGCTCATTTTCACTCTCTCCGTCAGGCTGGCGTTGAGGGCACTTGAGACGACCCATCTTGCTATTATCCTTCTTTTTTTTTCTGGACTCCTACATTCTTTCTTCTCTTTATCCTGTCAGGAGCTATCTTTGAAAAGATTGGTTGCTTGTTGTTGTTGTTTTTTAGCTGTGCAGACCGAGCAGCTAGGCCAAAGGTACGGAGTTGATGTAATGTAAGAGGAGCGGTGGCTGTGTGGAAACTGGATGTCTGAGTTCCTAACTTTGAGATTTGTAGGGAAGAGTTGTGGAGATGCAAATGGGAAAAGTTGCTGCAGTGCATCAACTTCCTCATTCTCTCTCTTTTTCCAACTCCTCTCATCTTTTCCTCCCTCTATTCCCTTCCTTCCTGTCCTCTTAATTAAGCTCTGTGTGCAGTGAAACAACTGTACCGCACATCCCATGAGAAGCTTGTCTCGGTCTGTGTTCGAGGCTCTCTCTCTCACACACACACACACACACACACACACACACACACACACACACACACACAGAGAGAGCTAGCCACTTCACAAAGGTATTAATGAAACAAGGTTTTGATCAGTTATCTGATATTGATCCTTTGATAACGTGACTGCATAGTGAATCTGGGGAACGCGAGGAAAAAGACGCGCTTTCGTGGAAACACGACATCAAAGGAGACAGACGCACACTGTACAAGGCTTTCTGTCATTCTGCTAAAAATAGTCCAATGTCATCCAGTAATCGTCAGAAGTTTGTCAAATGAGGTTCGGCATGTTTTATCAGACCAAACGCCACAAAACTTCTTTTCTCCTTTTTGTTTTTTGGTTCATAATACACATCTTTTTAACACCCTCTCATGCGACCACCACAGAGTCCTCTGAGGGCGTGTCCCTGCAGCTGGGTAACTCCAAAGACTTCATCCTCAGCTTAGACGTCAAGTTCGTCTCCAACGGCAGCGTGTCTGTGATCCTCGAAACCACGGAGAAGGGCCCGCCGTTCACCATCCGCTACGTGACCAGCACGCAGCTCATCGCCTTCAAGGACCGTGAAGTCACGTACGGCGTTGGGCCACGAACCGCCTGGAGCACGCTGACCCGAGACCTGCTCACCGACCTCAGGAAGGGCGTCGGCCTGTCCAACACCAAGGCTGTGAAGGCCACAAAGGTTGGTTCAGACCGTCGGTACCTTTGATATAACAGCTGAGCTCGAAAGGCTATTCAACTGGACTAGAGCTGAAACAATAGTAGATTAAGCAATCGATTGTTGTTAATTCAGTAATTGTTGAAGTAACATTTCCTGATGCATTTCTGCTTTTCTTCATCTTATGTGGTGGTTAACTCATTATTTATGGCTTTCATACAAAACAAGTCATTTGAATACGTCCCCTTTTGTTTTAAGAAATTATGATAGACAAATTAAAATAATCTGCAGATTAATCATTCATGAAAATAATCGTTAACTGCAGCCTTGAACCGGACCCTATTTCACGAATCATAATTTACCTTAAAGCTGCATTTCAGTTGGTGGTATGAACGGAGCTAAATATTGTCGCATTAATCTTAGATTTTTGTTACATTTAGCTGATTTCATCATTAGAACTTTGACACTAAATTACATGTCAAGACGATACGTAATTGAATAAATGCGAGATCCCAGTCATAATAATTGATCGTTTGATTTCCTTCTCAGATCATGCCCAGGCGGGTGGTGCGATTAGTGCTACACGGGCGCGGCTTCGTAGACAACGTCACCATCTCCACCACTGCCCACATGGCCGCCTTCTTCGCCGCCAGCGACTGGCTGACGCGCAACCAGGACGAACGAGGCGGCTGGCCCATCATGGTCACCCGTAAACTGGGCGAAGGCTTCCGGCCCCTGGAGCCCGGCTGGTACTCGGCCATGGCTCAGGGCCAGGCCATGTCCACCCTGGTGCGAGCCTACCTCCTCACCAAGGACCAGGCGTACCTCAACGCCGCCCTCAAGGCGGTCGGACCCTACAAGGTGCCTTCAGCGCAGCACGGGGTTAAAGCCGTGTTCATGAACAAGTACGACTGGTATGAAGAGTACCCCACCACGCCCAGCTCCTTTGTCCTCAACGGCTTCATCTACTCCCTGCTGGGACTCCACGACTTGACTGAGACAGCCGGAGAGAAGCTCGGCAGGGAGGCGGGGCAGCTGTTCAGCCGCGGCATGGAGTCGCTGAAGGCCATGCTGCCGCTCTTTGACACGGGGTCTGGGAGCATCTACGACCTCCGTCACTTCATGTTGACCACGGCGCCCAACCTGGCACGCTGGGACTATCACACCACGCACATTAACCAGCTGCAGCTGCTGGCCTCCATAGACAACGCTCCCGTCTTTAAGGACGTGGTCAAGCGCTGGAAAAACTACTTAAAAGGGATTCGTGCCAAGCACAACTAAACTAACTGTAACTCGCATACAGCCGAGATGAATATACTGTCCTCTTAACGGGTGATTGAATGTGAGGCGAGTGCTCACACTGTGTGCGTGCGTTCTGGTCGAGGTTCATAATCTAAAGGACGAGTTCATTCTGCTGCAGCTCTCAACACTAAAAGTTTCTCGTGTGCTCTGTTGCAGGTTTCATATTTTCTGCAACACTGACTGTAGCTCTCCCCTCCTGTCTTTTTCCTTGAGCTAGTGTTTGTAATTATGCACAGATCTAGTTTCAGAGTGTGAGTGTGTGTGCGTTCAGGAAGAGTGTGTGTGTGTGTGGAGTAACAATATATGGTGTTGGAGACAGATAAAACTCCTTTTTACCACTTCGTCCGAGATTTGCAAAGTTTATCGAAACGAATAAACAACAAAAACTGAATATGTTATGAGGAGGAGAATGTTGCCAAATCAATTTATCGAATTAATATGAAATACTTAAACATTTTGGATTTAATTCCTCCACTGCAAAGTTATTGTCATCAGATAAGCCGCAAGACTTAGAAGTTTTAAATCAAGACGTATTTTCAAACGCACCATGTTTAAGCTGTTTGGTGAGATAAATTCATTTCGCTGTTGTCCCTTTATAGAATTTTTCTGAATCTCTTTTTCCATCAAACACACATCATTTCAGGAGGGATTATATTGATTCCTTTAATATAGATATTAAGTCACAGTTTAGGTATCTGTTAAGCTGCTCCGGGGAATAAACACCTCAAACCACCATATTTGGGTTCAGACAGTTAAAGCGGCTCTGCTACCAGCGTACCTCCTTGGTTCCTACCCATAATTCCACTGTGTGTAGCCACACCTGGTCAGAGATGGCTGCATGACTGCGTCTTTAGTTTGCGTTCCAGGTGTCGCATGGAGGACTGCAGGTAGCATGCGGCCACAACATGAGCGTTCCTGTTCTATTCCCCGAGATAATTAATAATCTGTCCTAGATTTTACAATGCAGAAGCCGCTGTGCTACTGTTACCTTTATGTGACGTTTCTAAGACATCAAGCTGTGTGCCACCATTCTTGGCTCTAACCAAACCCCACTAAAGTCCCTCAGTTGGCCACAAACACACTTAATTATTTATGTTCCTCTGCAGAACACTGCTACAAATAGTTAGCTCTGCATCACTTTGAGTTCAGGAGTCACCGGCGCTCTGTTACTCTCATTAGCACATTTTGTGGGTGAAAGCTAGAAAACAGTTTCGATTCCTCATGGCTGTGTTGTCTCGATGTGCACTCGGGTAATCCCCAGCGCGCAGACTTCTTCGGATCCCGGTACTTTAAACGAGTCTGACTACAGATTTAAATGACTAAATCTTGGCTCACTCTGACACCTTCAAATTATGATCAATGTCCCTGATAAGTGTAAATAACGGCCCGGCAGTGTCATCATTAAGCTCCACTCGCGGGACAAGCTGTGAAGTTCAAACCAACACTTGCATTTCTCTTTTAAATTGCAAACATTGACCGATCATTGTTCAACTTTGGAATCTTTTCATCCCTTTTGGTTTGAACATCAGCACCATCAGCTGCCGTTTCATGCTCCGCTTTTGACCTTTTTCGGACACTCGCCTGTAAAAGCTCTTCCTCCAGAACTCATACTTCCAGATGATAATTGCAGGAAGGTGTAGGTGGTGGTGGTATGTATGTATGTATGTATGTATGTATGTGTCATGTGCATTTGGATGGAAAGACGTGGGCAGCAGAGGGCACAACTGCGTCTCGCTAACACGTCGGTTCATAACGTTTAATTAGACAATGCCAGGAGTACTGACGGTGGAGGTCAATTCTTGACGAGCACCGAGAGGCCGTCGGTCCCGGCAGGCTCTCGGCTGCTGTGGATGGCTGAACTCTGTGGTTTTAATCTGAGAGCCGACCTGTTGACCGCTGTGCGAGGAGAAAGAAAGCTCGCCGAGACACTAACGATTCAACCGGCTAATAGGCTGGAGAGGCTGTACGCGCAGGACAGTGGCGAGTCGGGGGATGAGTCAGCACTCTAAACAAAGTGGAGCCCTCAGCACCAATGAAGCTTTCATCGATCTACCGTAAAGATCATTAATGGGGGGGAATCGGGTCGGTTTGTTCTTCCTGAAGGTGCTGATGGGGAATTTTTCTTTTGGTCATTTTCATGTAAACTTTGAGATGAAAAACATTTTTCCCCGCTTTCAAGTTGTCGTCGCGTGAGCTGATGAGAGTAAATCAAAGAAGCGTTGATTCATTCCGATGTAGCGTTGGTTGGAGAACACGTATTGCTTTTTGTTTCAAAGTCATTATTAAAGGCTGCGGGTACATCTTCCTCACCTCGCAGCGGCGTCTGGAACTCATTCTGCATTCAGAACTGAGGATTTACGACAAATTAAGGACAATAATCTGAGATCTCAAGAAAGAAGTTTTAATATTTCAGGAATAAAGTCATGACATTGAGAGGAAAATTAAAAAACCTTTTGCAGGGAAAAATAGTAACCTTGTAATCCACGACTTTATCAGAGTATAACTACTTTTGTCTTGAAATACTATGACTTTATCACTGAAATATTATTTCCTTTTCTCCCCCCCCCCCCCCCCCCCAAAAACATTTTGACTTTGTTCCCAAACTGTCCGGTTTCTTTTCTAGAGGTTTATTCTGTGGGTTGAAATAATTCTATTGATGTTCTATTTTTTAAAGTTAAAAAGATCAAATATCCCAGTGAGCAGGTATGAATGCACGTTTTGATAATTCCAGTTTTTTTTTTTTGTATGCTTGCTGATTATTTTTGTTCGTTTCTGAGTGAGCCATTTTGACAGGACAGGTAGAAATATGTAGTTTCAAACGTTCAGGAATGGAAGTTCTGTGTGTGGATGATTTATTTTGTTTATACCAAAGTCATTGACTCAAGTATATTTGGATTTGTCTATTTTTGTGCAAACCGATTTCCATACAGCATTTCACGATGTTTAGTCTCCTTGGAGATGTCACAGAGAGACGCTGCCTTTTGAGGAATGCTAGTTTTTCAAATGTAGGTTGAATTACAGCCGGGAAGACGTGGAAAACTCTCCTATCGTAAAGGGGACGTGTGCAACTAGAGATTAGCATTTAGTCGGCTACCGTTTTGAAGGGAAGCGAGCCGGTAGCTGTAAATTGTCTTTGAAAGTTTTTCTTCAGTTTTGAGTGTTTTTATTTTTGCATCATTCGTTATTTGTTTGCAGAGGAGTGAGATGTTTTACTAGATAGACTAAAAGCACAACTGCTGTTTATTGTCACGTTTTCTGTTGTTTTTCTTTCCAGGACAATGTTCAAACGCCTTCATTCAGAGAGCTGCTATGATTGTTCACTGTGCAACAGCTTCTTTTTCTGTCTTTCCAACAAAATGACCACTGTGGTCAAATGTGATTTATGCAATAAAATGTTTACTGGGGTCGTAAACGCCACAGGAGACCCAGAGCGGATGTACAGACTTTGCAATTCAAGCACAATGTGCAAATGCTACCCTTTTTTTAGTCCAAGGAAGAGAGGCGTTTCTATACAGAGTGAATCTTTGTGCTTTAAAGATGTGCTTTTTAAAGGTGTAAAAAATAAAAGCATTTTTTCTTAAACTTCTGGTCGGATATCTTCCTCTTTGATATGAGTTTTATATATCTCCAGAAACTTAATTTATTGCCAATTTAAAATAGAATAGTTTCTTGTTATTTATTCTCATGATGCTACCCAGATTTAGGTCTGTTTCTAGAGTTAGCCCAGGTGGTGTGATACCTATAAAGGCCATCGTTCAGCAGCCCTGACTGCAGCAGAGAAACAGTTTGTTCATACCGAACGCCGTCTCTGTGAAACTGCTCAGGAGAAAAAAAACAATCCTGATTAATAATTGATCCTAATTAGGCTATTCTGATCCGGAGAGAAGCGCAGGCACCTGAGAAGGACTGTATCTCCTGCCACCCGCTTGCATTTTTCATTACCTCCTGGCATTTATTCTATCCAGCCACAACTTCCCCCTCACAGCCACACGCGCCGCCTCATTCCTCTTCCTTCCTCGACGCAAATGATATTACAGTCCCTCCTGACAGCGAGTCGCTCTCCCAGTCCTGTAATTAGCCCCACATAAACCCGATAAGCCCCGTCTCTTCATGGCCTCTTCTGCTGCTATTCGGGTGCCTTTGAGATGGCCGTGGTGACATTACACTGAATCCTTGGTACTGCGGCGTCCGGAGGCCCCGGGCTTCATGGTGACCATAAATCTATCCACTTGATGGAATTAACACTCCGTTGAACCCTGCGTTATTGGATTTGTTTGGGGGAGTCTCAGAGGAGGTGGGAAATGAGGGAACAAAATGGATGTGGAGGCATCCAGTGAAAGGAAAACAGAAGAAAGACTGCTGCAATTTATGTCCCAGTAGGATGTTTCTGATCTTGTTGAGTGACTTTCTTCCAATGTAGCTTCAAGCTTTGATATTTTGATATTTTAGTTTGATAGTTTGATATTTTGGGAAATGTCCCTGTGGGGGAAAACAACAGCATGCTGGTCTACTTAAGCAAGTACGCTTTGTTTTTGCTTTCTGGCAGTAAGTTAGAGATGAAAAAATCAATACCTCTCTCATATCTGTACACCAAGCAGATAATACAACCTGCAGCTGCTTAGCATAGCTTAGCACCAACAACTGGACGCAGGGGGAAACGGCGAACTATACTCTGTCCAAAGATTTAAAAAATCCAGCTACCTGTAAATCGCACCCACTAATTAACACATTAAATCTCACTGGTCGAACCTCCCAATTAGTAAGCTCATGAGATGCTGGTGGGTTGATTTTGTTCCATTTGGAACTAGGCTAGCTGTTTCCCCCTGTTTCCAGTCTTTGTGCTAAGCTAAGCTAACTGGCTGGTGTCTGCAGCTTCACATTGAAGGGACAAATACGAAAGTGGTATCAATCTTCTCATCTAACTCTCAGCAAGAAAACTAACGAGCATATTTTTTTAAAGCGTGGAAGTACTCCTTTAAAATTCTGCCCTCATATTAGCAGCTACCTGAGCAGTCTGCTGTGAAGCTTTTCCAAATCTTTATCTGGATTAATTTGTGCCATCGAACACAGTGTTATCAAATTCAGCTCAGTCTCTCTTCCAAATGAACCCCAGAGATGGAGAAACTGTCATTACACGAAAAGAAAATAAATTCTCTGCCTCTGTTTCCAAACCTGGTAATTGCTGTATTTTGCTCATTCATGAGCAGCTGGCATCCTTTGGTTTAAATGGTAGAGAGAACAGTGCTGGAAGAGAACAATGAGGAGACGGAGCAGCAGTAGGTAGAGTAAATAATAGGAAAATAATACAGAGATGTAGTCTACAGGAGAGAGAGCGAGAGCAAGTCTTCAGCGGGGGGGATTTAGATTCAGTAAAGGGAGAAGCTGCTTTGAAAGTCTGAAATGCAACAGAGGAAAAAAAGAAGCGCCTGGAGTCCAACAACTATTAATAATGTATCAGGGGGGCGTCTGCCGCACACGCGCTCCTCATTTGGAGACACAAACGACACCTCATCAACCAAAACACCAGGGAGGCACCGATGCTCTGAGCAGCTGCAGCACGGCCGCCTGCTTCAGTGAAGTCTATCGCACATCTGTCCGTCTGGAACCACGACTCTAACTCAGCACATCATAACTCATTACGTTTTCTTTTCTTTTTTAAAAGGCACATGAGAAGAAAATGAGTGTTTAATGAGGTAACTCAAGAAAGACAATCGGTAAAAAATAAGATTGGGTGCACCTGAAGTGTTATTGTGTGCATTTATTGTTTTTTTTCCTTATTTTTTATCACATAGATGCAGTGATTGGATGCAACTATGAACATTTACACAACTACAGTACTTATGAACAAATTAGAGGTACTTCTGCTTTACTTGAGTATTTCCATATTCGCACGCATGGGACTTTCGTCCAGGTGACCACTGTTCATGTCCAGTGTGAAACTATCTACGTTCCAATATGCTGACATACTATTTAGTATGCCAGAACAAATATGTGGTATGTCCCAATACTTGTATGTCAAATACGGTATACCAAAAATATTAGGATGTCCTCCTGCAGCCACCATGAAATTCTGCCTATTCTGACCCACAATCCTCTGCGCAGCGGCCATGTGAGAGAGGGTCAAAATTCAAGGTGCCGTGTTATGACGAAGTCCCAACTGAATGCATACTGCATGCAACACTATGTACTTTTTAAGGGCAGCTGCAGTATTTACTGAAAGTATGTAAGAAAAAGTATGTAATTTGGAACGCAGCGTCAAAGTAAACTTTGACATTTTGTCACGTGTTGCCTAAACCTAACTTCCTGTGAAGAAAGATGTTTGTTCCAAAGCCGACGCTGAAGGGCAACGTAACGCGTCATAGTTTGAACCTTAGGGCACTGACTAAGCTCTGGTATTTGACGGGTTAGGAGTGAAAATGAGTTGATATTGTAATGTTACTACTTTTACTGAAATAAAATAACTAAATACTTCCACCATTTATATCATTATTGGAGTATTGCTATCGTCAGGGTTAGTGTTTCGATGCTGTAGGCGATTGAGCAACTGTAACCACTTGATATGCTGCTTTAATCTATAACAGTGCATCAGACTTTAAATTCATATCAGGTTTTATGTTTAAAATCTGAATGTGCAAAGTAATAGCTGTAAACTAAATGTAGGAGAGTAAGAATGAAGTGGAGTTACTTTCCACCACGATGTAAATTGAATCCTTACATTTGTTGTGTTTAATAAAAATATCTGTGCTGTAAGCCTTTGGACGACCTTAGAGTCATCTGAAGTCAACAAAAACAAAGTTTGCTTCGGCAGCGACTCGATGAATGCTTAATGTGCTCCACAGTTGTGCTGATGGTACACAAACATGCAGGACTTGCTACTGGAGGCTCAGTTTGGCCTCAGACTCTGACCTGAAGTGAACTTGTTACTGTTTCTCATTAACAGTCAATAAGAGCAGCGTGCGGCGCTTCAAGACCGCCCTGTCTCTGCAGTGATGCACTTTAATTCCCTGCGATGTCTCCAAAACACTTGGCTTTGTAGTTCAAGGTTACTGAACGATAAATGAGCGCATATCAATAGGATGCAAAGGCAAAATGTAATATCTCAGGACAGAGTTTAAGGATGTTGAGCTTCTGTAAAGAAAACCTTCAATTCCGGCTAAAATATATAAAAACCTTTCCTTTTCATCGTGCGTCACCACACAGCTTCTGTTTGCAAGTACTGACACCTTGTGGAGAGATGGGACAGTACACGTGTCAGCAGGTACTGGCAGCTTGTATTCAGTCTCGTTTTTATGTTTCATTCATAGAGACAGATTAAAGGAAAAGCAACTGTGTCTTATGTTTCTCACTATTCAGGGTTTTCCTTTAAAGGAACAGTGTGTAGCATCTAAGGGGATCTATTGGCAGAAATGAAGTATAATAATCGTAATAAGTATGTTTTCTTTCGTGTTTAATCACCTGAAAATCAGAACCATTGTGTTTTCATAACCTACGAATTTTTACGCCTACATAAGGAGCGGGTCATGTTTCTACAGTGGCCCAGAGCGGACAAACCACACACTGGTGCTAGATTGGACCATTTGCGTTTTCTCGTCAGCTGCCGTAGTTCTTAACCCTGAAGCAATTCAATCAATCTGGATTTCAAAAGACTATGTTGTTGAGACGCTGAAATACAAACACAAACCAACAGCGGACAACTCAATGCATTTACTCAAGTTCAGTACTTAAGTGCAATATTTAGTATTTTCATTTTCTGCTTCTTGACACTTCTACTCCGCTCCAAATATTGCACTTTTTACTCCACTGCATTTACCACATATATTCCAAAGCTTCAGTTCATTTCTTGAATATGATTTTACAAACAAATATCAATTTCACCTCAACTTAAACATAAAAAAGCATTAATACATATTTATTCTGTACATGAATGTCCGTGGTCTCTTGGTTTTTAAACTCTACCTGGAAATCGAATTTCTGTTTCCCTCTAGTGGTTCAACTTTGTCAGTAAACTGTGAAACCACTGTTGGTGATGTAACGTTCACGAAAGCTCCGAATCTTTTGAACGGCTCCTTGGTATGACCGAGGGAAGATGTGAGATATGTTTTTATAAGTCTGTGTTGTTTACGTTGATGTGGTGTTTTGATGCTTGGTGGTTCAGGTCGGCGTGTCGTGTGCTGCGCTGCCCTACTGGCACAAATCTGCACCATGCAGGATGTGTTTCGGAGCCACGGAGCACATTCCTGACCCCACTCATCAGTGCTGCTCGATGGGTGTCACAAGTGCACCCGTCTTGAGAATTCCAACCAGAGAGGGCAGTGAAACAAAAATATATGATATTAAAATCACCTTTAACCGTAACGTTATACTATAAAGCTACGAAGGTGTGCTTCCTATGTTGTTGTCACTCTGACCTGCCTCTTGACTTTGTCTAAACTGTTGCCACTGAAAGTCTTAATGACTAACGAACTGACTCCAAGCCAAACTGACTCGTCTGTTTGTTTGTTGTCTTTTCACTGTGAAGCTGAGGTGTTGCTCTGCAGCTCTGCTCCTCTGAGACAGGAAGCTGAATGAGATCCCAAGGTGCTCTGCACTACGTGTGTGTTTCACCTCACTGGTCTGTTGTGATTGCAGGTACAACACTTTTTCTTTTCTTTTTTTTCAAATGAAGAGCTTTGGCGTAGTTTAAAAGGAAAATCATGATGAAATGTGTATGTGTGGTAAGCATACCGGGTACTTGAATAATTTGGACTTGTAGCTCAGGATTAGGCATTTCAGAACAATGTGGGTTTTTCATCAAGCCGTTGAGATGAAGCATTAACTTATTTAATGTGTTCAAACTTAAGCGAGCATGACTTTCTGTGACATGTTTGAGCTCAAAACAAAAGAGCTTTTGTATGCAGTGATGTCACCAAAGTAAAAAAAAACATATCACACCAAAAAAACAATTGTTATTGACTTTTCCTTCTCTATAATGTGAGCAAACTGTCAAACAAACCACAACATCTCCAGCCTTTTGACTTCTGCGTTGGCGGAGAGACCTGTTTTGCTTTCATTGTCTCAGAGTTTAAACAAGATAACAGGCCCGGGGAGCGCTGGCTGGGCTCGGCCTTCTCTGGGTGTGACCGCTGTGGGCAGATGGTGACATGTCAGCAAAACCAGGAGAGGAGCAAGAGAGTGGCTGAAAAGGAACTCTGTTGACTTTCCTGCCAGACCTATTCACACCCTTCATTCATGAGGTTAGACCTTATCTGGACCGGCTGAAACTCAGACAGCGCTTGTTAGGTTCAGCGCTGAGCTGAGCTGTCTGTCTGCAGCTTCTTTTGCTGAGAGTTTCTGGCAGGGGAAATGTTTCGAAAATATTAGCCTCAGTTGCCATTCCAGTAATATCAATAGCAACTGAAGGGAGATTTCAATTTTGACTGAAACCTGGTGTACTGGTTTGACTGTCATCTCTTTGGGAGATACTTGTGCAATTTCAAAAAGAAGAGATCTGTTTTGGAAACGACAGACTCGTTCTGTGAATGTGAAGACGTTGTGATCTGGAAAGACTTGTCGTCCATTTAGATAATAATCCCGTGGCCAAATAGCAGTTGTGTTGCTTGCACGTGTGTGCGTGTGTGTGTGTACATGCCTTTATGTGTGAGAGCATACACCTGTGTGCACATACCCTCTCCCTCCAGAGACAGCAGCAGCAGCAGAAGGAGGAGGAGGAGCACAGGTACACTGGATATTCTCGCTGGGTTTGAAGAGGGTGGAGATGAAGCGGAGAAACCCGGAGAGCAGCATGGCAACCTAAACCTTATGAATGAGGCACACCCCAGCGGGCAGCTTCAGTTCAGCGCCTCCCTGACAGCAGCAGCAGCAGCAGCAGCAGCAGCGCCTTGCAGCAGTCATGCTCGGCCTCATCAAATTACCACAAGTCTTCACCATCAATCAAGTGCCCAAAGTAAGTTCATCGTCACTGTATCTTAACTGGACATTTCATACGCTCAGACTGAGCTGGACTCAATTAGGAGGTAGAGTGTTGAGGAGGGAAATTTCATTTCATTTTCATCGCCACACCTGTATTTTGGGTTTCTACTAGAACATGTTTACATGCTTTCATGTTCAAAGAACTCTTTATTTTTCTCATACAGTCTGTGTGAATGTACCTGTATTCAGCCTCTGTCTGAAACGCTCTGTTTTACCTCTTTTCAACAGAATTGCATTACCAGGCAACAGCTTTGGGCCATGTTTACTTCCTGTCAGCTGATGTCATTCACATACACTGCAACAGGAAACAGACTGGGATACGTTCAGACAGTTTACCTTTAAAAACTCTGAAATGGTCGACATGTTGTGTAGCTGTGGCGTCACAATCAAATGAAATCCTGACGGTTCATTTAAAGACACAGTTTCTGAATACTGGCAGTGTATTTCAACGCAGTATTTATATAGCACTTAAACCTGAATAATAATGATACTCATCATTGAAAATCATCACTAAATAAACATGCAAATCTCACTTTTTATAATATGGGACCTTTAAAACTTCAAGTCAAAAGAGTTGAAGGTAGTGTATTCATTTTGCCCACAGAGTCACACTTTGACTTACACCTTTAATGTTTCACTTCATGAAATAAACTGATTACTCCTGTGAGTTTGAGAGGGCTGCTGCAAAAATATTGGCGCTTTGTACAAAAACTGCCAATATAATGTGAAGAATCCTCCTAAATCAGTGTTTGATAACCATTTTGGCGTGAAACCCCAAAGATTAAATCAAAAACATAATCTTTGTCAACAAAAAACCTCGACTTTTCTTTCTAATAACTGTAAACATGCAACACTTGGTCCACTGAGATTTGCTAGTCTTGAGTATTTTGCTTCGTTGAGCGACTTCTTCTGCCTCCAGAGCAGGAAGAATAATAGGTTTCACAAATTTGTCAAACCGGCTGAGGACTTACTAAGACTTTCCTCTCTCAAGGTTTTCCACGAGGACAGCATCATCTCCGGCTACCGACACCCGCACAGCTCAGCCACCGACTGCATCCTGAGCCTCTTCCAGCTGACCAATGAGACGCTCAACATCTGGACCCACTTTTTGCCCACTTGGTAAACACTCTAAATGTGTCCCGAATGCATCGCAATTTTAAGAGCCATAAACGTGTGTTTGCTAGCTGGCGTGTCTTGTAGACCAGCAACATGTGACACACCTGAGGGAATTTTCAGTTGTTTTTGTTTTGCAGACCAGTGGCGGAGTTAGTGAGTTAGTAACCAAACAGGTTTGGTTTGAAGACATACATCCCAGCAATCATGTATTGAGCTCCTGCAGTGCCTCCCTGTTCGTGGCCTTGTACTGCATGTGCAGCAGGCATCCAGTCCAACAGGACTCTCACAGTACGGCTGCATTCATACAGTGTATTTATCCGTCATTCAGCTCATACATTTACTCAACCTTTTCATCATACATTGTGAAAACATCGATTAATACTCTGTGGTACAACTGATGAAAGTCCACCTCGTCAAAAAAGTTTGACAACTCCGGAAAGCCTCGTTTTTATTGCGTTGAGAGAACAATTGGATTTGTCTGTATCGTTGTGTGTAGGGCCGCCCCCTCTCAACTAACTGGCCATTTTGGTCTTCACATCTTTCGTCGATTAGTCATTTTTTAATTATTTTTTTCATGCTGAACGACTTCTTCCCAATACATTCATGAGCATATTTCTGGTAAACAGAAGATTTAAAGTGATGCTTTGCTTGGTTCAGCCATTTACAGATTTGTCGATGAAATCAACTGATTGATTTGTCGACAAAATCTTCGTCGGCTACGAATGTTGAGGACAGTCCGACTATACATGTGTCTCAGATGAGTCGCGGGGGTCTTCTCTCTGATTAAGAGATAAAAAAATCCACTTCTTGTCATCTTTGTAACACATTGAATCCTCCCATTGCAAACCCCGATCCACTGATCCATGTTTGAATGTGGCGGTTAGAAGAATCAGAAGCTGTAGGGCTTCGATTAGTCGCTATAGCTAAGCTCTCGGAGCGACTTCAATTTTGTTTGTCGACCTTAAAACTTTCAAGAGGTCCAGACAAAAGAGTAACCAAGTGATGTAATTAGTAATTTAAGGTTTGATGAAACAAACAGGAGAACTTCTTAACTCAAGACGACTTTGCAGCGTATTGCCTAATTTCTTTGAGTTTTCTCATATTTTTTACAGTGTATTGAGAGACTTAGGATGCAACACCTGTAGGAGCAAACAGAGAGGCTGAACAACTGAAGAGGAAGAATGCCAAAGACAGACAAGTTAAAGAATGATTTCCGTATCTGCCGGCTAACATTGATCTGGAGCTTTAAGCAACATTTTTAACTTCTTCCCCAAGTTAAGCGTCTCCTCTCTGTTTGACAAACACAGCATGACCGCATGAAGGTTCAATCCAAGACTTCACTGATGGAATTATTCTTCATTTTGTAGATGTGTTTTTATGTGAGTAGATCTCGTGATTTAAAGATACTACAGACGTTGCTGCCCCCAGGAGCCACGATGTACTTCCTGCCTGCTGAGATGCCAGTTGCTTTGACTGCATAGTCCAGGGAGAAAGTGTGTATGTGTGTGTGTGTGTGTGTGTGTGTGTGTGTGTGTGTGTTTGTGTGTGTGCAGGTGGCTGTGTGTCTGCGGGTGGCTGAGCGTTGAGCATATTCTAAGGCCAGATGGGTGTTTGTGTCTTGGGGCTCGGCACAGGCAAGCCGCTAATGAGCAGATCTGTGCTCGAGGCTTATGAGTTGACTCAATTAGTTAACTGCTCAGTGACGGGGAAAAGCACAAATAATGATGATTTGTTAATGAGAGGCGAGGAAACGGACACACGAGGCAAAAACTATGATAAGACTGAGCTGTGCGTGTGTGGAACTGTTACGTCAGTGAGAGTTACCAACAAATGCAGGGTTTGATTGAGTGACGCTTTGTTCTGACTACGTTGACAGGTACTGACAGGTACAGGGATGACAAGCCAAGTGTGTGTCTCTGAAATGCTGTGAACATATCAGATGTCTGTCTCGGTTGTCGTTATATGTGTGTGTGTGTGTGTGTGTGTGTGTGTGTGTGTGTGTGTGTGTGTGTGTGTGTGTGTGTGTGTGTGTGTGTGTGTGTGTGTGTGTGTGTATCAGATAAATATGTAATAAGATGTAAAGAGTACTATCCATGACAATATTGTCATTCTGTAGAGAAGGTAATTGGCCATCAAACAGGAAGTTCGTACATCTCTGTTGTTTTGTTCATTATTAAGCCTCTCATGGTTCGATGGTTCAGGGTTTACTTTCACTAAATGGAGCTGCTTGAATGCTCCAGTTTGTTTTGGTTGGTTAAAAAAAACTTTCTTCCTCAGATTTAGATGAACACTCTCGTGTCCGTGCATGAGATATGGAGCCAGAGCCGGGAGGCAGTTAGCTTAGCTTAGCATAAAGACGAGAAGCATGTGTTGGCTTGATCCTCAAACAAATATACTGAACATTGAAATGACAAGTTGTGGTTTTATGCAAAGCGACGTGCTGAAATTATGATCATACACCGAATGTTAAGCCACTCCTATATTTTCTGTTATATGTACAAATATTCCTGCAATACTACGACTGATACCACTACAGTGGGACAGATAACGGCCTAAATTAAAGATAGGAACTGATCAGCTGTGTGCTTTTTTTATCTCTGGCTGCTAGAACTCAGTACTGAGGCAATGGTTTCACTGATTAAATACCTTCTATTGTAACATTGACGACTTCCATTTCTTAATGCGTTCATGATGCTATCAGACGTATAAAGTAACCACACCAACAGTGTTTTGCTTCTCTATCTGCCCCTGGTAAGGACGTCAGCATTTCTTCCCCTCGTTGAAGTTGAGCAGAGGCTACGTACATCCACTTAGCTCCATGAATCCACAGTTGGGTGACAAACTCAAAGAAACAAACCATCATAAATCATAAAGCTCCAGAATCTCTCATAGGTGTGACTGTGAAGGACATATCCTTCACATAGGTGATATACTCTTGAAAGCATCCAGTGACCCCCCTTTTTATATTCCTTTAATATGTCAGTCCTCTGTATATGTTGACACTCATTTGCTCCCTTTTTTTGTATTGTGCATGGTGCCAATTGCTTGACGTGTGATATGACGATCAGGCTCCAAAACTGCTGCATCCAATAGAATCAAGTTAACGTGACGTGTTCCTCCTGGCAGGTACTTCCTATGGGAAGCAGTGACGGTGGTGTTGGTGCAGACAGCATGGGAGGACTCCTTCAGCTGGCCTCTGGTGCTCTTCCTGCTCACCTGCTGCATTTATCCGCTGGCGTCGAGCCTTGCTCACACCTTCAGCAGCATGTCGGCGCGGGCACGCCACATCTGCTTCTTCTTCGACTACGCCGCCCTCAGTTTATATAGTCTGGGTAAGTGCATGTGCTTCTCTGTCAATAGGTCCAAGAGTTGTGCACTGAGCACTTACTTTACTATAACTTAACCTCTTAAAAACCCACCTGACCGCAAGGATTGAGGGTGCAGGGTTAAATGATAACCAACAATGTTTTTGACTGAAAGGTTTTATTTTCATTAAAATGAAGTATGTGCCAACTGCTTTTACTCACTTCTGTGACACCGGGAAACATACAGAAGCAGTTTGATGAATATAAAACATTTGACCATAGTTTAAAACATTGGTCATCTAACCTTAAAACCTAAACCCTAACCCGTTGCCAGGCGGAATACCCCTCTGCCCACCGGCTTGTTAAGAGGTTAACAAGTTAGCGTCAGTAACGGAAACCATGTGCATGTAAAAGAAATGCATGGAGTGTCTTAAAATGTTGTGTTTAGTGAAACTGTGTGTGTCTTTTTAAATTTGAGAGAAATCTGACGATAAAGGGAAATCAAATTGAATCAGATCAAATCAAATATGCCGTCTTTGTCTGTGTAAACAAAGTTCTGACTCTCAAACAATTAAAAGATAAAAAGACAGCAACAGAGATACTCAAACAGACTGCAGGTGATTATTACCAGTAGAATCAATCCGTACTTTTTTTGTGAGGCTTTGATGTTTGGATTCAAGTATTGATGGAAGTTAGTGATGGTGTTGCGTTGAATGTCTTTGTGTTAAAAACAAGTGTTATTTTTTGTTCAAAATGTATAATTGTGCACTGTTTAATGTGTCCTGCTGCAGGCTCAGCAATGGTCTATTCAGCTTATGTTTTCCCGGACAAGTGGGTGAACAGCTTCTTCCACCGGTGCTACGTCCCCATCGCTGTGGTTAACACTGTCATCTGCACCGTCATAGCCTGCTACTCCAGGTATGGTGACAACACGGAGAACAATAAATATCAGCGTTCTCTTTTAGAAAGAAGATTCATGTTAGCGTGCTGGCAAGCATCCACTTTTAAGTCACAGAGCTTAGCATTCGTTTCCTAAAATATAAATCCCCAGAAAGGTGTTTTACTTTGCAACAGTTAAGGTAAAATGATCTTTGTTCGTTAAATGTGAACACTTATAATACATGAGAGGCGCAAACGGTGCCTGTTAGCATAATAACAGGCTAATACAATACTGGTAAGGCCGAATAATGCAGTGGTTTTCATCAAATGTGAACTAAAATGAGAAATATTAAGTTTGTAGGACCTTTGTCACTGAGGAGAACACTTCAGTACACATTCTGTATAAAATCAGCACTGTACCGCCGAACAATTATCACAATGTTATCTCTTCATGTACTGGATTGATGTTGGCTCGGTCCAGCTAATGTATTGTTCTTTTCCTCATCTCTCCCCACTGCTAAGGCTTGGCCTACCATTTGTCCACTATAATCATGACGTCGTAAAGAGGTAAAAAAACAACGCATTTTTAAAAAATCTGCTCCTATTGCTTCACCATTCTATCATAAATTGTGTTTGTCGTGCCTCAAATGTTGGCAGCAACAGATAAATGTAAAATCATCGTGTTAAAATGTGTGATTATTGACATGTCTTCAGACCGACTTCATCCCACGGACATGTTTGACTTTTAAGAATTGAGCAACTCGCTGTCTAACACAATGGGTGTTACCTAAGCGTGACGATGGGGACCAGTCCTAAGGAGTGATTTAGTCTAATTTCAGCTGGGCTGGTTAGAGGAGCTGACAAAAAGAGTGGCAAAACGTGTTCTGTAACAACCTGACTCACTGACTTTAACTCCAAGAACAAAAGCTTCATGGCCATAACAACTCTTTAGATAAAAGAGTTCTCTAAAGTATACCATTGATGTGCAGCGCAGAAAACATGGCATGTTAATTAATTTGTATTTATTAAATCATTCATGTATTTCAAGTTATTTGAAACACCTTTTTTAAGTGCATGGACCTTTTTTAACAGATGTATCTGCTTATCCTGACATTTCCAGCGACTGAACACTTTGTGTCTTTTATTTCAGATTCTCCGAGTACCAGACTCCAAGGTTCAGCAAATATCTCCGTGTGGTTGCCTTCGCCTACCCCTACATGTTTGACCACATTCCTCTGTTCTACAGGGTAGGACCACATCGGTGCACTTCACACATGTGTCTTCACTGAGTGTCACAGATAACATTCGATATATCAGATATCATTTTTTAATCATTTTTTACTTGAATGACTTTTCTGCTTTTTTCACATACATGGCTTTATGCTACTGTAATATCCATGACAAAGGTTATATTTGATGTGATATGATTTAAAGTAATAACAAGCAGTCGTTAAGCTTTTTTTTAATGCACATAGTAAATGTATGTGAGATATGATATATGCTGTGAATCTGGTCAGTGAAAGAGGAACAGTTGACACGTTCCCCCTTGAGACTAGAACTACAGTTTTATGCTCCACTAAGAGATACTTAATAAATGCGTTTACGCCTCATTAAAACAATTTGAAGGTGATACAAGTGGTAGAAATGGAGATAGCGTTTGAATCTGTTCTGTGTGTGTTGTGCCTACAGGTGTTTCTGTGTGTAGGAGACGGCTGCACAGACAATGATACCAACATGCTCCACTACAACCACATCGCCTTGGCTCAACTCACAGGCTTTCTGTTTGCCACACATTTACCTGAGCGCCTGGCGCCTGGCAGCTTCGACTACATAGGTGAGACTGGTCTGAGGAGTGGCTGGTGTTGTTGTCATTAGCATCTTACACATTGGTTTGTTTGCTCAGTGTGCCAACCACAGCAGAGAAGTATCACATGAGTCTGTCTTGGCGTCTTTGAGTAAATATGATTTAGCTTCACTGTTTTGATTCATTCTCACCGGTCTCATCAGCGTTGTTTCCCGTCACAGCTGGCGGCTGTTTTAAGCAAGAACAACTCGAAACTGTACACCACCTTACACCGTCTTGTATAGCTTTTGAATGCAGAGTTTTTAACAGCTCCCTGTCAAATGTCACATTTCTTAGACCTCTACACCACTGGAGTCACATTAACACATGAAATGCTTTCTCATTTGTGTTAATCATTGTGAAACAATGCTAATCTATGACCACCTCCACGTTCTCTGTTGAAATCAGTTGGCAGTGTGTTGAAATCAGTTGGGAGTTGTCTCCAACTGCATGTGACTTATTTTTCGCTGTGCCGCCTGAACTCAAACGCGACTCGACTGCTCCCCCTGCAGGTCACAGCCATCAACTCTTCCACGTGTGCGGCATCCTCGGCACCCACTTCCAGATGAAGGCCGTTCAACAGGACATGGTGGCACGGCGCCCCTGGCTCATTGAGCACTCCATGCCCATCACCTTCGCCAACTCCGTGGGTGCAGCGGTGCTCTGTGTGGTGGTGAATTTGACTGCCATCTTCCTCTACAGTCTACCTCTCCTCTCTGCTCCAGCCTGTCAAGAAACGAAACATGACAAAGGTGCAAAGGCAGCCTCAGCCAGGGCCTGCCTCTGCTCCTAAACCTCCGGCTTATTCAATTTCAGCTGGTCACAAGATGTACAGACAGTGGGAAAAGAGTGCATTATGGGTGTTGTAAAACATTGTAAGGAACATATTTGAGCTATGAGGAGCTAATGTAGTGTAACTTGCAGTCTACACTCAACGTGAGGTGGTATTCGGCCTTAAGACGTCACTCTGATGACTGCTGCTACATGTGTGGGTAAACTGAAAATAAGGGCGTACGTTGCACAAACATACACTGGAAATTGTACAAAATGTCTGTTACTATTATATGTAATGAATCTAAATGTTTCTCAGGAAACTTTTTTCTACAAAAAACTACAAAAGTAGCACGTTTGCTTCTATGAGGAAGTGCTGTCTATCTTAATAAAAAGATAGACATGCTCAGTTCTATGATTTCCACTCGTGGGGTATGAAGAGACTGTCCGCTGCAGGGAACAATCACTATGTCAAATTCAAAATGTCAATTTCAAATTGTAGTGCTGCATTTAGACACTGTGCCTTCTCATCTTTATAGTGCGTGTGCTTGTTCACAGCCTATTGGATTGTACTGCCTTGTACATCACTCATACTGACAAACATGCCAAGACAAAGGAGACAGTTATGACAAGGGAAGAAAATGTTTTGCTGTTGAGTTTGAGCTCCCTGCACAGTCGGAAGTCAAGAAGTTCAAAGTGTAGTTACTGTTAATGTAAAATATGTAGCCTGATACAGAGAAAATGTTTTCAGAATATTAACCTCATATTGCTGTCTCTATCCCCTGCCACAATGTGCCTTTGATGCAAAACTGAAAGTATTTTTGTACAATGTTATTTATTTTCAAATAAACTACAAAACAAACTTACCTGTGTGTCATTCGGATGTCAGTTTATTATTAAAACTGTTTTTTAAAGAATAAAACAATCAAGGAAAGTCCATTTTGTCTTGTCGGAGATCGTTTCAATACATTTTTGAATTGAGTGAAACTATCATAAACATAAATACAGTAACATACATATATGAGAACAAGAAGCAGGACATAGTGCCATGACATTATCTTATAATTGACAGTGGTACAGGATAATGCTGTGAACTGTTTATAAATTTATATATGAGAAATAAATGGCACTAAAGTCAAGTAATTTTAATCAATGTGCTCATTTTTTTTTTTTTTTTGCAATTAATCAACAAAATTAACATCATAAATAAAGTGACTAATTGTGAGTTTCACATTCAGTTAGTTGTAATCGTGCAAAGATCCGGGAGGCGGGACTTCCGCTGCTGACCACCGTGTCATGCTCTGTGATTGGTTGAAATATTAGCGACACGGAAAAACGTTTCACAGAGGGAATTTTCAAATCGACAACAGGCGCTCTGTGTTCACTGGAGAGGAGTCCAACAACACAAACAATGCAGAGACCGTAGTGAGTATTACCATCTTTTTTATGTACTCAACACGACAAACGATTAACAATCTGCACCTATGCATTGTGATCCAGGTAACGTTAGCACACGTAGCGGTTGTTCAGAAGAAAAAGAGTGTTAGCTTCATACTGTTAGCATAGCTCTCTGTCTAGCGCTAACGATGAGACTATATAGCGATATAGCACAGCTCATTTATCCACCAATGTTTGTTACGTGTCCATGAAAAGGGCCAAACGTCATCCAGCTTTAGTTATCTTAACGTTAAAGAGGCAACTATCATGTTAACTTCATATTTCTCTTGATCGTCACCTGTGAATTGTCGTTAGCAAGTTACACCTGTGCTAATTTAACGTTAGTTATCGTAACGTTAACGGATACAAAAAGCGAGTAGATTACGTAACACTATATATACACGATAACGTTACTATATGGCCAAAACTGTGGGGACACTTTTGATTACACTTTTAGTTATTTTACAAAAGTAATTTTTAGACATAGCTGTGTAGCTTTAAACATATGCACTTTTGGCCTCAGTTCCTGTTTCGGGGATCCTAATGTTAAAAGAGTTTTTACAACTTTGTGGAAAGTCTTCTCTGGTCTCTACATGAAGATGCACGAAGCCATAAAGAAATATGTATCTGTGCTTTGTGTGGAGGAGTTTGAGCATGAATTGGACCTCAGAGTGTGAGCTACTTGCGGTTCAGGTGTAAACATTGTGTGAGTTACTCAGGTGAATTAGTGATGAGGCGATGTGTCTAATTAATTCAGTGCAGCATGCATTTTTTTGTGCTTGACGTTTATTCTGTTATTCTTTATCACTCACAGCAAAGCGAAGACTCCTCGGAGGCCTGGCCAAAAAAAGGCGTCCAACACAGAGAAAGATCCTGTTGGAGTAAGTGAACGGCTGAATGTAGTTATTCCAGTTGTGATGGCGTGATCCCCGTAGACCTCAACTATTCCTTCATGTTTGTAGGTTTACTGTCGTATACGTCCACTTGGAGCAGAAAATGAGGAATGTTGTGTCGACATGATCAGCAACTCCACTATTCAGCTGCATGCTCCTGATGGCCTTAAAGCCAACCGCAACGGGGAATTCAAAGAGGTAAGTGTGCTGTCCACCTCTCTCTTTATCAATGTAAAGCAAATCACACTGTCATATTTGCCGATATCTATAACTGGTTTAGTCACAGTAGAGACACGGTACTTTCGTCGACACTAACTGGTATATTACGTGATGATTTACATGTATTGTATGTTTTGTTTCTCGTTTTATCCTTCAGACGCAGTACTCGTTTAAAAAAGTATTTGGTATTAATACTACTCAAATGGAGCTGTTTGAGGATGTGGCAAAGCCTCTGATAGAGGACCTTATTCATTGTAAAAATGGTAAGTGAAGTTCAGTTTTTAATGAGGAACTGTGCAGAATCCCATCCATTGATTTTGTATCCTCTCCAGTGAAAATCACTAACTTATCCTCTAAAATGATTGGCCGGCCCACTCCCCACCTGCCAGCCCTCGCAGAGCACTGACCACAGCACACAATCTAATATATAATATATCCTCCATGTCAGCCCTAATCCTCTGTGTGAGACGTGGTTATGTGATTGTGATATTCCATGTTCATAGGTCTGCTGTTTACGTATGGTGTTACTGGAAGCGGTAAGACCTTCACCATGACGGGCTCACCTGGTGAAGGTGGACTCCTCCCCCGCTCCCTAGACATGCTCTTCAACACCATCAGCCCCTTTCAGGCCAAACGATTTGTAAGAAATGTTGCGAATTTGGTCTTCAAAAAACAAAAATGTACCTTTTTAGGGGATGGATGGTAATAGGTTTTTTTCAATCATCAACAGGTGTTTAAACCAGATGACAAAAATGGGATGGAGGTCCAGGGTCAAGTTGATGCTCTCCTGGAGAGACAGAAGCGAGACAGTCAGCAGTCTGTGCCCAAAACACCATCCTCCAGGTAACTGAGTAACTTTATTTCACTTTGTACTATCTATACTAGTTATGGTGTGTATACTTATGCAATTTGAGTGAACTGAATGTGAAGTACACGTTCACTGCTGTTTCGTGACGTTTCTTTTCTTTTGCTTTACTTTTCCAGGCAGAAGGCTGACCCAGAGTTCGCGGATATGATCAGCTCAGACGAGGCGTGCAAATATGAGAATGTGGATGAAGACTGTTGTTACAGCGTTTTTGTGTCCTACATCGAGATCTACAACAACTATATCTATGATCTCCTCGAAGACGCTCCGTTTGACCCCATCAGACCAAAGTAAAGAGCATTTCAAACCGTTGTATGCTTTTCTTTGAAACACAATGCCATTGTTGTGACTGTCTGTACAACGCACATTTGTATCCAGGTTTATTTTTGGTGCATTTCATATAAAGATGGCTCTGCAGTAAATTAATATAGGGGGAAAACTGCTCTGTCAGCCAATGCACCCATGCTATGTGTGATCTGTAAATGTTTGGTAGTTCTGCAACCATTCGTGTCTGCGTGACAAACACTCTGACTGCCTTTCATGTGTGTGCTGAATAAGTTCAGCGAGGCACTTTTTGTGTGTGTGTGTGTTGACAAGACGCACTTTTATGAATCCTGTTTTCGTTAGGTGGCTCGGTGGAGGCACGCCTGTACGGAGCAATGAGTTCATGTATGTGGCCAGTGAACGTACATGAGACAGTTTGTTCACCCTGGCTGTAGCTGCTGTCACATAGGCCTTCAGTGCATTTCCATCCCATTAATCCAAAGCCCTGTAAATAGCATACGTGTAGCTTTTGTGTCATTTTGGTGGCTTCAAGTATTGGCTCCCTGCTTTTAGTGTGGAGACGCATAACTTCCCTGACTGGCTCAAACGTGCATGCGTCTGTACCCCTGAATGTGTCCCTTTTTTAGATTGTCATTAACATCAAGTAACTGTCATTTTAGCTTTGGCTGCTTGTCTCACTAAAGCGACACATCATTGTGTTGCCTTCTGTTTAATCGTTGTCATCAACTTGTTTCAGAGCACCTCAATCCAAGATCCTCCGTGAAGATCAGAATCATAACATGTACGTGGCTGGCTGCACAGAAGTTGAGGTCAAATCGACGGAGGAGGCCTTTGAAGTCTTTTGGAAGGGTGAGTGGTAATAATTATGTGTATAAAGGAGACGGCCATGATATTTCTTTATTACAATGTTGCAGTGAAGTTGTGAGCTAATGCGTGACCATTATCAGCGTTCATATTCTGTTAACCAATCAACCCAGCAGGAATAATTTGACAAAGCAAAACATTTATTGACTTTATAAAGTAACGATTTGACCTTTTTATTGTTTTTGTTGATGTCACATGCACTGTATTAACGATGCTCTGCTGTTTCTCCAGGACAGAAGAAAAGGAGGATAGCCAACACTGAACTTAACCGTGAGTCCAGTCGCTCACACAGCGTGTTCACAGTGAAGTTGGCCCAGGCACCTCTTGATGCTGACGGGGACCACGTTCTACAGGTGGCATGCAGTTGCATCATTGTTTTTGTGTTGTTGAAATGTGCCATTTGTTTGTCTCTTTTCTATGATCTTTATTCAAAGATAGCCAGTGAATCGTTTGCGTTTCGCAGATGAAATAAAAACGCATCTTGTGTCACAAAGGATTCCGGCCGATGTCTGTTGACGCTAACGGCGTGTTAATAAATTGCAGGACAAAAACCAGGTGAATGTGAGCCAGCTGTGTCTGGTTGACCTGGCTGGCAGTGAGCGCACCAGCAGAACCAGAGCCGAGGGAAACCGCCTCCGCGAAGCAGGTCAGTTCATTTCTTACTGTGGGCTTCTGTCTGAAGTTCAAACCCAACACGTCTCTAGTAATGTGTTGTTTACAGGTAATATTAACCAGTCCCTGATGACACTGCGCACATGTATGGAAGTCCTGCGTGAAAACCAGATGTGTGGAACTAATAAGGTTGGTCTTTTATCATCTGTTCATTCTTTGCTCTGTTTTATTTCTATGAACAGCAACATTTATAATCTCGCTTGTGGTCATTTTCCAGCCGGTGCAGCTTCACAGAGCCTTTATTTTCTTCCAGATGGTGCCATACAGGGACTCTAAAGTCACACATCTGTTTAAAAACTACTTTGATGGAGAAGGAAAGGTCAGGATGATTGTGTGCGTCAACCCCAAGGCGGACGATTATGATGAAACGATGGTAAGACATTGTGTTTGTGTTGCAGAATAGTTTGAAGTTGAATTCTTGTGTCTTTATTCTCGGTAGCTTTACCGGAAGAAAAATCCTCCAGTTCTTTGCAAAGCTGAACTATCACGGACTGTTGGCGAGGGTGTTCCTCATGGTGTTCTGTTGTATGTGCTGCAGCTGGTCATGCGCTTTGCAGAGATGACCCAGGAGGTGGAGGTGGCGCGGCCGATTGACCGGCCAATCTGTGGCCTCGCTGCAGGACGCAGACACAGAAACCGTGCCTTCAAAGACGAGCTGTCACATCGCCTGGAAGAGCGAGGAGGTCCAGGTAATGCCGGTAAGTCGCCCTCAAATCTCCACTGCTTGCTCTTTGTGCTCGTATCGTGTTCTTACATTTTACAAATGTTCCATGCCGTGTTCTTTTCCTCGCTGTAGGTGACCCATCTGCCCTGAATCAGCTCATGGAAAGCCTCCCGGCCCTGCCTCATTGTGAGCTGGTGGACCCAGCTGATGATCATTCGTTGCCCCGCCTGATTGAGATCCTGGAAAGGAGGCATCGTGTCCGTCAGATGATGGCAGAGCAGTTCGACAAAACTGGTATTGGTCCATTTTCTAAGCCACAAATAATCTGTCTGGTTTTAGACAACCTACTTCTTTGTTGGTAGCAATTAATTAGTCATTTTTAGAAGGCAATATTTATTCAAACTGGTTATCAGTGATGGATGAATCCTTACTCTTGCTTAGTCACTGAAGGTTGTTCTGGTCACAGAATGTATTATTTTCAAACGGCTTCAAACGTTCATTCCCACAGCAAATACACTGAAGTCCATGGTTCAGCAGTTTGACGGTCAGCTCAATGCAAAGGAGACGTTCCTTCAGGAGCAACGATGCAAACTGAGCGAGAAAGACAAAGTCATCATCAGCCAGAGGACGGAGCTAGAACGACTAGAGAAGAAATCCAAAACGCTGGAGTACAAGGTGCCTCCCTGACTTACAAAACTCTTCTTCTCTCTTCATTTGGTTGGCACCATTTTAAACACGCTTATAAAAGTAGGGATCTGTGAATGTCACTTCTCTTTTTAAGAGAAGCTTGTATTTACTGTTTTACTGCTGGTCCTCCTTAGGTCGATATCCTGCAGAAGACCACGGACATGTACGAGCAGGACAAGCGCTCGCTTCGGCATGAGCTGGAGACGCGGGAGCAGCGGCTACAGAGAGAGCTGACCGACAGGAGGCGCATGGAGCAGCGCATGACTGGCATGATGACGGACACCAAGCTCAAGTGGGAGAAGGAGTGTGTAAGTGGAACGAGTAACAGCAGCCCTACTTTACTCTGGTTACTCCTCGTGAATGCGTTTAATACCGGAGCAGCTCATGATACACTGATTATATACTTGTTGTGGCCAATACAGATCCAATAACAAATCATATTAATCTTACAAATAATATTGTTTCTTTTTCTACGATACCACCAATATCTAGAAACCTTCATTGCAAGAACTTTGTGGCTGGTAAAAATTCAACTGATTGTTCATCTAAAAACAAGAGATGTGAGCCACAACACCTCCCAGAGAACTGGCCTGTGGGATTAGAGGATGAGACTGTTCCTTCTATTGTGTCCCCGCTGGTGTTTTCTAATTAGGAGAGGCGAGTGAACGCCAAGCAGCTGGAGATGCAGAACAAGTTGTGGGTGAAGGATGAGAAGTTGAAGCAGCTAAAGGCCATCGTGACGGAGAGCAGCGGCGTCGGTGGGTTTCCCTCCGAGCGGCCGGAGAAACCCGAGAGGCCCTCGAGGGAGAGAGATCACAACATGGGCCAGAAGAGGTCTGCCTCGCCATCACCGCTTCATGTGAGTTATTTACTCTGTAGCACTGCCTCTTCCATCAACGTGCACTTCAGCATTCTCTTGTGAATCGTGGAAATGTTGCCTGCCACTACTTATGATTGTAAAAGATTTCTATGCTTCCTGTGCACAGCATCATCTTTTTCTGTATCACCCTGCTGTTGTGTTCATCTGGAGCCCCTAACATCCACAATGCTTGGCCCCGTTCCCTCATCACTTTTCAGGACTTCAACCAAACTCCCTCCCACCAAACTCGAGCCAATGTTAGGGCAGTTCAGGGCGCTTTCCCCAACACCTCCTCCTCCTCCTCCTCAGCCTATCCCTCAGTAGCCTCCTGCATCTCTGATTGGGAGCACAGGCTCCCTGTAGACTCAAGCAGCCAAGCTAGGCACTCTGAGACTCCGCCGTACAGGAGCCGGACTCCCGCCCCATGCCACGGCACCAGCAGCGTGGGCCGCAGGAGAGGCCAGCGCTGGGCCGCAGAGACCGGGGCCCCTGCTACCACTCTGGTCTATGGGCTAGACCTAGAGGCAGGCACAAGGGTTAGTGTGTGTAATCGAGCCTAGATGTCCTCAAGGATGTGTTTGGTTTTGTCTCTGCAAGCCTTGCCTTAGAGTAGAACTGCTCCCGTATTGGTATCAGTAGATGTCTGCTTGTTGAGAAATGCATCGAGTAGAAGCGCTGCATCAGTGTCGGCTGGTGTTTCTCTAGTGAATCATCTTGACCTGCATCTAAAGCCTCCGTAGTAGCACTCGTTGCTTCATGTCTGTCGTGCTTTCTGTTGCTTGTCACCAACTGCTCTCTAGAATAGTTCTTCCTTTGTACCGTTTCATCACATTCAGTAGCGACACTTAAAATGACAAATGGACTGTCTCTACTAAAAATAAACACACATACGCTGTCACGTAGCAGTAATGCACATTTTAGAAGACTGATGCAAAAAGTTGCATGTTTATTTGTCAGATATTCAAAGAATTTAGATCAGAAATGTGTAAGGGAAAAACACACTTAAAACATTGCACTCGATGTTGGTGTTTGGTCGGTCTCTCGCGGCGGCGCTCAACGCCGATGCTTCTCGGTGTACTCTGCTTGGACAAACATCTCGAGTGTCCCACTTTTAACAATTTCCAAAATAAGAAGAATCTGTCCATCTCGTTTCCATTGCGTGCTGACTTTCATGTCTTCATGGGAGTGAAAGACACACTGCCTGGTTCTGCTTTCCCACGTGTACAAATGAGCTCCAGCCTTTACTTGACTCAATGCTATGACTGTACACACGTGGACGGAACCCACTGATGAAAACCTGCCGTTTCATACGCGGATACTTTGCTTCTTACAGAACATGCACATGTGTAGCTATTTGGTCTTTTGGTCAAAATCTAAAACAGTCCTTTTTGATTTGCGTCGTATTTCAAAATAGTTTTACAGAGCCTGCTTCCAGACTTCTGACTTGCTGCAAACATATTTTTTTTTCAGAGATTTTCAAATGTGGAACGAAACATCAACTCATTGTGATTATCAGGCAGACTTTAACCACTACGATGCAGAGATCAGATCTTCTGGTCCTTAGTGACCTGCTCAGTATGTCTGGACCTAAACTCTTTGGTCTTAGACTTCACTGAGTCAGCTGCCATTGTTTACCAAAAAGTGTTGAAGAATATATTCTGTAAACCACATCTGCATTTCGTCAGCGTGTAGTCTGAACTCATTTCCTCACTACTTTCTGCGCTGCTTTGCATGTTGATTCTTATTCTCACTCTACTGGGCTATTTCTAATGCAGCGTGTGCTTTTAGTTACTCGATGGAAACGTGTATTGCTGGAAGGCCAGATTATTGTTTGCTGTGAGATTTGAGTCGACGTGTTAGTTCCAATACTATGGATGTAATATTAAGACCTAGTGGGACGTGCCCTGTCCCTCTTGGACTTCCAGTAGTACATGTGTTCTCAACACAAGCGTAACACCGTCTCATGATCAACCTTCACTACTAATCCCCAACTAACTTGAAATGGTCCCTGCTGGTGTCACATGTGAATAACTTGCGGGTTTGTTTCTCCCACGCTGGGATCACCAGGCGGCCCTTCCAGTTCATCCAACGCACAGGCGCTCACACTCTGCGGGTGGGGAGAAATGGGTAGACCACAAACCACGCTCTAATTTGGACCTAGACACTGTCATGCAGCCAATCTTACCCAATGCAATCAAGGTGTCGACCCCGAATGAGAAAGCTCTGTCCAAATGCAACAAGTATGTGCTTAGACATCAAGAGCTTGCCTCAGACGGGGAGATCGAGACCAAATTGATCAAGGTAAAATTGCTTTAATTTGAGACTTCTGATTATTTTATAACTTGCATGAATTTGAGTTCATCACGTTCAGTTTGATTTCACTTTGACGTCCTGTTTTGTGTTTTACTGGCCAACGGCTGTTCCTGTGTTCTCCTCTGGACATTTGTGAGTTTGTCTTGTTTTTTTTCCTCAGGGCGATGTTTTTAAGACGAGAAGCGGAGGACAGGCGGTGCAGTTCACTGACATTGAGACACTAACACTGGAGTGCCCAACCTCATCAAGGTACAGCATTGTCCCAAGTACTCATTTATTTGTAATTGACAGTTTTACTCTTAAAGATACATCTCTGAAAGAAACTGCAAAAGGTTTTGTTTGTCTCTCTCTCCTCCCACAAACTGTTGGGTTGCCACCAAAATAACGAAACTGAAACATATATAATTTAGTTATTTTGTAAATTAATACTGATGGCAGGTAAAGTGTCATTAAGTTCATGTTAAGGACTTTGGAGTATATTGCAAAAGCAAGTTTATATGTTTTTGTTTCAGTCGCAAGAGGCGCTCTGGCTCTGGAGAAGGAGCAGATCAGATGGAGGACATCGAAAACAGGGTACGCTCCTAATTAAGTCAATTAGTTTTAACCATTGCTTTCTGCTCATTTAGTGCGTTACGCGTCCTCGGGTATCAATGTTTCGAGTCTTTAACCATTCTTTTTCAATTAAGATGCATGCGTTTTATATCATTTGATTCGTGTGCATATCCCTGTTTCATGTGTGAACATTTTTCAACTTTCCCCTCATCAGGCTCCAGTGGCGAGCACAAGTTCAGGCTTTGGGTATCAAAAGTAAGCAAATGTTTGTGTATACATCCATTGTTTACTATGTCATGTAAAGTTTCAGCTGCTGTCTTGGAAATATTTTGTATTTTTCATTATACAAATAAGTGTCTGTTTTTTTGTGTTTGTTTATATTTTGTAGCTTTGGATTTGAAATCAAGTTTATTGAGGTTTGTGCTTTTTTTTCTTCTTCTTCCAGACGCAGGAAGCCTTAAGCCGCCGGATGTATGAAGGAACTTTTATCTTTTTGAAAACATGCAAGATGTTTGACTATCGGAGCAGTGAAGGGACCGCCATGTGAAACGATGCATCTTTCTTTGAGGCTGAGCATTATTGTATTACAAATTATTAGGGTGCAATTCTAATGAGATCATATTCAAAATGGAGTTGATTTATTAATCTAGAATGTGTCACTTGTAATTTGCTGGGTTTTTTTCTTTTTTTCTTAATGCTAGAATGACTGACATTGATAGATGATGACTTATTATGGATATGGGTATCCTATGATAAATGTAATGCTTTTTTACTTCATCTTTTTACTGCTACCCAAAGACTCGAATATTTGAGCTTTTGAACAATAGAGAATTTAATTTCTTTTGTATTTATAGCATTGTTTTTTTTGTTTTTCCCCCCCAAGGGTCACTCATTTATTGGATGTTACACTGAGCTTATGGCTGATAACAAAAGATAGAACGTGGTTGTTTTATAATTACAATGTGCAAACCTGTAACTATAGAGCTGTTAAGTAGGTTTTTGCTAAAAGTCAACCTCGGATGAACTGAATATATGAAGTGTTTTACTTCTGTTTAATGAAACGTCTCCTCCTGAGATGTGTAACCCTCGACTCATTTTGCTGGCATTACATTTATTCAAACACCAAGTGTCTCCATGTTTCTCATTTCATGAAGACAGACGGGTTTAAAGTCTCCATCATTAAGGCCTTCAGCTTATCCAAAAGACATCTTTTATGAAGATATGGCGGTTTGTTAGTTAATCTTAATGTTTAAAGCAGCTGTAAGTCTATTGGAAGGTTCTCCACCTGGTTGGTAAGCGCAGAGGGAAAACAAGGCAAACTAATTGAATGGTGTGTGTGTTTGGAATATTTAGTTTAGTATCTGCTTTACTTTGACTAAATGAAACATCCATTGTATCGATTGTGGGATCCCAATTACGAGAATATTGAATAGCATGAAGAAATCAAATGCGTCCGTTATGCTGGAAATGTATACTGTTTAATCTGAGACGCAAGGGGACTTCCTCCTCTGACGTTCTGGCACAGCGACTCACTCGGCGGCTCACTTTAAGGCTGTTTGTGCAACATTTTTTCAGCCTGTCACCAGGTGTCAAACCAAAGTGCACATCCAGGTGGGAACAATACAAACAATATGTAAAATCCACATTTTGGTCCTGCAGAGGGGACAGACAAGTTGCAGTTTATAATGTGAACAGCAGGTGGAAGTAGATACCTTTAGGAAGCACATATTTCTAAACAAACATTTAGGGATTCAAGGTCTGCTTCAAATACCTTAGATTGGCGCTCTGATCCTCTTCAGGTTGAATCTGATGTGATATTTATTATCACCAAAAAAAAAAAAAAAATCATCTTTCTACAAGTTACTTTCCAGACCTGAAATGACCCGACAACACAAGCAGTTTGGCAGCCGTCCGTTTATGCCCAGCGCTGTGCCTCCCAGGATGCCCTGCTGCGTCGTCTGTATCATTTCACAGCGAAAGCCCGGACAGCCAGGATGATGAGGTCACCGATTTGCTGAACTACTTTTCTGCCTGGATGATGAGCTGTCATTAATGTCTCCCTGAGATTGAAATTTCACTTCACAGCAAATGAAGCTGAAAAAGTGTGCGTGGTAATGGGCAATGTGCACTTGGCAAATTGGACGATGGAAGGCAATTAGATTAGAGGAACTGGCTGATCAGATACGAGCGGTTTTCTTTTCCTATTTAGAAGCTACTGAACGTGACGTCAGGCTGCCTGCTCACCTGTTTTGAAGGTTGACAATTTCATGGGGGGCCTAAAAACTCAGATTAAATATTCGTCTGTCATTTCCTGTGTTGATCTGTTGTTCAGTTGACCTCAGGATGTCCATCCTGTCTTGTGGCCCAACCAGTCTGAGCACCAATTGGAAGTGGTACGACTGTGGGAAACGGCTATCAGCCAATCTCACCTGTTGTGTCTCCGAGCTTGCCTGTGGAAATATTGACCCTTCCTCCCCTGCCTGTTTGACGAGCCTTTAAGCAGTGTCGGAGCAAAT